>NC_056679.1:51359387-51719387 GCF_018350215.1 Panthera leo
TAGAAACAGCTCCAAACCAGATTAAAGAACAAAGAGCCCAACTTCTTCCCCAAACAGTCAACCTTTATACGAATTTTGTGACTCATTCAAATGGCATCACTGGGTGTGAGGATGGAAGGGACAGGAAGGGCTCAGAGCAGAGCAACAAGGGGCCTACACTAGCAGTCTGGCAGATTTGATTTTGAAAATTCTGTTGATATTCAGGAAACTAGAGCTTAATGTCTTTCCACATAATCATTCTTTCCTCCCTCTTGTACAGAGCAACTCCAATGTGAGAAATGCTATGTGAGACACTACCCAGTCAATACATCCTTTTGAGGTATATCAGTTAAGCTTGTCCAGCAGTTCAAGAACCTCAAGGTTGACTATCCTTCACAAAGGAGGCTAACCAGCTCCCGTGTCTGGAAGGCATGGCCTGAGGCAGCACTGACACCTGGGAACAAAGTGGAGAGCCATCTCTGGAAGCCCTGGGCCTTGCCTCTGGATGGAAGATTCTATTGCCTTAAAAGGGAAGTGCCCAGGGAGATGTGTTGGGTGAGTCGCATCTCTTTTACCTTCTACCTTGCTATCTCTTCTTTTACCTTCTACCTTGCTGTCTCTTTCATCCCGTCAACATTTATTGAATTACAGATGTGCAAGACAATCTGGACAATTGAGTGATGTGTGAGACACAACCCTGCTTTTTAGGAATGGACAGCAACTATAATATAAGACAGACAGGGCTATCTGAAAGATATAGTTAGGAACTGTACGGTACACCTCTCTCCTGGTGAGACTGGGGAGGTTTCAGAGAGGAACCTATTTGAACTAGGCTTAAAAATGTCGAACTTGCAGGCACTTTAGGTCCGACCATTTACCTTTGTATATGCCTAATTTATTTTACAATCTGTCCTGAAATTTACCTAGTTATAGGCTAGGTGTGCAGTGGAGCCAGATATATAAATTTGGTGCTCAAAACCACTGCAGTGTATGAAGGCTGTTCAGGAATCTTAGAAATCACTAATTCAAACTCCCCTGTCTCTCGTGGTAAGTAGAATCACTCCAGTGAACCCAAGTAGCCAAATATTTAAGGCATGCCTGATTCTACTGCCCCTGTGTGAATCTGGTTCATGAGATGGAAAGGCAAACCCAGGAACACATAAATTATTACAGGGGAGATTTGAATAAAACGTGGTCAGAAGACCCATTATAAGATGTCTTATGTTAGGCTAAATGACTTGTTTTTCAGTGCATTCGTATGAAAAATAAGTATTACCTACAAAAATGTAAGCCAAATTGTTCAATAAATTAATCACAGCTATATTTCAGACAAATGGTCGGAGGTCTAAGTATCTGAGACCTATGTATCACACGTGCTCCCTTTTACTGTCGACAAGTTAGGATTAGTCTCTCACTCTGAAGGAACAAGGATGTAGTTATTTCCCTTTGTGTCGGCTCAAAGTACCTAGAGCCTTTTCCTCCAAGGAACCAGGGTGATGTTCAAGGAAATCCCCATACTGGTTGGCCCAGCTCTGCTTCAGGAAATCAAAATGTGTTGACCCTGACTTCTGTCTATATTCATTTCTCTTATGCCTCCAAGATTCTTTAGTTCCCTTTGACAATTGCAGACTGAATCTATAGCCACATTTCCATGGGTAATTCAGCAGTAGCTGATTTGGAAAGCTTCTTGAATGTGACATCACAGTATACACATTCTTCTACTTTAAAATGGCTAAGAGAAAAATTATAGAGTGGAAATAATGGAAAATATTAGATGCCAAGGACCTTAAAACACCTTTTAGCTTTAAGGTCTGGGAATCTACATAATGTATAGGATTAACTTTTCTTCGTGTTTTCCTCACTCCTATCCCAATTCTCTTTTTGGGAAGATTTTTAAAGAATAAGAGCTGAGTGCTTCAGTGTCTGTCACCATTTTATCTGCATTTTCACGAGGTTTTAGCAATCTTGTGAGTCATCTCTTCTTCACCTCCCACAAATAGCGTGGGTTAAGTAGAGCCATGGGAATTTTTTTTTTTTAAAGTAATAATTCCAGCATTGGAATCTAAAACAACATCACTTATATTAAAAACACACACACGGTGAATGACCTACCATGTAGCTTACCTGCGAGTGTTCCATTAGGCAGATGCCAGCGATTTGTGTTTTGGGTAGTAAGTATCCTTGATCTTCTGCTGTTTTGGAGGCAGTGTTTGACAGCAGAGTGTGTTGGAGAATTGACCTCATTACATCATATGTGCTGAATCACCATCCTACAACTCTTGTCCCCAAGGCATGGGGCAGAAGGCACTGCTTGTCATCACACTGTTATGGAAATGTGTGCCAGTAAAAATCTTGGCAGGCTTGTGCCACATTTTTACTGTTGTTTCTCAGTAACGTTACATTAATGTGATCAAGAAGGTATTTTGTTCTCTGTCTCTCTGCCTCTGTCTCTCTCTAAACAATCAACTGCGTTTAAAATCTTTTCTTTTGAAGCTACTGATCTGTGGGCTTGCCTTGCAACATCCCAGTGGTTTGACTGTCCTCTAGTGGCTGTTTTGAATCATAGGTTTCAAAGAGAGAGTTTGTCGTTTTGTTTCTTTATCGTGTCTCAAATAAAAACCTGTGTGCTGGGAATTGTCCTTTAAGGATGTGATGCTTTTGTGTTTGAAAAAACAAGAGAATAATGATGAATTTTAATCTCTATTTTGCTTCATCTTTGCTACAGTTTGAAAACCCCAAACCATTGAAATGTTAAGTAAATTAACCCACGTCTGTGCAGTCTCCATCAATGAATGCAATAGTTTAAGAATACTCGCTTTTGAAGAGCAAACTGCTTTTGTCTGTGCCACTCGATTTAAGGGAAAACTACTTCTGGAATCCTTTCCAAGCTCTTCATACTCAGAATAATTTCTACTGCCACTCTAATTATCAGCCAGGACGCTTATTTGTAATCACCAGCTTTCAATAATTTAAATAGGTAGTTTTTCAGCCAACTATTTTTATTCAAAATGTGACAAAGGCTAAAATTACATGTTGAATTTTATCCAGATGCTGTCTTCTTTTAGGACATGCCAACTGATGCAGAGCGATTGTTCATTTTCTTATAACATGTCAGAAGCACATCTTTATTTCATGAATCTAACTAGCAATCCAAAACACAGTCTGCAATTTATGTATCAGTTCATTAGCTTATCAGAACCAGCAGGCAGGGCATTTTAAGATTTAATTCAGTGTGCTGAATCATCAAACATAACCACACCCAAGCTGTGTTATCCTTCAGATTTTGGAGATGAGCTTTTTACTGTCTAACTAAATTTCAGCAGGGATCATTTGGGTGCTTACATTTTTCTCCAATAATAATAATGGCCACTTTGAATAAATTTGCCAATATGGCTATCACTACTTAATATTTCTATAAAGACCCTTAAAGTCTCTTGTTTAAATTTTTTAAATTCCTTTTTGTATACAAAATGGACCAACTTTTTGACCTCAAAAAGAACTGAATAAGACAGAATCCAGATTCCTTAAGAAAAAATTTCTGCTGTTTCAAACTTTTTTTTTTAGTCTAATAATTACCATCTTCCACGCCGGCAAGGGGGTTCACTCAGAAAAGTCCCAAAGCTGCAAAATTGCAAAATTGAGAAGCTAGGTTAAGGGTTTTTCTGTTTTGTGAAATTTGTTAGATTTTGCCAAGTCCCTGGTTTTGCACTGAAAAAGTTTCAGGGTAAGCTTGTTGTTCTCCTTTGTCAGGGTCTTTGTTCAAATAGTGTCCATGGAGTGGGTAATTTCTATCAACGAATATGGATACAAAGAGTTGCTTCAGTGCCGCTCAGTGTCCTTCTGTCAGTCCCTTGTAGGTCCCCTCTCCCGGTTCTCATTGTGAGTTTTCCAAGCTTTCAACCCTCTCTTCCAATCCACCCCACAACTCCCTGTACTCAGGGTCACCAGATGACCTTCGCTCTTACCTCACAGAGGAAGTAGACTCTATTTACAAGAAGTCCTTCAAGTACTTTTCATTCGATAAACATACCTACATTTGCAATCTCAGGGGCAAGGAGACTCCTCTGATTTTCCAAAACCGGTCCCTCTATCTCACTCCTGTTTCCTCAGAGCCCTTGCTCCACCCTTGTCTCTTTTCTTGCATACATCTACAGTCTCTCACTGATCACTGACTCAGTTTGCTCAGCATGTAAACCTGATGTGATCTCTCCCAGAGGATTGCTTTAGGATCCATCAGAGTCCAAGTGACAGCTCCCAGCTCCTTCCTGAACACAGAGGCCACAGGTGGCTCCTTTGACAGAGCAGCCATGTTTTCAGTTATGTGGCCTTGACACACTGGCTTCAAGGGATTATATTATGGATAGGAGCTGTAGCCAAAGACAGCAGATGTAAGAGCTTTAGCCAAAGACAGCTCAGATTTGAGAGCCAAAACTACATGGTGTCTGAGTCCTGGTTGGATTCCTGTTTGCAAGCAATAGAAAATGATTCTGGCTAATTTAACCTTAACAGACTATTTACTGGAAGGATGTCTGTGGCTCAGATATCTAGAGGGACTCGGAGGACCTGGCTTAGAAAAGAGGTGGGAACCAAGGTGGTCTGCAGTGGGGAGCACAGCAAAAGCTATGCAAGAAGAGTAGAGTATTCAGCCTGCTGCCTCCACTCCTGCTCCTTTGTTGGGCTGGTCTTCAGCTGTCCCTATACTTGTGTGACTGGCCTAGGCTGAGTGACATGCTTGCTCCACAGCCAGGCTGGGCAGGGAGAGAGAGCACTGGCTCTTGGTTACTGTGTAGGATGTGGGTTCCATGCCCATTTCTATACAGTAGGAGATACCCTAGAGAGGAGATTCTTAGAGTGTTAACAGGAGTTGGATGCTACAGAGTCCAAACCAACAAATGATGATTGTAGATGGTTCTCTAACACAAGGAGGGGCTCTCATGGAGAACGTGAATGTGAGGCAAGAGGAGATCAGTGGAAAGCAGTAGGAATAGAGAAGCAATAACAGAGAGAAGCAAAGATGAGCTAGACTCAGAGCAGGCGAGACACGCAGTTGTGTCATGAAAATGGTAGAGTCACAAGAGGAGAAGAGATGGATTGATGTCCACCCTCAGGGGTAGTGAGACAAATAGTGATTTTAGGTGCTGGATTGCTGGGGATACTTGAGCTGGCTCAATTCTGAAAGAGTAGATAGATAGTGTTATCTAGTTCACAGGCTTTGGAGTCAGAGAATCATGGGGGTCCCTGAGATTCATATCCCAGTTCAACACTCACCCACTCACCTTGGACATATTTTTTAGCCACCGCATCCTCACTTTCCTAATTTGCAAAAACTGTACCTACATCATTTTGTTGATGTAACAATAAAATGACAATACATTTAGGTTCTTAGCATAGTTCTTGGCATATTATATGTTAACTGTTATTATTACTCTTATTATTTCATATCTCCCATGACTTTACAAATGTTATTCTATTTCTTTATCTTCATAGAAAAGACCAACTCACCTTTAAGATATAGCTCAGATGTTACCTTCTCTGCAAATACACTCATGAATATTCCCCCTCCCCTAGGTAGAACTGATAATTCAAGGCAACACTTACTGAGTGACTACAATATGCATGGTGCAGCATTTTTCTAGGTGCTGGAGATAGCAAAGATGTCAAAGACATAGTTTGGTTCCTCAGTAGTCTGCAGCTAGAGGGAAAAACAGGGACATAAACACACAATTTTAATATCTTCCAGTAAGTACCGTGATAGAGCTAGGACAGAAGAGCACCCCGCTTTCCATTTTCTCCCACTTAAACCATGCCTCTATTGCAGCAGCCATGCCATTGTGAGTATACTTTTTGAGCACACAAATATATATCTTTTACATCTTTTTATCTCTAGGACATATTAAGCACTCGGTATCTTTGTTAGATAAAGTATGATTCCATTATATCTTCACTGAAAAACTTATTAATTTTTGGAGATATCATTCCCACTATGTATTACTATCTGAATAAAGTTTTATTTTGAACTTCCCTAAGTTACTTCCTTACCAAAAGTTAAGGTTCAGTCACTGCTCAATGTTATCACCTCTAATCTGGTTGAAATTTGATTGAAGCGAGGGGGACTTGTCCGGAGAATACCAGGTTGAAGCTTGAGGGAGTCCCACACACATAAGATAAAGCCCCACGTATGGGGAAAGCTGAGGCATGAGAGGAAGTAGGGCTAGGGGCGCAGGTAGAGATGGAGCTGGACTGACCCTTGAGTGGTGCAATTGGAGTCCTAGGGGGAGAAGGGGGAGGGAGCAGAGAACACATAGAGGCATCCACCGTGTGTGAGGAGGAAAGAGAGGCCAGTGGGACTGGAGCAAAACAAGGCAGAGAGCAGAGGCCAGAGAGGGGATAGGGATGAGGGAGAAAGAGTCCAGTTATTCATTTGCTTGGGGATTATGTGAAACATTGGCATGCACAACGCATGCTCAGGCAGGGTTGAATGAATTTCCTAGTTGTAATGAGGAGGGATGTAGGAGAGTGTCAGAATAGTGGTCCCTGGGTGTCAGGCGGGAGAATAACTGCCATCCTCACAGCTCCAGGTGAGCCAGGGTGAGTAGGACAGGGAGGGGATGAGGACCCAAGAAGTAGGGCTCAATCCACGTTGTGGCATCTTTCTCTGATTTGAGCATTATGTTATACAAACCTGTGACCGAAATGCATGTGCCTTGCTCAGTCACCTATGGGATCATTCACCCACATTTTTTTTTTCTTTTTTGAGAGAGTGCAAGGGAGGGGCAGGGGTAGAGACAGGGAGACAGAGGATCTGAAGTGGGCTGTGTGCTGACAGCAGCAAGCCTGATGTGGGGCTTGAACTAATCAACCACGAGGTCATGACCTGAGCCAAAGTCGGGCACAGCCAACTGAGCCAACCAGGTTATTTTTAAATAACCATAATTTTTAAATGTTACTTTTTCTGCTTTTGATTTTTTAAGGTAAAATTTGTCAATGATGATTTTCTTCATTTCTGGGTCTTTTATGTTTGCAACTATGACTTGTGTTGATTAATGGCTAAACACTGTATGAAAATATAATAAAGCATTATGGAAATTCTGAGCAACTAGATTATTTTTTGCTTTTGTCACTCAGAATTGGCAACTTTGCAATTTGTGTTTTATCTCTTTTGGATGATTGCCTTGATCAATCAAACCGAATAGAAATAAAGCCTACTTTAGGTGGGAGTGGGGCATGGGCAAGTAGACTTTGGCCAAGTAGAGCTGACGATCTTTCAGGGCTGGAAAGGAGCTTGTCCAATTTCTTCATTTTGCAATGTGGAAACTGAACTTAGAAAGGCCAAATGACTTGCCAGGGCCGTCCTGGGGGAACAGAAATAAGAACCCATGTTTCCTCTCCTTAGTCGAATCATAGAATCATTAATATTTGGTACAGAGAGTAGAAAAACTCTAAACACTGGGTAAGTGGAGGTGGAACTTTTTAAACATTTAAATCAGGTTTTATTGACCTATTATTCATATATAATCTCCATTTCAAAGGTCTAGGGTCTATTTTGAGAATCCATGAAGAATTTGGGGAAGATAGTGAAATGGTCAGATTTATACTTTAGGAGTTACTCTATCAAGACTTACTCCTCAGTACTGCAAATAAATTTTAAAAACTATATGTATTTAAAAAATATTTCTCACTACGTTTTTATTGACAAATTAATTTTATTGGTGTGATTTCTTTTTTTGGCTGTACAAGAAATATATTACCTTTTTGCTACTATCATATTATTTCCAGATACTGCCGTTTGTTTTTCCTTGAATTGATTTGGTTCAGTGGAAATTTGTATTTGAGTTGCTTATAGTGGTCAATATCTCTTTGGTAGCCTTCATGCTTAGTGGAGTCTTAGAGCCCAGTATAATGCAGAATAAGACACCTGTGACTGTGCACTGATCAGTCAGTAGAGGCCCTCTAGAAACTCACTTCAAAGTCAGTGTGATGTACCCTGTACTCATGTATTCTTTGATTCACTGCTATAGGATGAAGCATTGCTATCTCTCACTTGGACTTATGAGATCTGGGATATTAGTTGATTTAGTGTGTGTGTGTGTGTGTGTGTGTGTGTGTGTGTGTGTGTGTGTGATTCTGTGGGGAAATAAAAATAGTATAAAACATGGTCACTAATCTCATTATCTCCTGATTGTGTCACCTTAGCCCCTGCCATTTCTTATAAAGCATGAGTGGTGGACATTTATCAATCTTGTTTTTGTCCACCCAAACATCAGAACCCGTATTCCATGTTTGGGAAATGTTCTCCCTTATGATGCCTTGCCAGAGTTCTCTGTAGGAGTGCTGATGACAGTGACTCCATCTTCGGCCCTCCATCTTGTTCATGATCACTCAGTGACTTCTCTTGGGGTTGTATGTTTTTCCCTTGGAGATACCTTAGAAATGCCTTGGACATACCTTGGAAATGCCTCCCAAGGTTGGGGTGAGGAGAGCCGGCTCTGGCCTCCCACAAGTCTGTTAGAGTAACATAGTCTTTCCCTTTCCTGATGCACAGGTGGTTCCATGAGGTCTGATTAAAGGTTAGCTGTCAGTTAGATGCATGCAAACCCTTTCATCTTACTACAGGGCACTCCCCTCAGCCTCCATCCCCTTGCTGTATAAAATCTGTAGACTAAGGTCTGGCCTTTGCTGAGAACAGCTGTGCACCAGCTGGATCATAGCCTGCTCCGATCCCCCATCAGTAAGTTATTCTGAATAAAACTCTGCGTAAACTGTATGGAGTCACACACTCCCTTTTCCAGTCTCAAAGTGCTCTTTCAGTTTGTGGGATACTTTACTGTCCCTCCCCTACCTTTGAACACTCACCTTTCCAGGCTTCTTCCAGTTCAGGCATGGATCTAGGCTCTGCCAATCAGATCCACCTGCTCTCCAGACCGTGAATCAGTAACTAGTGACACCAAGAAGCAAGGGTCATCCGGAGTATATTTGGACAACATTTGGGTTTGGGGACAGCATACACAACCACGTTTGGTTTCTGAGGGGAGCAGTGGTAGCAGCTCCCCAGGCAGCATCCAGGGTCTGGTCACTGAGGCTGCTTGCATGTGCTGTGGTGTCTGTGGCTGGCAGGAGTTTCAGGATGTCTTTACCTGACAAGTCCTGTGGTTTGCTTTTGGAATTTTTTTTCTGGCTATAAAATCCCTAAGTTTGCTTCTTTAGCCCTTCCAGAGAGTATGTGAACTATCTAGCATCTTTTAAGTATACATTTCCATTTCTGCTTTAATTAACTGGCACTGGTTTCTTTTATTTGCATCCAAAAGCCCTATTACTGAAAGCTGTATGAGAGATATTGGAGCCCATACACCTTCAAAAAAATCGAAGGTAACCTGGAATTTATCAGCAGTCCTTGGAGGGGGTAAGAGAAAGCAGAAATCAAGTTGCTATTAAGAAAATGGACCTGAGCAGCCATTGAAATTAGTGGGGAAAAAAACCAGCTAATCAAATTACCATCTGTTGTCCCCTTGAATGACAGTCCCATTGAAGCTGAAGGCTGGGTTTGTGAGGCAAAGTAATTGCTCCAAGAGGGCAGTTGAGGAGTGTGAGGAATTCAAGGTCTGTGGAGCATAGCAGTGGACAGTTTAGCAGAAGAAAATGACAAACTCAAAGTCCTTAGCTCTCAGCTCAAGGCACCAACTGCAAACCAGTCACTTTCTAAGATAGAAATGTATAATCTCTTTCAGCCACAAGGCTGAGACGATTGGAACCTATACGCGAAGATTTATCCTCCAGGTTGTTCATACTAGTTTATAGCTTTCCTTAGTCTCTTAGATAGAAATTTACATTTTAATTGATAGGATACTAAGTAGAGGTCTTAACATGGGGTGGAGATGTGTGAGAGGCATCGAGTTGCTCAGTGTTCAGACCATCAAACCACTGCACTGTGCCCTATGCCCTTACTCCCAGAGTAAGCGTGCCCCTGGTCCTATTACAAAGTCAACCCAATGGAATCGCAAGATTTTATTAACATATTTGCAAAACTCTGGGTGATACAATGAGAGAATGAATTCTGAGGATTGTTGAACAAGGATTGAAGAATGTGATTTAGATCAAGAAGATTATGCCAGTACCTGTATATGTACCTATATGCAATTCTGTATTCAACTGGAGGTGATTTTAATTATTTCTTACAGTCTGCTGATGAACTTGTACTCAACAGTGGCCCAGACATGTCTTATATAAGATAGAGGAAGAAATTAAAAGACTTAGAGATGTAGGGAACCAAGAGGGAATTTTTTGTGTTTAATCCATTCCCTTAACTCTTGACTGTGGCCCCAAGGCCTCCCTGAGCCATGCATTGAGAAATTCATTGGTGAGGTGAATGCCTGTAAGAAATTCCTGAATGAATTTTTAGGAAATGCCTGTAGAGTCTCTTCTTTGTGGACCTAGAATCCAGTGAGAGGAGACACAGTTGAAGTGAACTCTCTGATTTACTGTGGTACTACTAGAATCCCAGAGTGGCAGAAGCCACCCAGCAGGACATTAACATTGGAGACAATTAGGGTCTGGGTGGGTGGTGGGGAGGAAGAGGTGAGTGGTGGGCAATCACAATGGTCTGACCCCTAGAGATTTTTGGTATTTGCTGATCAGTCATGAGTACTCTAGTATGGTCATGAGTACCTGTACTCTAGTACAGCCCACCAAGAAAACATTTGATTTGTAAAACAATACCAACATCAACCAAACCCTCAAACTCTAGGTATGTCAATCAAAGACCTAATTTGAACCACCACTGAAGAAAGTCTTGGCCTTTTGTCCAATTTCCAAACTTAAATTTTAAACATGAAAAGGAAGGTTAGGTACTCTTGAAAAAGAATTCTGTGATAGATATCACCAGTGTGCATTTCTTCTAGCCTTCTGCCAACGGACCTTCAGCTGTGGAGATGGCCCTGCATTAGGGGAGGGAAATGCTTGGATCTTTCAGGTATAACACAACAGTTGCTCTGAGCTAACACCACTTCCTGAGGATCCAGATCGCCACTGCGACCAGTCAGTCAGAGTGAGGGCCTATGAGCATCAGGTAATAAGTTAAAAAATTTGAACTGAATTTACCTTGAAGGAATGCAGGCTCATCTCTATTAATTTACTCAGTTCCTGATTTTATGATTGGAATTAAAACTTCCAGCAACCACGAAATTCCTTTGTTGACTTTCTGACACATGGAGTAAAGGTAATTATGATAAGAATTGCCTAGTAGAAGCCTCTAGGCGTCCTAGTGGTTTTTAAAATATCATTCATTCATTCATTCACTTATCCAGACAACTTTTATAAATTGCCTACTACATGTCAGAACCTATGCATGGTAATTTGTTAATAAACAAAATAAAAATTTCTGCCTTAGTGGGGTAAAAATCTTAGAGGAAGAAGACAAATGAATAAGTGAAGTATATGGTATGCCAGGTAGTGGTTAGTGCCACAGAGAAACTAAATTAGGGATGGAGTGAGGTAGAGGATTGCCTCATTTCTCAGAGCCAACTGGAATTACAAGGGGATGGGGGCCAATGTGAGGGTCCTGGGTTTCTTTGGTGGACAGTGTAAACAGTTTGAAGGAATAATGAAGTAACATATGACACCAAATGGATAAAATAAGAAACAAAAAACCAATTTCATGGTAGAAGGAATAAAAAGTCACCAGCAGGGGCTGAAAAGGTACAGGGGTGTTCATTCCCTATCTGATCTCCATTTAATGTGCCTGTGTGGCAGGTGCAGGAAGAGGAGGATGGATGCTGGGGAAAGAAGTGTTTGTGTTTTAATATTAGAATTTAAGCTGAGCGTGCAACAGAGAATCCATCTCATTGGGGGTGATCAGTAGATACCACGTTATAGCTTTGAGTCCTCATTCTGACACTGTGAACCTTAGCACTGACAATTCTGGCATTAATTCTAAAGCGTTTAGCAGCTCAGCTCGTCTCCATGGAGTGGTGCTAGAGAGTCAAGGACTATACAGAGTTAGAATATTATCAGCCCTAACGAAGCTTGATTGATTGTTATATTGTTTGTTTCATAAATGGCTTCTTTTTCCACTCAGTTTTATCATCATTAATCAGTGGAATAGCCTGCTGGATGTTGGTGTCTAAACTGAAATTAAAATCTGTTTGTTCAGAATGGTTTCGTGGAAGCTTAGTATAACAAAAGAAGAATGATTTATGCAAAGGTTTATCTTTCAACCCACTTGTTTTCAGAATCCACCCATTTGATTGTATAAAGTGAATTAGCTTTTGTCCTTGAGCTGAGTATCTTTGGATTTGATGCCAAGCATTAAACTGCAAAGGGAAGATCTCCTCCTATCAAATGTTGTTCTTTGCTAACAATGTTAAGAAAAATGATGTCAGTTCACTGCTCCTCAAAATATGGCTTGGTTGACCTGACTTATCCACATTAATTAAAAAAAATTTTCTCTAGAAGGGTTTTCTTCTGTCATAAAACACACATATTTATTGACGAAAATCTGGAAAATTCAGAAAAGTGGAAAGGAAAAGTATTAGCTTTCTGAGTTGTCTGCCAGTTTGCTTATGCTATGTAAACACTGTATATACTAATGCTCCTCTGTAATTTTATGAATATTCATTTATCCATACAACCCTTCAGACTGTTTTCTTTTGTACTTGGAAACGGTTACCAAATATCAGAAGAGAATATAGCAATTATATGGCAGTTACTCTCAGATAATATATTTATGAATTGCTTTCTTTTCTTTTCTGTTGCTGGTGTTTTTAGTTTGCATTTTTTTTTTTTTAGCATCATGGTTCCTTGAATCCAGCCCATGTGGCTCTTCCAGGTGAGACAGGACTGGGATGCTATTTGGACTATGTGCAGACACAGCATTGCCAGCATTCTAGGGCAAAATCAATCTGCTCAAATAACTGAAAGTTTATATTTTAACTGATATGTTTGCAATCACAAAAACCTTATGACACAACATGATTAGATAGTCTGGTGGGGGTGCAGAAAGCAGGGAGACATGAGCAAAGAATTTTTGGTTTCATAAGACATAAATATAAATGATTTATCTAAAAAAACTTGTATGGGACTTTGAATTTTATAGATATGATCTCACGTTCGAACAGAGAGATAACAGGAACATTTGGTTATTCAGTCTATTTGTGTTTATTGAGTGCCTGCTGTGTACTAGCACAAAGGACTTCAAGAAAGTTACCGTGTGGGCGCCTGGGTGGCTCCGTTGGTTAAGTCTCCGACTTTGGCTCAGGTCATGATCTCATGGTTTATGGGTTCAAGCCCTGCGTTGGGCTCTGTGCTGACAGCTTAGAGCCTGGAGCCTGCTTCAGCTTCTGTCTCCCGCTCTCTGCCCCTTCCCTGCTTGTCCTCTGTTTCTCTCTCTCTTTCTCAAAAATAAATAAACATTAAAAAAAAGAGAAAGGCACAGCATGGCTGGAAAAAAATGAGCAAGGAGGCATTTGCTTTCAGGATGCTTGATTATTTGATTAAATGTCATAAATGATAATTCAGTAATGCACCTATTATGATCATAAAATTTTGTTATTGTTTTAAGTGTTTTAACTAAGGCATCAGCTAAAAATATACCAGATTGTTATAAGACCAGAGAATTTAATCACCTTGGCCTGGTTGTTGTATAATTATTCAACACCTGACTTCATTTAAATTTTCTGCTTTATCTTTTTCTTTCCTTTACATTCCAAAAGCATGTGCTCATATGCCACGCTTACACGCACACACATACACACAGATTTTACTATCCAACTCCCACAGTGCCTTTTCCTCTTCTTCACTGAAGCAAGAAGTATTCTACCCACCTTGGTTCAAGCGTGTATTCAACAAACATATCCCTGTTTGTGCCTTATTTCTTCAGGAAAGTTTTCATGATTCATTACCAACAGCTTTGAGTTTATTCACCTTATTTTAACTCCAATCTACATCATACTGTCATTGTACTATTAAAATTATAAATATTTCTCTTGTGTGTGTATATCTCTACCTTCTCTTCCATATCAGATCGTAAATCTGTAAGAGAGCCAATCGTTACCTCAAACAAGGAATATACAGTGATATCACTTCTACTGCCTTTGAGCACTGTATTTACGAAGTCCTAAAAGGAGTCATATTATTTTACTTAGGGATCTCTCATTTACAAGGAACAAATGCACTAAGGTGTCCTATGTAAGCACATAATCAGGGATTTCACGAGAATCTGAGAAGGGGAACTAAAGCACATAGCTGGGAACTGGATACCTCTTGGGTATCGTGCACTGTCTCTCCGTCTGTTGCTGAGTCTTTCTCTCTTGTGACTTGTTTCTCTTGCCATGTATGTTGTTGCTTGTTGTCTTCTCTTGTCTGTGCACTAAGCTGCCTTTATGTGACATCAAATTTGGCAGCAAAGCCACATGGCCTGGATTTCCATCTTGCTCTCCCACTTATAGCTTGTGGTGAGTTTCTTAATTCCTTTGTGCTTCAGTATTCTCGTCAGTGAAAGGGTGGTGGTGGTGGCGAGTTGTTAATACCAGTAATTACTTTGTAGGGTAAATGCATTAAGAAAGTGAAACACATAATAAGTACCATATAAATGGTGGCTATTATTATTTATACATTTTATTTTTATTTCCTTGTAACTTCAGTTGATTGTGCACCATCATCGTTGTCGTGATATGTCCTACAAGATAGGTTGGTGCTCCTCTTAACTCAGTCCCATACTCCCAAGAAAACAATCTCTTTGGCTCAGCATCTTTTTAGACTGGGCCCCATTGGTATTGGTTCCTGGCAGGCCAGTGGGCAGGCTGTAAGTGCCT
The DNA here is from genome assembly GCF_018350215.1 of Panthera leo. Lineage (NCBI taxonomy): Eukaryota > Metazoa > Chordata > Mammalia > Carnivora > Felidae > Panthera > Panthera leo. The sequence continues at coordinate 51,374,171 of NC_056679.1, forward strand.
TGCTTTGGTACAATCTTATATATAGGTGTTGAGGGTGGAATTTCTTGCATTCTTATGGCTGCTATCTCTCACCAGGCTAGTCAATTTCCCAGCTTCTAGTGGAAGAGAGGGTAGGCAACAGACACCATAAAATATGTACTGGCCAAAGATGTAAGTGAATATATTTTTGCAAATATTGATTGGATTTTTAATGAGTTTTTAAAAATTGTATTGTAATTTTCATTGATTTTATAACATCAAAGATATAATTCATAGATTCTTACTATTACTAAGATGAACCCTTTAAATCTGGCAAATACATGACAGTGTTATGGAAGGAGTACAGAGCTTGAAGTCTGGATCTGGAGGAGTTCTGGTTTCTGCCCTTACCCACTGGTTAATCCTGTGCAATGCACTCTCTGAGCATCAGTTTCTTCATCTGCAATTAGGGACACAAAATCCATTTCACAGAATGTGAAGTATCAGTTATTATTATAAATATACTACTTTATAGGGAGTAGTTTCCCTGGATAGTGCCTTTACTGAAAAACTCAGCATCAGATTCAGAAATAAAGAGTACATGATGATCACAATAGATAAAAAAAGTCTTTTTAATATCTGTATTTGCCAGATTCAAAAGGCCAGCAGCATAGAGAAAAAAAATCAATGATGGAATGAAGATAACAATGAAGCATAAGTGATATTGAAGAAGAACAGCTCAATAGTAAGCTGGAAATAATAAAATTCTAGCAGTTTCCTCAGATCAAGGACTTAAGTCTTATAAAAGAGAAAAGAGAACCATTTGGAAGATTTGACTATTGTGCTCAGGTATATTAGGGCTCACTCTTACTAACCTCATTTTAAAAATTGCAAAATTAACCTAATTTCTAATGTTCATATTATCAGTAGCTCAAGCATAGTTATACATAGGATTCTGATGGATGACCAGCTTATACCAACTGGTTGAGTGTCTAAAGTGTGATTTGAGGAATACACAAGGCTCTCTTCCCAAAGTACTCTCCCAATAGATTGCTGATTCTTCTTGAGAAGACACAACTCACTTTGAGCCAGACTGCCTGCGCTTGGATTCTACCTCCAAAATTTACTAGCTTAGTGATTCACACTCTCATCTTTAAAATGGGACAATAAAGGTATCTCATAGTTGCATACTCCATAGGGTCGAATGAGCTATATTTAAAGACTGTACAAGTATCAACTCCTATTATGTTAATGAGACAAGAGGAAAAGTCCAGAGAAAGGAATCCTGTCTTAATGAGAGATGTGTGTGTGTAAGTGTGTGTATAGGGAGCGGCCAAAGAATATCACAAAGAATAGTAGGGGTAAAAACAGAGTGAGTGCTAGAAAATAATATGAAGAGCCCACCCAGAAGGGCAGTGGGCATCAATTATTAGTTTCCCTTTTTTCATAGCTTTGCAGAGAATCACCTAGCCAACTACTGATAAAAGCACCTTTACTACTCTGGCTTCCAGAGTAAGATTTGTATACATCTTCTCTCTCACCATATAGCCCATTAACCCTTTTGTTTGTCAGTGGGAGAGTTTTCTGGTTCCCTATTCAGTTATTTTTTTCCCTCCAGTTCCATTTATTTTAAAAAAGCTTTTTTTTTTTTTTTTTTTTGTACTAAGCAATAGGAGTACAAAGTTTGTTCAAGGTAAATCTTATATCTATGTAGGAAAGTTTGGTGACTGTGAAGATTTCTCAAGAAATTTTGATGGCAGTAAACATGTTTATTCTGGGAATGTTAATATCACTGCTCTATTGGCTGTTGCATTAAGTGGAATGTTAAATGATCTGAGAACTGATAATCCTCATTCTTACCACTTTGGATGTTGATAGCCAATACGACCACTTAGCCTTGATGTGACTTTTGCAAAGATGATGGTTCTGTGAATTATTTAGAATTGCATTTGTTTGTGACTTTCAATAAAACTCAGTGACAACACTTGAATCAACAACATTCATTTCTCTCCCATTAATGCCTGGATATAGGCATTCCGTGGCTCTAATGGCAGACAGTTCTGCTTCTTGAGGTGCTCAAAGACCCTGTCTTGGTACTCTTCCATCCCATGGCCTCCATTTCTAAAGTCAAGCCAGCATATCTCTATCCAGACATTGGGAATGAAGGAAGGAAGAAGGGCTTGTTCCCACCATTTTAGGACCCTTCCTCGTGTTTTAGACAACACTCTACTCACATTCTGTTGGCCAGAACTTAGTCACAGGGTTGTGCCTAGCTGTAAAGGAAACTGAGAGCTGTACTCTTTATTTTGTACAGCCATGTGCTTGGGAAGAAGGAAGACTAGCTGTCTTGCAACAAATAGCAGCCTTTGCCATCCTGGGTCCGGGTAACTATTAATCAACCTGTAAAATGAGATACAATGCAAAATGCAATGGAATATTCATCTAGGTATTTCAAAGCCATCTCTGATAGCTCAGTTTCTTAAAATATAGTACTTAATTATCACAAAGGAGCTCACTTATTTCCAGGAGTGAATTAGAAGTTCAGTAAAAGACGATGTAATTTTAGTGATCTGCTTGGCTTCCTAAACCCATATTTATTAACTTCCCATAGCAGATTCCCACAGGGTCAGGTGCATGCTTGGTTGGAAGAGTAATTCCATTCTGACCTGGAAGAAATTTTAAAAATTTACATTTATGGCTTGAAGAGTCACATCCCATGGATTTCCCTCTCAGACACTTTACTTGTTTCTAAACTTTTTTTTAATAAAATAAGTCCTTGCATTGAACTTCATTAATAGGTCCTCCAGGACCAAGGTTCTTTTCATTCCTCCAAAGGACAAGTGCTCATGCTTTCTCTGAGGTCCTGCATCATCTGCCTCTGATGTCAACCACATCCAACTTTACACTCTGTAGAGTCCCCTGTTGCCTTGTCCCTGATGCTGAGACGCCCATTTGCTACCTACTGCTGAGCCATTATGCCACTCTGGGATTCTGGGCACTGCCTGGAGCTTTCTGGAGTGCTCATTCCACTAAGGTGTTTTTATTCTCTGGGTTTCTGCTTCCCTATCCAGTCAATTCCAGAATACTATCACCTCATATGCCTGATGATCAGATGAGAAGTTTGGATTAGCATGATGTTAAAAAAGAAAACACAACAAAAACCTGTTTAGTTATATACTTATCACTGTAGAGACACAGTCAAGGGTGGAATAGTTGGCAGAGGGAGGACCCTGCTAATGGTAGCTGCAATTACAAATTAAACTTGAAGCTGATAGATGCACAGTGCAGAAGGATTCCTCACAGAAACAAACCAAAGAACCCCTGGAGAACAAACATGCAATCTGTCAAAGTTTATCATCATGTAAACCAAAATCAGGCACACTGAGATTGTTGGTAATCCCTTGGCAAACCATTATGCCTTCTTGGTTTGAAAATGACCTGTAAAAAGGATCCTCGAACTTGATCTTTGCAAATATTCAAAAGAAAATGTACTCCTATCTTTCAGAAAAGGAACTATCAGGGTGGTGGATAAGAGATTGGGCTTTGGATTCTGGCAGATCTCAGGAAACCCGAACTTCCTCTTGTCAGCTCTGTAACCTTGGGGAAACTGCACCATCTACTTAAACCTCAGTTTGCTCGTCTTTAAAATGGGTATAATAACAGTACTTATAAGAATATTGTAAAGAGAAAGGAAATAATTTATTTAAATACTTAGTATACTATCTACACATTGTGTGCCCTTCATAAGTACCATTGTAAAAAGCAAGAAAGATACTAATGTAATGTAACTTCCTTGCTATCTCTTAAAATGAGCAGGTGGGGAATCACGCACAAACTAAACAAAAACAACAACATAGTATGATCCTCCATAGTACTTTAAATGACATGGAAAACTCATGATTCTTTTTCTCCCCCAGTTTCATTGAGATGTAATTGACATATAGTACTGTATAGATTTAAGGTATAGAGCATAATGACTTGACCTATAAATACCACAATAAATTTAGTTAACATCCATCATCTTAAATACAAAAAAGGAAAAAGAATAAAATGTCTGTGATGAGAACAGTTAAAACAGTTCTTGTGATGAGAAAGTTAAAAACTTTCTTTTTTTAATTAAAACATTTATTTATTTATTTATTTATTTATTTATTTATTTATTTGACAGAGAGAGAGAAAGTGTATAAGGGGGGAGAGAGGCAGAGGGAGAAGAGAAAGAGAATCTTAAGCAGGCTCTGTGCTGAGTATGGAGCTCGTTCCCATGACCCTGGGATCATGACCTGAGCTGAAATCAAGAGTCAGACACTCAGTCGACTGAGGCCCCCATGCATTCTATTATCTAATTTCTTAACTTTCATATGTATCACACGGCAGTGTAAACTATAGTCATCATGGAGTTCATTATATCTCTCGTACTTATTTCTTCTATAACTAGAAGTTTGTCCATTTTGACCACCTTCCTCCAATCCCTATTATCCCCACCCTTTGCTTCTGGTAATTGTAAATCTGATCTCTTGGAAAAATCATGATTCTTAGCATGTTCTACCATTATGCTGTACTAAACTCCATTAATGTGATGTTTATATTCTAGTTTTATGAGTGATGAGAAGTTCAGGGAAAACAACAGCTTTAATAAGGAAACCAAAAGGGAGGTGTCCTAGAATCTTTGCATAATTATGACTCCACCTAAACCCCACTTCTAATCTCCTAAATCTCACTATAAGTCTGTCGTGATTGCTATGATTTCTGGTACAACTAGCTATTACCGCACCTGTTTCAAGCTGGTAGAACCTGAAAAGGTCTTGCTTCATTTGACAAAGCAGAGAGATGCAGTTCTCACCTCATAAATCAAACAGGTATCAGGAAAAACTTCTCCACTTATAGAGCTGTCTGTGGATCAGTAGATCAGCATCACCTGGGAGCCTGTTAGAAATTCAGAATCTCAGGCCCCACCTTGAATCAGCTAACTCAGAATCTGCTTTATGACAAGATGCCCAGAGAAGCATTCAGGTGAAGAATATTTCACATCCTGTATTTCATTTAAAATTTAGCAATAGTTATTATACTGGAGTGATAGATTTGTTAAAAATTTCATGTTCCTTAACTCTGTCTTCTCTTCCATCCATCTTTGTTCTTGGCATGAAAAAGGAACATGGGCCATCACTATTTAAATTACTGTATCCTGTATTTTGTTCCTCACTTTGGTTTAAATGTTCTTGAGCTAGAAGAGTGGTAAAGCTCATCAGTTTTTATTTCAGAGAGACAGAGATTGTTCCATCTCTACCAGTTACCTAGAGTAAGTCAGTTTTCTCATCTATAAAATGGGTATAATAGTAATGGTTCTTTTCCCACATAATTTTTTAGTGGCTCCCACAGCTTATAGGGTCAAGTAAGAGGCTCTGTATGATCAGCCCATTTTCTTGGGAACTCTGATTAGTTAGCTGAAACTAGACTGTAAGTGAGTCAAAATATTTAGAATTTATGCAATTTGAACTCTCCCGTTGATTTTATTTAGTTGTCAGTGGTGGTTTCTGTTTTCAAGATGAGGACACATTTTTATTTCCCATTGCTCAAGGCTTACTTAAATGCACCCAAATAAGACTGAATGCCCTATCTGTGCTCAGCACTATCCAGTCATGTGGACATAATACTGAGCAAGGTAGAAAGGCTGCTTCTCTCATGGGGCTTACGTTCTAGTAATAACTGTACAAACTGTAAATATGTTTACCATACCTTATTACAACATTTACTTTCCCTTTTTGTTTCAGACAAATTTGTTTTAGGGCAAGGCTTGCTGCATTTCTCTATTATTTGAGTGTCACAAACACAAAACCTAAAGGTGAAAGACAAAAAAAAATGCTGCCATTATTATCATCATCATCCCTACTATAATTATTTTAATTCTAATAACCTATAGTTTTAGAACTTAGAAATAAGTAAAAGACAGGTGTAATGCTACTTTTTCAGACTCATTATAACTATATGAAAAATTTAGAGCCACAAAACAGCATTTAAGTTTTAACCCCCCAGATTTTAGGGACCAAGAAGAGGCTAAGGACTAAATTTATTCTCATTCACCCTTGCAAATGAAGACCAAATGTATACCAGCACTCAAAATACATGTATTTTCATTTTACAAAGATAATTCAAATAAGTAAATTTGGCATTTATCACTTTGCTAGTCTAACAACAAGTGGCTCTTAATAAACACACACACACACACACACACACACACACACACACGTTGCATGTATATATTTAAAATTTTTTTAAATCAGGTATTACTTCACCAAATACTTTGAGTAAACTTACTAGGACACAGTGGTTGTTGGTTTTTTCCCCTCTTGGTAAGAATAATTCATAAGTTTGAAGAATGGTTTTATGTGGCCAGCTATGAGTTCAAGTTCAGACATTATCATTATCATTTCAATATCAAGGTAACTCGTATGTAAAATATGATTACAAACAATCATGGGGTAGCACTTGGAAGACAAGGTTTCCTTCACCTGAAATTTTGCTCCATTTAAAGGTGGAAATGGACAGCAGATGGAGGGTTAAAGACTAGGAACTCCCAGAATGGCTTACTGATGCTTGTTATTATCAACAGCAAAAAACCCCGACATATTTTCTTTATGGAAAGATGGTGATGAAGTGTGTGCACTACATTGTAACACTTCTTTTTTCTTGTACTTCTGAAAGCCATGAACTTCCTATTGGTGTCCTTTAAAAGGAAGCTGAAGTCAGAAATGGGTTGTTATTTCCTATTCATAATAACAGTGAAAAATGTGCTCCTGCCTGTAATTGGGAAAGTAATTTCCTAAAAAGAATTTAAGTAGGCCTTGAATAATAGTCAAGTGTAACCCAAACCCTTCTTGAACATGACTCACTGCTTCACTATTGTTTTCAGCCTCTGCGGGAGATGATGTTTTTCTGAATTTCCAGCTATAGATTTGTTCCTGAGAAGTGGGATTGAAGTATTGTGAAAAAAGATCCAAACTGGTATATTTTGAAACTGGCTACCATTTGAAAGACTCTGTCCCTATAAAGAAATAGAATACATTAATAAAATGAAAAGAAAAGTGTTCATCATTTTTCTTTCTTATTTTGTTTCCCTCTAGTGCCTCGGTATTTTATATGGAGACATGTCCAACTCAAAGGCATTTGTTCATTTAAAAAAACTTGGGAAGTTCACTCTTATGATCGCTTAGAACCTGGGCACTATCTCCCCTTTCAGGACCACGTGTGGACCATAGCTCTGAATCCCTTCTCCCCCTTGAATCCACGAGCACCGCTGAACACCTCTTTTCTGGATAATACTCAGATTTCAAGGGACGAAACACATGATTATGTTTGTTTCCATGTCTTCTGCCTAGACCTGGTATTTTCGTAAATTTAATAATTCTACAAATGTAATGAAGTAAAGGTTTTAGGCTTGAGTTGGAACCACTTTTAGCTAGTAGGTTAATACAATCAAATCAGCTTATAGGCTTAATACAAACATTAGCTTTACTATGCTGTAACATCGTGATTTTTAAAAAGGGGGAATTGGATTAATATTTGGATTTCTGGTGTCAAGTACTCTGTTTTGAGCCAGAGACATCATCCTGGTCATATTTGTGATCATTCTTGAGCATCTGAGGCAATACGTGTCTGTCTTTCCCCTGGTCTTCAAAAAGAGAACAATAATCAAACCTTGCTACCATAGTAAGAGTTATTAGTTTGGGAGAGAATTACTACCATGTTGATGTTCTAAATGATGAAGAATATGGTTTTTGGTCATTCTGGGCTGGTGCTCTGGAAGTGTGATTCAGAGCCACTTAAAATTCCCTTCTGCAGGAGGCAGAGTATGTGTGGTCAGATGATATTTTAAAGGCTTTTCTAGGGCTTGATGACCTCACAGTTCAGACTGGACAACTTCCCACAATGACAGGTCTATTAATCAGGAAATGTAGGTGTGACAACCAGTCAGAGATGCCTTTGCCCTCTTCTCAAAGAAGAAGGTCCTGGACAGGCCAACTGAGAAGCACTTGGATGCACTGTGAGCTTGTCCAACCCTGACATTTTGTGACCTCAAATATATGGCCAGACGCCTCAACTTCACACTCCTTCCTTGCCTATTCACCATCAGATGATAATCAGGTGACACAATAAAAGCATCGCTTGGATTTCACTCAGTTCCCTGATGTGTTTTTAAAGCTCCAGAGAAAACTGTTGAGCTGCAAGGGACATCCTGGGTATTTTGAATTAGAAAAGGGAAGGTTGAGATGAAGTAAACCTGGATGAGAAGTTTTCTTTGGCATTATTTTAAAGACAGTTGGCAGTAATCTTCAAAGGAGGGTGTGTGTTTATCTTTTTTGGCATGCCTTTTGTTTTACTCATTCTGGAGCCCCACCTTTTATTTGGGGTAATATTTTATCTGATATCCCTGGCAGCTGAGCTGAGACTGCTCACAGTTCCAAATTATCTGGTCAATTTAGGGGAAAACTCCAGTAATTTGAATTTTTGGCATCAATTAGAAAAATAACGTCCAAATAATTGCTCTGCAGTTTGGAATGTTGGTTGTTATGTTGAGACAACTGTAAATCAATCTGAACACTGCAAAATTCTGGCAACTCATTTAAATAGAACTCAGCGAAGTGAGACTATAAAAATAAAATATCAGTGAACATTTTACTTCACTTAAAAATTTATTTCAGTTCTCTTACCCATTATCAGCAGCTTCACTTTTTAATGGAAATAACAAGTAAGAAAGACAACATTTTAGGATCTTCAACTATCACTTGACTATAGACCCAAATTTTAAGATGGAAAGGTTCAAGAAGAGTTAATTCTTTTTTTTAAAGATTTTATTTTTGGGGCTCCTAGGTGGCTCAGTCACTTATGCATCCAACTTTGATTCAGGTCATGATCTCTCAGTTTGTGAGTTTGAGCCCCGCATTGGGCTCTGTGCTAACAGCTCAGAGCCTGGAGCCTGCTTCAGATTCTGTGTCTCCCTCTCTCTCTGTCCCTCCCCCACTCATGCTCTGTCTCTTTTTCTCTCAATAATAAATAAACATTAAAAAAAATTAAGATTTTGTTTTTAAGTAATCTCTGCACCTAACATGGGGATCAAGCTCATAACCCTGAGATCAAGAGTCGCATGCTCTACTGACCTAACCAGCCAGGCACCCCAAGAAGAGTTAATTCTTTTTTTTTTTTTTTTTTTGAGAGAGAGAGAGTGTGGGGAGGGGCAGTGGGAGAGGGAGAGAGAGAATCTTAACAGGCTCCATGAACAACTCGGAGCTGAACTTGGGGTTTAAGCTCACAACCATGAGATCCTGACCTGAGCCCAAATCAAGAGTTGGATGCTTAACCAACTGAGCCACTCACATGCCCCAAGAAGAGTTGAATCTTAATGTGAAAATATAGTGGCCAAGTGCATGGGTTTTGGAAGTATACAACCTTGAGGCTGAAAACATGTTCCACTGGGAGAACTCTCTGAGGCAAAAATTAAGTCTTCCTTAAATGCCATTCTGTCTTTCATATCTAGCAAATTACCTGATGCATAGTAAAAGCTCAAATATATTTGGTGACTACATGAGTGATAAGGGCTTTTTTTTCTATGCATGATAATTCTTTTGAGTTAGTGTTTTTATATAAAAAGACTCCTCTGCTCTTTTCTAAGATCAGTTGGGTTCTGCAGCATGTCATATGCTTGAGAAGGCAAAACATCACTCAGCAATCTCACATTCCTTGCTTCCTATTTCCTATTATGTTGCTCATTGTTAAGCATGCTAACAAAATTGTTTCTAAACCTACTTCCTTTTTTTTTTTTAAACCTACTTCCTCATTGACTGGTTAAATGAGGTCAGAAATACATCTAATATTAAATGTTTTTTAACATTTATGTTTTAAAATATTTAATAAATGAAGGACCCCCAGCATTTGGAGTCTATAAAGGGACAAGTCATCGAAACTAAGGAAAAAGGATTGCATTTCACTGTTAAAACCTTCAGTTGATTACCATCTTCTATATTCTATGACCTGAAGCCACCAGCTAATTTTGTCAGCACTTGAGTTTTATAACCACATAAAACTTTACGAACTTTATCCTCAAGGTCTCTCCATAATGGCAGGGTAATCCTGTGGAATATCAAATATATATATCTTGAATATCTCAAATGGCTGCTTATCAACTCATTTACCTTCATGAACCTTACATGAGCAATTACTATGGGACTGGCTCTGAGCCAAGCACTGGGGCATTTAAAAGCCAACATAGATATTTCATATCCAAAAATTATATGCTATAGTTTAGGATAGTGACATAAACACAAACAAAATATAGTCTGACACAGGTAATAATAGAATATGTACAAAATAATGGCAAATTTCACAACAGGATGGTGTTCAGAGACTGATAATTGCCTAATCAATATTAATTTTCCCCTCTTTCTTATAAAAGCCCTCCAATTTGTACCAGGTGGCAAAATGCCCAGCAAAACACTCAATTTTCTATCCTCCCTTGCAGGAGATGTGGCCATGGAACTAAGTTTTGGCTAATGTAATGCAAGTGGAAGTTTGGGATTGGACTTTGGGGAAGTCTCCTTGGCTTGGGGACAAAAGGCTAGGGCTTGCGGGCTGGATTGTGGTTGTGATGGCTGGAGCTCCAGGAGTAATATTGGAGGATAATGTGACCTCAATGATGAAAACAATATATAAAGGATGATAAGAAAGGCAGAGAGAAGGAGTCTAATCACTGATGACACAGCAGAACCCTGGACTGCCTCTCCTTCAATTTTGGGGTAGAAATACATTTCTGTCTTGTTTAAGCAGCTGCTATTTTCACTGTGTTACCAGAATCTAAATGCAATTCCAGATGATATGGAATGTTCAGGTTGTTTTGCTTTGTTTTGTTTTGTTTTAAGACAAAGATGTTGGGGAAGGTAACAGAGAGAAAGTAATGCCTTGGCAGATTATGTTAAAGGATGAATATGAGTTGCCCAGGTCATAGGAGATGAGGATTCCAGTAGAAGAATATCCATTGTCACTACTTACTTCATTAGATACTGTTTTCCTTAATGTTTGTGTTGTTTGGTTTGAAAATGATTTCAAACTTACAAAAAATTTGCAAGCATAAGAATAATACAAAGAGTACCTCTATACCCTTTACTCAGATTTCTATGGTGAACATTTTTTTTTTGTCTTATTTGCTTATATTTGCTGCCTCCCTCTGTTTATGTATCTTATATTGCCAATATTCAATTGTATACATCATGACCCTTTAACCCATTACCACTTTTCTCCTAAGTATTTTATTGTATGTTTCCTAAGAGTATTCTCTCTCATAATCATAGTTCACTCATCAACTTTAGTAAATTTAACATTGATGCAATAGTTTCATCCAAGCGATTGTCCTTATTCAATTGCCCCAGTAATGCTCTTTATAGCATTTCCCTTTCCAATTTAGAATCCAGTCCAGGGTCGGATATTGCATTTAGTTGTCTTGTGTCTTTAACCTGGAATGTAGTAAAACAAATTGCCTTGCATTTTTAAAAATTGTTTTAAGTTTATTTATTTGTTTTGAGACAGACAGAGAGAGCAAGTGGGGGAGGGGCAAAGAGAGAGGGAGACAGAGAGAATCCCAGCAGGCCCTGCACTGTCATTGCAGAGCAGGATGTGGGGCTCAAACTTAAGAACCATGAGATCATGACCCCAGGTGAAACCCAGAGTTGGATGCTCAACCGACTGAGCCATCCAGGTGCCCCATCTTGCATTCTTAATCAGGCACATTTCCACAGATGTTTCTTGTGTTTTATGCCAATAATATATGTTTTATTTATTTTTGAGAGAGCACAGGTGGGCGAAGGGTACAAAGAGAGGAACAGAGGATCTGCAGTATGTTCCCTGCTGACAGCAGCCGGCCTGATGTGGGGCTTGAACTCACAAACCACGAGATCATGACCTCAGCTGAAGTCGGTTGCTCAACTGACTGAGCCACCCAGGTGCCCCTATGCTAACAATATTCTTAAAGACTATCATTTTCCCCTCTTTTTATTAGGATATTCGTCATTAGTTTGATGTTTCCTCATGATTAGAGTCCGGTTATACATTCTCAAACACATGCTTCATAGGTGACGTGTGTCTTTCTCAAGGTATATCATCTGGAGACACACAGTGACCATCTGTTCCTCACTGGTGACATTAATATAATTGCCCAGTGAACATGTTGCCTAGCTTCTCCCCTGTATAATTACTTTATTTTTTCACTTGAAACTAATTGGTGGTTTGTGATAAGGCACTTTAAGTCCATTCAAATCTTCTTGTTTTCAGCCAAATTTCTCTCTGGATTTAGCTGGCATCCATTGATGATTCTTGCCTGATCTAGTCTTTACTATAATGCTGCAAATGATTCAACTCCAGCATCCCCTCTGCATTAACCAGCCAGCCCTCAGCATTCTGCCTTAAAAGCATGAGACCTCCTTTCTAATTTATTTATCTTTTCAAAAACTTATTTATTTATTTATTTATTTATTTATTTGTCAAGTTAGCTAACATACAGTGTATATAGAGTGTGCTCTTGGCTTTGGGAGTAGATTCCTATGATTCATCACTTACATAAAACACCCAGTGCTCATCCCCTCAAGTGTCCTCCTCAATGCCCATCACCCATTTTCCCCCACCCCCTTCCACCCTCACCCCCTTCCGCTCTCAGTTTGTTCTCTATATTTAAAAGTTTCTTATGGTTTGCCTCCCTCTCTGTTTGTAACTCTTTTTTTTCCTTCCCTTCCTTTGAGGTCTTCTGTTAAGTTTCTCAACTTCCACATATGAGTGAAAATATGATACCTGTCTTTCTCTGACTGGCTTATTGCACTTAGCATAATACCCTTCGGTCCCATCCATGTTACTGCAAATGACAAGATTTCATTCTTTTTCATTGCCAAGTAGTATTCCATTGTATATATGTACCATATCTTCTTTATCCATACATCAGTTGATGGACATTTGGGCTCTTTCCATAATTTGGCTTTTGTTGATGATTCTGCTATAAACTTTGGGAGGTACATGTGCCTCTGTGAATCAGCACTCCTGTATCCTTTGGATAAATTCCTAGTAGTGCTATTTCTGGATCATAGGGTAATTCTATCTTTAATTTTTTGAAGAACCTCTACACTGTTTTCCAGAGTTGCTGCACTGATTTGCATTCCCACCAATGCAAGAGAGTTCCCCTTTATCCACATCCTTGCCAACATCTGTGGTTTCCTGGGTTTTAATTTTAGCCACTCTGACCAGTGTGTGGTGGTATCTCAATGTAGCATGAAATGCTATGTAGTATGAAATGCTACGAAATGCAATGTAGGATGAAAGACCTAAATGTGAGACAGGAAACCATCAAAATCCTAGAAGAGAAAACAGACAACAATCTCTTTGACCTCAGCTGCAGCAACTTCTTGCTTGACATGTCTCCAAAGGCAAGGGAAAGAAAAGCAAAAATGAACTATTAGGACTTAAGATAAAAAGCTTCTGCACAGCAAAAGAAACAATCAACAAAACTAAAAGGTAACCAACAGAATGGGAGAAAGTATTTGCAAATGACATATCGGATAAAGGGTTAGTATCCAAAATCTATAAAGAACTTACCAAACTCAACACCCAAAAAGCAAATAGTCCAGTGAAGAAGTGGGCAGAATACATGAATAGACATTTTTCCAAAAGAGACATACAAATGGCTCACAGACACATGAAAAGATGCTCAACATTGCTCATCATCAGAGAAATACAAAACAAAACTATATGGAGATACCATATCTTTTTTTATTCAGTAACATACTCATTAGCTCATATTTTTCAATGGTTTATGATTCATTACTGTAATTAATAGTTTGGTGTTTATATTATCCCCAGTTTGACTTGGCAATTGAAGGCCCTTTTCCAGTTGGTTCCGTGTCCTGGTTGCAAGCCCCATTCCTTTTTTTTTTAAGCTCTTCTTCATTTTCTGACATAACAATATATTCCTGACTAATCTTGTACTTTAGAGAATCTAGTGGGTGATTAGTGAATAGCACATTATATCTTTGAACCCTCAGCCTAACTCATAGCAAGCATTTATGCAGATACGTTTGATATAAATTTTAAAGCATTTAGCTCAGCATAGCTCCATGAAGTACAGCCTTGTTTCCTTTAGTTGGAATGGTATTAAAGGCCGAATTTTGGGATTAGGTATGTTTCTGGTTACTGAGGTGTCTTTGCTTCTTGGCCCTTTAAGTATGCAAAGTTAGGAAGTATGCATGTATATGTATACATATGCACATGTAAACATATAGATACATATGCACACACATGTGTACAAACACATGCATATACACTTTCTGATATATTTTAGAAATTAAGAATCCACATCAATACTTCCAATTCCAGTCCATTCCCGTGAGGTTCTATCTTGCCATTCACTGTTGTATATTTCTGTGTCCCTTCTTCGTTAGTGAGAACTCTGGCTCTCAACAACACATTTACTGATTGCTTAATCCTATAAAATATCTCAGTTGTTTCAGAATCACTTCACTCATTCCACTACAATAAGTAAATCTACTAAAAAGGACTTTAGAACTTGTTTGCAAATTCTCTATCCCCACTTTCCACCCCATAAATATTATTTTAATGGAAGAACAAATTTTAAAGTCACTGAGAGACTTTCATCTACTATTGACACAAGACTGTCGATTGAATGTGGAAATAGTGTTTGCTCTAAAGTTCAGTGGTTCCTGTACTTGGCACATTCATACTGTTAAGTGTAAATCCTAAATGACTAGGATATGTGTGTGTGCGTGCCCTGCACACGCTAATGATTGGTAAAGCACCAAGAGTATTTCTTTTAAAATTGCTTGTGTTTGCTTTACCCTTTTCTCTTTTACACCACTCCCTACAGAAAAATAGCAAGTTGCACCTTAAATTCATACTGCTAGATGAAAGAATTCTGTTTGAAAAAGACTACATATTATGTGTCACTTGGAAGAGGCAAATCTATAGAGGCAGCAAAAAGATTCGTGGTTGCCAGGGACTTGGTGGAGAGAGGGAGAGGGAATACGTGGCGTACAGGGGATTTTTAGGGTAGTGAAACTGTTCTTTCTGAAGTTTAATGGTAGAGATATGATTTTATTCTCTTGTCAAAATCCACAGAATGGTACAACACAAAGAATGTACCATTCACTATGCACTTTAACAATAAAGTTAATAATAATCTGTCAATGTTGGCTCATTACAGAGCAAATGTGTATACACTGTCTGGAGCTTTCAAAGGACACCCATGTGTCATTGCTGTATGTTGTTAATGGCACCTATCCAAGGAACAGACAGACCATTGGCAAACTGGCTTATAGGGAGACTAGTTCAGGTGTAGAGGAATCTTCCCTGGGAGTGTAACAAAATGTTAATCAAAAGAAAAAAATATTGGCTCATCAATCGTAAAAAATGTACTATGCTCATGAGAGAGGTTAATAATAGAGGAAACTAGAAGGATGGGATGGTCAAGGGGATATATGGGGTCTTCGTACTTCTACCCAATTTTTTCATAAACCTAAACCCTCTCTAGTAAATAGTCTTTCAATTAAAAAAAAAAAACAAATTTCAAATGTAGAAAAAACTCAACTAAAGAAACAGAGAGCTTTTATTTATTTTTTATTTTTTAATATAATTTATTGTCAAATTGGTTTCCATACAACACCCAGTGTTCATCCCAACAAGTGCCCTCCTCCCTGCCCATCACCTATTTTCCCCTCTCCCCCACCTCCCATCTACCCTTAGTTTGTTCTCAGCCCTTAAGAGTCTCTTCTGGTTTGCCTCCCTCCCACAGAGAGCTTTTAAAACAAACCCAGCACAGTCATTAATTAATGCATCATCTAAGAAGCTGAACTAAATATTGCCAAAGGCTTTTTGTTATTGTTGTTTTTGTCAATTTTTTCTATTTTAATAAATAGAAGTTATAATACATTTGGAAATTTTTAAAAGTAGAAATAATTATATATTTTTTGACTTTCAATGATCTTTAAACCATCTTTAAAATAAACTCTCATAACTCTACTAAGGCAAATCCTATTGGAATTATCCAGTTCCCTTCTGCACTGTGCAATTACAATGCTATGAAGACTTTCTGGGCTGTTCTCAGTGGTCAGCCCACTGAATCTGAGTTCAGATTAGCAGACTCCTGAATTGTGCTTTCACGGTGGTGACTACTCTTTCTTGAGCTTCCTGGTTCTCTAACTGTGGAGAAGCAGCCATGTTCCTGGGCCTGACTTCTGGGGAGACACACAGTTTTATTTTCTTTCTGCAGCCATGGGAGACACTGCTCAGGGAGCACTGACAGATGGGTTATGTTTTGTATCAGGGCCCATAGTAGTCGGGCAAAGGATTCTCTTTCTCTGCATCTTCAGGACAGTGACCTTGATCACCTACATTAAGTATAAGTCCATTTGCTCTAAGATCCTCAGCAAAATTTTTGTGCCAGTTACTTTATACTTGGAAAATGGCTTCCTCATTCTGAGCACAGCTATGCAGCTGTGCCCCGGGACTGTGTATCCTTGTTGGTTAACTGCCTTGATATTCTGCTCTGTTAGTTTCTCTTGGCTTTGAATGGAAGAGAGAGTAGCAGTCTAAAGCGGGTTGGCTTTGATGAAAAGTGTGGTTTTCAGATCGGTTCCAATGTCTCTCCCAGTCTTATGATTCATGTCATCTCTCTGGTACCCATTTTTGGTAACAGCAGCATAACCTTTTCATGCCAGCCATCTGATAGATTTCATGAATATAAAGGGATATTATTTAGCTATTAATAATACAAGTGTGTTGGCTATTGTCAATATAATAAATGACAAATGTGATAATCACCAGAAAGAAGCAAAATGCAGAGTTGATACATACATTGGTGGCAATAGTATGAAATTTAATTTTATAATCATGGGTCAGAAGAAAATTTGGTGAGAGCATTTGGAATCTAAAAATGTTTATCAGTTTCCTTTTCCTTGTGTAATGATGCCAGAGTAGCTACACAGAATTCATTTTGCAGAATGTGTTAGTGTGTTTCAGGCTTTGCTGTACTCTCTTGTAAACCTGAAAATATGGAGGAGGGGTGACTGTTAGAAATTCTGACTTGGAGTGCCTGGGTGGCTCAGTCAGTTAAGTGTCCGACTCTTGATTTTGGCTCAGGTCATGATCTCGCGGTTCGTGAGTTCAAGCTTCATGTCAGGCTCTGTGCCGACAGTGTGGAGCCTGCTTGGGATACTGTGTCTCTATCTCTCTCTCTCTCTGTGTCCATCGCCTGCTCGCTCTCTCGCTCTCTCTCTCTCTCTTTCAAAAATAAATAAAACTTAAAAAAATTAAAAATAGGGGCGCCTGGGTGGCGCAGTCGGTTAAGCGTCCGACTTCAGCCAGGTCACGATCTCGCGGTCTGTGAGTTCGAGCCCCGCGTCAGGCTCTGGGCTGATGGCTCGGAGCCTGGAGCCTGTTTCCGATTCTGTGTCTCCCTCTCTCTCTGCCCCTCCCCCGTTCATGCTCTGTCTCTCTCTGTCCCAAAAATAAATAAAAAACGTTGAAAAAAAAATTTTTTTTAAAAAAAATTAAAAATAAAAAAGAAATTCAGGCTTGGAGACTGTATTGGTTAGCTAGGGCTGCCATAACAAAGTGACATGGATTGGGTGGCTTAATACATACAACTCTGTCATATATCAAAGTTAAATATTTGCGTGAATTTCCTTCTGTGGTTATTGTCCAATTAATCAGCTAATCAATGTATCTATCCCTATAGACCACCACATTAATTACTACAGCTTTATAACAAGTTTTTATAGCTGGTGAGACAAGTTTTGCATCCTACCACTGCCTTCTTATGCAGAAAGTTCTTGGGTGTTCTCTCTTGTCTATGTAAACTTTAGAATCAATTTATGCATTTGCATGAAGAGCTCTATTGATGCTTTATTTGAAACCTCATTAGGTCTGTGGATTATTTTGGGAAAAATTACTGTCTTTATAATATTAAATCTTCCTATCTAAGAACACAAGATCTGTTTACATTTTATTCAGATATTATTTAATGACTTTCTAGAAATCTTCATAATTTTCTGCATATCATAATTTTCTTGTATATTGCAATTTAGTAAGCATAGCTAATGAGGTGTTTCTTCTATTTTAATCTATATATTTTTGTGAGATATCTCTTTTTAAGTTCTTATAGCTATTAAAGCTAAATATTGAAATAAAATGATTTTAGAACCAGATGTTTGAATTATATGCTAATTGAAAAGAATTAATTACAAACTAATATTTTTATTCAGAAAAAATTTACTTATCAACTAAAATAATTAAAATATTATTTATGTTATTTCTTTTTTATTTCTATTATGTATATTATGCTTTATAAGGAATATGTGTCAGTCAAATTTCTGCTAAGGAAATAGAAAGACCTAGAGGATGAAGGCTAAACAAAGCTGCTGATGGCTTTCAGGAAATCAGGATTTGCAGGAGTTGTAGGAAATGGCTATGACTCAGCTACCTGTTCACCACTGAAATGAAATAATTCACAGGAAGAATACCAGAAGCTTCTGGAAACATCTTACTTACTGTTTGCCAAAGAACATGACATGGGTACCAGTGGCAAGGAACAATATTATGGTTTCTGCATCTCTCCCACTGTCCAAAGTTTGTGTGAGTCTTCTCATAGGCAGAATGTAACACAAAACCCATTGGCAGGGATTCTGAGAAATGTAGGTCCTACTCTTCTAGCCTTTGTGAATAAGATATCTTTCAAGGTGGATAGAGCTGGGTTACCTATGCATGATCTGCACAACACAAAATATACAAAAGTGCAAATAAGAAGTCAATGTACTAGATAATGGTAGGCGATCAAAATGCTTTTATGCTAGTAAGGATATGTAATCCATTGTTTTTTAGATAGTACTTCCCTAGTGCCCAGCGACTCTAGGGACTCTCTCACTTATCCCGTTACTGTCTCTCTAATTCACAACGCTCCTCTGTGTCATCTTGCTTTTTGATTACTTTCTCCTTCACCATGCAACAGACTTTTAAGACACATCAATTTCCTTCTCCTCTGTCTTGTGCAGAACCTATGGTGTGTCGTCATTCTTTGGCTCTGAGTAGTTTCCTCCCGAAGACCCACCTGGGTAATACAGGCCTTAGAAGGTACAGTTGAGTGGGCAATTCTCAAATGCTCGAATAGGGGCCGGGGAGAGAAGTCTATAAACTGCCATTCATGAATCAATTTTGCTCCAGCACACAAAAACAGAAATGATCACAGACAGTACAGGTCTCTGTCCCTGAGGTAACTCTGGTCTAGTCCCAAAGGGTCTTGATAACATCCCACAGACATTTTGTATGACTTCTTTCTCCCAGCAACCCCTTGTCTTTCAGTTTTTGTCTTTCTGGCCTCCAGGAACTGGCCGATTATTTCATCTACCCCTACCGTGGATAAGTCAGAGAGTCTTCCTTAGTGCAAAAAACAAAATAACAACAACAAATCGCCTTCATTGCCCCACCCACTCAATGCTGGCATTCATGAGGGTCATGCCTAGTTCACAAGTGATTCATTCACAGGGCCACCACAATTGACTCCCACTGAGAATCAACATGAGACTCAGCTCTCACCCAGTCTGACAGCTCAGCTCACCTCTGCAGTCTCCGGGATTCTCTCACTCACTGTAAGACTCCTCCCCTCCAGTAGAGAGGTAGTTTTACCCCTTGTAGGCCAGCAGAGTAACAGCACTTTTATCACCCAATATTGCATTCTGTCCAAAGTAAGCAGAATCACACATCAAAAATAGAAAGATAGTGATGTCAGATTGGGTCTAGCAGGAATCCTTGGGATAAAAATGTGGGGGCTGGAACCAAATTCCTCTCAAGCCTTTGACTTTTCCCATGACTGATATGGCCTGTGGAAACAAGGTTATGGTTAGAAGTCATTAATACCTCTCTGCACACACAGTGGCTGTTAGGATTGAAAAATAACCCCATGGAAAAAGAACCCCATTGAGAAAGAACCCCATGCCTGTTCTCAGTCTGAGGCCTACTGTTTCCTGAGATATAAGGAGTACCAGATTGTCAGGAGCTGTTTCACCTGTGCTCATGGAGGGAAGGAGGGCAGAAAAGAGAGAAGTAGAAATGGTTTTTATGCAAAATGTCCTGTATGAGTTCCACTCTTTTCTTGGTTCATTACAAGTAATATTAGCCAAGCTGTTTTGTTTTGTAATGATCTTTTTAATGTTTTTTTAATTTCTTTTATTTTTGAGAGAGAGAGAGCACGAAGAGAGGAGGGGCTGAGAGAGAAGGAGCAGAGGATCTGAAGCAGGCTCTGTGCTCACAGCAGATAGTCCAACATGGGGCTCGAACTCACAAACTGAGAGGTCATGGCCTGAGCGTAAGTGCTCAGTTGAGCACCCCTGATTTTGTTTTAATATGTTAAGGATACCAGTAACAGAAGAAGGCTGCAGGCATTTTAAAATAAATGTGGATTTTTAGATAAAAACACTGTAATATTGACTTCCTCTAAAGAAGCTGTAGATAATCTTATGCCCCTGGCCAAGGAACTTGCTCTTAATGCCACACATGAGGAAGTCACAGCTGCCAAATTCCTCTGCACAATCCCTAAAGAATGTCTTTGCTTTTAAGAGTGTATTTGTTCAGGCCTTGTCAGATGGGGCTGTGAAGGGTGGGTCAGCCCACAGGCTGGGCTACATACCTTCCCTGGGACACCCAAGAAGCTACCCAGCCACTCACAGGGCACTGGGAACTTTAGGTGCCACATTAGAATTTTTGTGTGTGGTTAGGCATTTGCCCAGAGGTATCTGAAGTGCTTCATGAGGGCTTCTTGACGGTAATTTTTTGTTGTTATTTTTTAATAACTTTATTTAACTTCAGTTGTGTCTCGCTGATATAACTTTTACCATTTCTTGATTTGCCACTGCTATCAAGGCAAATCACAGTTATGTGAGTTATGTTGGCTTTCTTTCCTTCTAATCTTTGCAGGCAATTCAGGAAGCCCCTGAAGGAGCCCCACACTGTTTCACTGCTGTGGACTCTGCTGAGTGAATGAAAGAGAGAGGAAGGTGTTTAATGCTGCTATTTTTTTTAATGTTTATTTATTTTTGAGAGACAGAGACAGAGCACGGGGTGGGGGAGGGGCAGGAAGAGAGGGAGACACAGAATCTGAAGCAGGCTCCAGGCTCTGAGCTGCTGGCACAGAGCCCGATGTGGGGCTCAAACTGACGAACTCTGAGATTATGACCTAAGCCGAAGTAGGACACCCCACCGACTGAGCCACCCAGGCACCCCTAATGCTCCTATTTTATGATGTGACCCATTGCTTTTCTATCCCAGTCTCGTCTTACTAGGTGCTGCCTTACCCAATGTGACTCCAGGTTTTTTTCCTTACTGTTAGAGCAATAAGGATCTGGGTGAAAGAGTAAAGGACCATAGACCTTATCAAGTAGCTTCATTAGAAGCCCACTAGGAATTATTCTTGCTGCAAGACAGAAGTTTGCTCCCATTTAATTTTTTCATTTAATTTTAACAGAGGCAAAATAGGGCTTGGTTGGGAAAGGAGAGGCAGAGAGGAAATATATGCTTACAGGTTTCAGTAATATGGGGACAGTGCAGTTTATATATGCCTTTTTTCTAGAGTCTGAGATTAAAGTAAAAGTGTGCAGACAACCTTACCTCTTAAGTAAAGGACAAGAAACAGTGGCTTACATTTATGCATAGGATACATGAAGAATAGTATTTGATTCTGTAACATGAACACATCAACTTAGAAAACTTTTTTTCCAGCTCATAGCTTACCATTTAGCCTGTGATGAGTTTTTGTTTTAATAGTGGAAGGTTGAGGTATGACACAACAAACCTTCATAAGGAAATACATTTATCCAGAAAAGAAGTAGGAACTGAATGTGTCCTCCTCGCTGCCTACATTTTCTATACCTACTTGTTTTACAGGACTTATGGAGAAACAAAGCAGGTGAAGTGGGCAGATGCTAATGCAGTGCAGAGTGAAGGGTGCTGGGAAGGCCCAACTTTTTAAGAGTCACGCACTTCAGCTGTGAAACGGGAGTGAATTCCAGTCCAGTTTTTTGTGGGGGCCTTCCCTGGACTCCCAGAGGCTGTGGACTCTGGAGCTGCTCCAGAAGTCTAACAGAGGGAGGGAGCCTGAGGTTGACTTTCCTCATGTGGGCCTCCTCGGGTTGGTGTTGTGCAAGCAAAGATCAAACACTTAACATTTCCCAGCCTTTCTAGACGGGGTTGGCCATGGGTGTGTGAAGTCAGGGTCCACTCCCTGTTTCTGTGTTGCAGAACTATAGTTAGACTGGATAGGCAAGTCAGGTTATAGGACTGCTTCTGAGGGGAGAAAATCCTAACCATGGCAGCTTAGATCACATGTGACGGTGGGAAATCTAGCGTCGGCTTCCAAGCACAGGAAACATGCGCACTAGCATGAAAAGACTTCTCCCTGGAGGACAGGGAATAGTGTGCAATGGAAAGTGGAAGGTAGGGCCTGTTGCAGCAGCAGCAGCAGCAGCAGCAGCAGCAGCAGGAAGAATGGAAGCAAGTAGCAGGAGGTTAAAAGTCCTGGCTCTTCTCTGTACCACCTGCCTGCTGTGAAACCCTAGGCATATTGCTTAACCTCTCTGAATCTCAGTTTCTTCATCTATGAAATGAAGATTATAATAGTACTTTAGAAAGACGTTGCGAGGATTATGTCAGATAAGGTTTAAGTGCTTTGAAGCTTATCTGAGAGAGTAGGTGGTCAAGGAATGTTCCATAATTTTGAACGGACTTTGGTCTTGCTTCTCTACACAAATGAAGTTGTTGGCAGTTTGGCAAAGTCACCTGACCATTCAGAACCTCAGTATTCTTTTCTAGAAAATGAGGTTTACAGTAGATGTTTATGATCTTTTTTTTTTTCTCATTTAGTGTTCCCCCTCCACAGGGAGGAGGAAAAGGAAGAGGCATGGTTTTTTCAGTAGGATTCAGTTAGCATCGGCCAGCAGTTGGCTCAGTACTGCCAGCTCCCGTTCCTGCAGAACATTCTGTCCATGCTCATTCCTTGACCATATTGTCTATGGCTGCCTCCTGCTGCAACAGCAGAGTTGAGTTTTGGGATATGGCCCACAAATCCTAAAATAAAGTATTTACCATCCTACCCTTTAAGAAAAAGATTGCTGACCTCTGGCCATAGAACAAAGAACAAAAAGAAGGATTGATTCTGAGTTGCATCAA
This sequence comes from Panthera leo, assembly GCF_018350215.1. NCBI lineage: Eukaryota > Metazoa > Chordata > Mammalia > Carnivora > Felidae > Panthera > Panthera leo. Next base: position 51,397,379 of record NC_056679.1, read on the forward strand.
TTATGTTAATAGTGAAAGGTGTTAGGGGCACCTGGGTGGCTCAGCTGGTTAAGCATCCAACTCTTGATTTCAGCTCCGGTCATGATCTCACCCTTCATGAAATAGAGCTCTGCGTGCTGTGCACTGACAGTGCAGAGCCTGCTTGTGATTCTCTCTCCCCTTCTCTCTCTGCCTCCCCCCACCCACACTTGTGCACATGCGCGTCCTCTCTCTCTAAATAAATAAACAAACTTTAAAAAAAATAATGAAAACTGCTATAACATTTGTATTATGCTTGATGCTTTCACAACAACCTTTGTCTATCTGTACCAGAGCTAAGGGGTGTCATATTTTGTTTGCTAACGACAAATTTATGAAAAATGATCTTGATGGTTTCTTGGAAATTTTTTCTGATTGGGAAGAAATAGTCTATAAGATCCACTTTTGTAACTGTCATATTTTAAACATTGACTTTGGAACCATGGGTCATTATTGTGCCTTTTATGTATAAATATGAATTTAATCAAGTCTTTGGGTTACATGTTAGCTTGCCTTGGGAATTTGATTAGTTTGTTAGTTTTAATTGTCTTCACCTTCTTTACTCTTCTTTTTTAGGTATTAGTAGTAGAACTGGCAAAAGTCAAGATTTGTTTTCATGGAAGACATTTGAATGTATAAACATAGACAAGTTTTTTCTGCCTAAAAGAACTGAATATTACATAGGGAAAATGGAAAATAAAAAGCAAACCAACAGTAGAAAAAAAAGAAACATTAAAAACATACAAAATTTAAAAAGAGCCTGAGATGCATGAAAAAAAAGCAAATTACCTTGTAGTATTCTCAATGGCCTCAAGTCTTCTCTCTCTCTCTCTGTCTCACACACACACACACACACACACACTACTCCCAAATTACTGAGGCCAACTATTTTTTAATAATTTTAAATGACTAGGTGAGGAGAGGAATTGTTGCAAAATTAAAGCAAATAATAAGGCATATCAATTCCAAAATATTTGCAGATCCCTCTTTTCTAGGGACATCATTAAAGTTATTCCAAATTTTGTCTCAGTAAACAAGTATCCATTGGTTTACAATGATGTTTGGAAATTAAAAGTTTTCTAGAATTCTCTGCTCTCTTCTGGAGAATTTATCTTTTGATTGTATAAAGTAAAGGACATGGAAGACAATCCAAAGATGAGTTGTGACAAGAAACACAAGAGGAGGAGGACGTGGGTGGAAGGAGTAAAGTCCTGGGTGAAAGTGAGTGGGAGAGGCTGAAAGTCGGGAAGTGGGGCTTTTCAGATAAAGTGTGTGGAGAGCGAGCAAGGACACAATTTGGGAAAACCAAGTGGCTTGAGAGATTGAGTCAGAAAGTGTAGGAGGTGAAGGAAAATAGCAACAGAAAAGTAAGCATCAATGAGGGGAATTGTTTGAACCCAGTTCTTTGGTCTAATCTTTTGAAGGCTGAGATATTGGGAAGGAAGACACAGAAGGAAGGGTCTGAGGATTTCATTGTTTTGTCAGGCGGCTTCTATTCCATTTTCCTATGTGTCACATGGTAATGCAATATATTCAGTTAAGAAATAGTCACTGAGAGGGATGTCTGGGTGCCTTAGTCAGTTAAGTGCTGGACCTTGGCTCGGGTCATGATCTGAGTGAGCTCGAGCCCTGCATTAGGCTCTGTGCTAACAGCTCAGAGCCTGGAGCCTGCTTTGGATTGTGTGTGTGTGTGTGTGTGTGTGCCCCTCCCCCACTCATGCTCTGTCTCTCTTTTTCTCAAAAATAAATAAGCGTTTAAAAATATTGAAAAAAAAGAAATAGTCACTGAGAATTGGTTAAGTCAGGCCTGGTGTAGACATTATGAATTTGAGGGCAAGTAAGCTTGGGTTCATGCCCGCGAGATGCTTACATTCTAATAGGGAAGACAAACACAGGTAGACCAATTGATGTGTGTGTGTTCATGTGTGTGATGTATAAATCTAATATATATATGCTATATATGTATTAATCTAATATATGAGATATGTGTATCAATATAATGAATGCATCATGTATGTATGTAAATGTGAACATACAGAGGTATACACGTGTGTTTGCATAAGTAATATACTCAGTGTAAGTATGCTTTCCCCCAAATTCAGCTGAGAATTGATTTCACATGATCACTGCAACTTGTCACTCGAGCATCCAGTGACCATCTGAAAACATGTGTGTTAATATTGTTTGTATTACTCATCAGTAGGACGGGGAGAATGACAATTTAAAATTTTGCATGTATTTCTAGCATTTGTTCACAAGATTTTTAAATATAGAACTTTAGATGCAATTCTAAAGATGTCAACTATTTTTTTTTAATATATGAAATTTATTGTCAAATTGGTTTCCATACAACACCCAGTGCTCATCCCAACAGGTGCCCTCCTCAATACCCATCACCCACCCTCCCCTCCCTCCCACCCCGCATCAGCCCTCAGTTTGTTCTCAGTTTTTAAAAGTCTCTTCTGCTTTGGCTCTCTCCCACTCTAACCTCTTGATGCCAACTAAGATGTCTCTCCCAAGAGGTTAGATGTCTCTCCCACTCTAACCTCTTGATGTCAACTAAGTTACTCTTAAATAACTATACTATTTAAGAGTATAGATTTTAAATGTATTTACTAAATCAAATAATTGTTTGCATTTTGTACATTTTCTCTACTAAGTTAAATGTTTAGTTTTTTAAATTATAAAAGTAGATGAAATTAGAAAAAATGCTGTGAAATTGTAAAAAGCAATAGGTGCTCTTGGCTGAATAATGTTTCCCCAAAGATGTCAACCTCCTAATCCCCAGAACCTGAGAATATGTTGCCTTGCATGGCAAAAGAGACTTGGCAGATATGATCAAATTAAAGATTTTGAGATGAGGAGATTATCCTGGATTATCTGGTTGGGCCCAATGTAATCACAGGTGTCCTGAGACTAAGGATCAGAGTCAGAAGTAGGAGATGTAATGACATGGCAAGAGGTTGGGATGAGGCAAGGAAGGAGTGAAACAGGCAGCATCTAGAATCTGAAAAAGGCAGAAATGTATTTTTTTCTATGAACCTCTAAAAAGAGCCCACCCTGCCACCACAATGACTTTAGCCCAATGAACCCTGACTTAGACTTCTGATCTCCAGAACTGTTAGATAATAAATTATATTGCTTTAAGCCACTAACTTGGTGATAATTGGATACAGCAGCAATAGGAAGCTATATAATAGTGAATTATTAGAGGAGAGGGAAAATAGATTTGAAGAAAGGAATGAAACTCTACCATGGTAGATGGATGTGGGAACACTGAGGAAGAGAAGAAAGATTGGGACTGAGAAGACAGAAGCATCCAGCCAATCAAAAAGAAGAGAATGTGCATAGTAACAAGCCATCATCAAAGAGAAGGAATTGTGGAACACTCTGGTGAACACCAGAACATACACAGGCACTTCTCAGTCTAGTGTTTGTAACTAATCCTTTCTTGCTCAAAAGACCCAAGTTTCCTGCATGAGAAGCCTTTTATAAATCCATCAATAATATATCCATAAGTTCCAGGACTGACTCTTGAGAGGATCATCATACACCTTCCAAAAGCTATGTTTAGTCATAGACAACTAATTATACTTGCTCATTAAAGACTTTGGCCTTTGGGCACAGTGAATGTGTCTAGAAGAGTAGGATTAATCACACTTACAATCCTTGTTCTTCTCAGATACTGTTTATTGATTTATTTATATTTATTTATTTTATTTTAAAGAGAGACAGCATGTGTGAGAGGGGGAGAGGGGCAGAGGGAGAGAGATTGAATCTTAAGCAGGCTCCACGATCAGTGCAGAGCCCAACACCGGGCTCGATTCCACGACCCTGGGATAATAACATAAGCCAAAATCAAGAGTCTGACGCTTAACCGACTGAGCCCCCCAGGGTCCCCTCAGATATATTTTATATGTAAATAAGCAAAATGCATTAACACTTTACTAATAGCTTATTTTTAGTAGCATCCTAAGTTCCAGGCCCCATTCTAAGTGCTTGTGACTGTGAACACAATTGATCATCACTATGACCCTATGTGGGAAGTATTATTTTATTATCCCTGTTTCACAGATGAGAAAACTGAGACAAGGGTAGCACAAGGTTACACAACTCGGCACTGGCAGAGGCCATCAGGCACCTGAGTGTTAACTACTAGCCACACAGCCTCCACTATGCTGGGTACAACTAGGTTACCAAATAACATAGTTAAGTACTACAATATAGCTACATGCAGAGTTCCCTTGGAACAGAGAGAAAGGGGTACCTGCTTGTGTTCAGGGAGTTATGTGTCTGCAGGGCCTTATAAAAGTAAATAAGACATTGCCAGGTGCACAAGAGGCAAGCATATTTCAGGCCACAGATATGCTGTGAGAGCAAATATTAAAGGCCAAAAGTACATAGTACATTTGGACAGAGGTGAGGATTTTGATGAGAGCTTAGAGTGCAGGGGGGTAAATGGTGGGAGATGAGCCTGGAATAGTCGAAAGTGGCTTCAATAAAGCATCCAGACCAACTTCTTGTTCATCTTATCTTCCCTGTCCAATGTGGTATATGAAATGTGGCTAGTGCAACTAAGGAGGTGAATTTTTGAATTTATTTAATTTTGATTAAATTAAAGTAACCATACATTGCTAGTGGCTACCGTATTGGACAACACAGTCCTACATAAACGTAAGGTGTTTGAATTTTATGGGACCTAGGAACTTAGGATATGTTTGAAGCTGGGGAATGATATGATTGCATGTGTTTTGGAAAAACATGTTAGGGGGTGATGTGTCTTTACTGGGGAGAAAGTAATAATTTGATGTGTGCCTCTGAGCAGTTACAAGAACTTTGAACCATGCAGTCCTATTGCTTTGGTTACATCTGATTGAGATGGATTAGGTGTCTGAGCAAAGCTATCCTCTGTGGCTCACCAAAAGCCCAAGAGATGGACTGGTGCAAGGGCTCTACGTGTAGAAACTCAGGTGACTCATCAACTCAAAGCACTTGTCTCTCTGAGGAGTTACACTCATACATGTAGAGACTCTGATAAACTGGTAACATGGTAGAAAGAAGGAAGAAGAGAATCAGAGGGAGGGGAACTGAGTCATGGTAGAGAGATTCATGGATTTGCTATTGGGTACCAAAATAACCTGTGTTGTTTTTGCAAAGTAACCACCAGGAAATGTTATATAATTTCTAAGAAGCCTTCTGACAATGTCTGTCTTCCTTTCAGTCTGCTGAGTCTTTGCACCAAACCTTCTCTGCTGTGAGGGTTAATTTCAACGAATATGGGATTAGGTTGAGTTATTCTACTACAATAAGAAATAAACATGCACAGTTTTCGTCTGAAACATGTTAATAGCATTACTTTGTAACCATGTGCCCTAATAGTTTCAGGATGGTTTGTACCACTTAGGCAGCATTGTGGGTTTTTTTTTTTAAGTTTATTTATTTATTTTGAGAGAGCGCGAGGGCAAGCAGGGGAGGGGCACAGAGAGAAAGGAAGAGAGAGAGAATCCCAAGTAGGCTCCACACTGTCAGCACAGAGCCCAAGAGATTCATGAACCGTGAGATCATGACCTGAGCTGAAGTCGAGTTCAATGCTTAACTGACTGAACTATCCAGGCACCCCTAGATAGCATTGTTTATTGATAACAGTAAAACTGACGATTTGTACCTGGTGAGACCCCAGAAGGCCTGGTCACCTAGCAGGAATATGCCTACATGACCAGCAGAGTATAAACAATTCTAGCTGAGACTCCATTTGGGTAATTCATTCATAGTCAGTGGTTCTCTGTGTGGGAGAGAAAGCAGATTCTGCAAAGACACTTTCAGAGGGGGAATGGCTGGAGCTAGCAAGTAGCTTCTTGGACCGTTTACTGTGAAACAGCCTTTACCTGTAATGCCAATCTTTACTTCAATGTGGTTGCTACATTTGATCTTGTTCCTGAATTAAACTGTAGATTTCTGAGTGTCATTATTTGGGGGTACTGTGGCTCTTCCCTATTTAATTGCCACTGTTAGTGTGATCCTGTTGACTGAGGCTTCTGGAGCTTATCTCTGATATTTACAACCTGAAAGAGCCTGAGTGACTCAAGAGGGGACAGATCAGAACAGAGAAGAGGCCAGTTAGCAAGTGATTGAAATAGTGTTCCCTCATGATAATGAGGGTCCCAACTCTAGCACAGGTGGTGGGAGTCAAGTGGAAGGAAAAGGTTAGAGTGAAGCAGGAGGTAGGCTTGACGGTGATGGGTCAGTGACCATTTAATTGGATGTGAATGTGGAGAGAGCAAGAGAGGAGACAAGGATCATGGAGGTTCTAACCTTGGGCAAGAAGTTCAGTTATGGTAATTATTGTTTGAGCAATCTCTATAAAATACTGAGAAATCTTTTCCTGTTTTAAGAGAACGGTGAGTACTACAAGTGAGTTGAAGAACTGATACTATAGTCTTTAGTTCAGCCTATTATAATCTATAGTTCAGGCTGGGATGGAAAAATCCGATAACAAAATCAGACTTATGAAACAGATAAACTAGATTTTTGGCAAATGGTGAACACCCCTCTTGTATGCCCACTTGTTTACCATCATTATTCTTTCATTAAATCAATAATTAGTGAGTGCTATTATGAGTCAGGAAAGGTGCTACATGTTTAGGATACAGACAATGTAAACCCTGCTCTCTGGTCTCAAGGGGCTTGTGATGTAATACCATGAGGTACTGGAGAGACTGGAGTAAAGTGGAAGCACTGACTATGAATCGAAAACAGAAATCAGACATGAGGATCATGAAATTATGAACTCACAATCTGAAAGTAAGGACTTTAATTATAAAAATTGATTTGCCAAAAAAAATAATAACAGCAGATTTGCCATTCTAAGTTTTTCAGTGAAAGGAAGAGCAATTCTTTAACCCCTACAAAATTGTTTATTTCAGCCTTAAGCAGGAGACTTGCACTGTTTGCAGCGTAGCTCACTTTTGTCTATAGGAAACTAGGAAAATGTGGGCAGACATATACCACCCTGAGGAACTATCACTGCTGCTGCAAAAATGCTGGTTTAGGTGGTGCTGGAACGAGGAGGAAAGTAGCAGAAGTTTCAAGCAGGCTTTGTCAACTTTGGCACTATTGAGGAGAATCTGGCTGCAAGTCCTACTTACCCAACTATATCTCTGCTCCTACTTCCCTCATTAATTGGACCAGCCATGCCTCACACTGCCTTACACTGCCAGGTCCTGAATTATAGTCATAAGCAGGAATCTGAAAGACCTTAAGAAGCAAATCTAGGAAGGCAGAGTGGGTGGATGGCTTTTTTCCCCTTCAACCATCTAATCAACGTTCACGCAAACTCAGTATCAACATCAGCCCCCAGGTCCAGGTAGAGTTCTTCAGTTTCTCTACCATGTAACTATGCTCATAAAATTGCTGTGTATTGCTTTATCCTGATGTATTATAGCTATTTAACTTAATGTCTGTCTCCCCCAACATGGTGAATTCCTGGAGAGCAAGCACTGGATCTCATTAAGTTTCCTGTCCTTTGAATTGAAACAGTACTAAAGCATATTAAGTACTTAATATTTGTTAAATGAGCAAATTATTGAAGAAGACAAGTGAGAATAAGAGGGATAAATTGATAAATCCATTATAGAGGACAATTTGGTATTATTTACCTACCAACATTACACGTATAAATTCCTGGATCCAGCAGTTATGTCTATAAGAATTTATCCTAGATATATATAAGTACATGTACCAAATATTTATGTACAGTGTTACTCACTGTAGCATTGTTTGTTAGCAGAAGTTTAGACATGATGGAAATGTCCATTTATAGTGGATTGATAAAATAGATTATGACATACCCATACAATGGAAGGCCAATCAGCTAATGAAAAACACAGTGTGGAAAGATTTTCAGGATATAATGTTAAAGCAAAAAATAAATAAATTGATAAGATTCAGAACAGTGTAATATGCAAACATTTGTATAAAAAATGGAGGAAATATCTGTATCTTACATTTTCTCGTACATGTATAAATGTCTTTGGAATGACCCAGAAGAAATTAAATAATTGCCCATTCCTCTTTTTTGGAGATCAAGGTTTGGGGAGTGAGGGAGACTTTTCACTGTCTTTCTTTCTATACTTTTAATTTCTGAAAAATCTAAATATATGGCTGATTCAAAATACATTGTGTAGGGGTGCCTGGGTGGCTAGGTTGGTTAAGTGTCAGACTCTTGATTTCAGCTCAGGTCATGATCTCATGGTTTGTGAGTTTGAGCCTAGCATTGGGCTCCATGCTCTCTCTCTTCCTGTCTCTGCTCCTTCCCGACTCGCTCGCTCTCTCTCAAAATGAATAAAATAAACTTAGAAAAAAAGAAAAAGAAAAATATATTTGCGTAAATATTTTTTTTTAAAAAGAAAACTGCCTATGATGGTTATAACAAGTTTATTCATAATTGCCAAAAGTTGGAAGCAAATAAGATGTTTTTCATTAGGCAAATGGAAAAATAAACTGGTATATCCAGACAATGGAATAGCTAAAAAGTGATGAGCTGTCAAGCAATGAAAACACATGGAAGAACCTTAAATGCATATTGCAAAATGAAAGAAGCCAATATGAAAAGGCTACCTAGTATATTATTCCAACAAGATGACATTTTGGAAAAGCAAAACTATGTAGACAGTAATGTCAGTGATTGCCAGAGATTGGGGGTAGGGAGGAATGACTAGGCAGAGCACAGAGGATTTTTAGGGCAGTGAAACTATTATGCAGAATACCATAATAATGGATACATGTCATTGTCCATTCATCCAAATCCATAGAATGTACAGCACCAAGAATGATGTCCTAATGTAAATTATGGACTTTGAGTAATAATGATGTGTCTGTGTAGATTCATCCATTCAACAAATGTACCAGTCTGGTGTGAAATGTTAACAGAGGAGGCTGTACATGTGTAGGGGGAGGGGGTGTATGGGATTCTCTGTACCTGACTCTCAATTTTGCTAAGAATCAAAAGTTGCTATAAAAATAGTCTTAAACAAAGAAGTATTCCTTAAATAAAGAAAAAAAAGAAAACTGATGAGTTAGATTTACACTATAATTAAAGGACCCTAGATTCTGAAGCCACTCAAGGCCATTCTCTGGTTTAACATTGCAATCTAACACATGTGGGCTATGAGGATATAAGTGTATATGTATTTATACATGCATATGTATATATATATATATATATATATATATATATATATATATATATATATACACACACACACACACACATACATTAACTATTAAAAGCCATTGTACTTTCCTGCCACCTATTAGTTAGTGCTCAGGCCTGCTATAAGTTTAGCCCACCCTCTGATCTAGCCATAGTTTGGATCAAGTACTCATATTCCTTTCTGGCACTTTGGAGAGACGGTGGAGGTTCCCACCCAAGAAGGTGGACTCTGCAGTCAGTGTGCCTAGATTGGAATTCCAGACACATCTAATTCCTAGCTGTGTTAGCCTTAGTCTTTTGCTTTGTTATCTCTATCATGGATATAACAGCAGTTCCTATAGTGTAGGGTTTTTGTGAAGATCAAATGAAATAATACATGTGAAGCACTTAGCAGTAATCGGCATATATTTAAACTATTGGTGTTGCTATTTTTATTGTTATTTTTATCATCAGCATTACAATCATCATTAACCATGCCTAATCTCTGCCTGTTTGTAGCATGAAGAGTCAGAAAGGATTCTCAGCTGAGTCCTCCTGGTTCTTCCTGACATTTGCTATAAACCTAAGGTTTGAAGACCTGGTTAAAAAAATTGTGACATCTTCATTGTGACCTGCCAGTTGGTAAAGAAATAGATCTCATCAGTCTCACTATACCAGGAAAGACATGGGCATAAGGGTTAAGTGATTTGCCAACAGTGAAGAGTGGATCTGTAAGGAAAGAGAACCCAGGCCCCTGTGCGTTCTCCACTGTGCTCTCCATTAGTCTGCATTATGCTGGCACCATCAAAGTGCATTAAGCAATGCACCAGCTCTTGAGGTGCTGACAGTAATTCATTAATTCTGACATCTGTCTACTCCCAGCCAAAGGGAAAATGGCTTTGCAAGTATCATCCTAATGATATATCTTTGTTTTAGCATGCACATAACATTTTTTTCCATCTGGGAGGAAGAAGGGGAACCCTGTATGTTTCAACCCTCAGAGACCCTAGGTAATAGATGAGAGAACTTTGAGATGCTGATTTGTCCTATTTGCATTTTTTGCATTTTCACATCACTTTTGGAATCTCTCTGGGGTGAGGAGGTATCTTAGTCTGTTCAGGCTGCTATAACCATATCCCAGACTGGGCAGCTTATAAGCAACAGAAATTTAACTTCCACTGTTCTGGAGTCTGGGGGGTCTGAGATCAAGATGCCAGCATGGTTGGCTCCTCTTCCTGGTTCATAGCCTGTGCCTTCTCACTGTGTCCTCACATGAAGGAAGAAGCTAGAGAGTTCTGAAGGGTCTCTTTTATAAGAACATTATTCCCATTCATGAGGGTTCCACCCTCATAACCTAAGCACCCCCCAAAGGCCCCGCCTCCAATCCTATCCTTTTTGGGAGTTAGGATTCCAACATCTGAATTTCAGGGGGACACAAACATTCAGACCATAGTACGAGGAGACAATCATTTAATAACAATTATTAAGTTAATGTATGAAAAGTACTTAGAAATTCAATGCCTGACACATTAACAGTGCTATATAAGTATTTACTATCCTCATTATTATATAGTAATAAGTAATAAGTGCTCATTTTGGCTGATTTATTCATTGGATAGAAGACATAGCAAAAACACTGTTCTATTTTAGGAGATATACTCAGCCAAAAAGGTTTGCTTTACAAACTTCATCGTATCCATCCAGGCAGCCACCACGAAGCAATTGGCATTAGCATCTGCAATAAAACATTGGCCATCCCCAGGGTAGGAGCTATGTTCTAAAGAGACCTCAAGAACTCAGACATGCACAGTGAGATAGGCATGATGAATCAAAGTTATTCCAAGCATGCTCAAGGCTTCCCAGTTCAAGGCCAGAGTGAAACCAAGGCCGAACCCATTTGGCCACCTCCACACCCAGACGCATTCTTGATTGACCTCTTCAAGCTTTGAGAGCCACGAGGAGGTATGCATTTTCCTCAAGTGTTTAGAATTAGCCCCTTTTTAAATCAAAGATTTCGTTCTAAATGAAAAGACACTGGTGTGGCTTAGTGGTACGGGCTCCTGGTATATAAAATAAGAGGAACCATCAGTTATGTGCAGGAATAATTGCTTGGGAGTTCAAAAGCCTAGGATGTATCTTGAGCAGTATATTTTACTTCATTAAAATTTAAAAACTTATTTTTCTGGTTCTATATTTTATGAGGACAAAAACATACACTTAAACATTCTATAATATAAGTTACTACCTGTCCCTACAAGCTGGCTCTGAAACTGTTTTAGCCCTTCATTTGGCAAAATGAATGCTGAATCATGCTGAATATAACTTCTGATTTATTTTGCTGAATATAACGTCTTTATAATGCTGCATATAACTCCTGATTTATTTTTTGAATTGAGCCAAACATGTTTTTACAATTTTCTAATCTATAGTATTAAATCCAACCTAAATTCAACCAACATTTATGGGCAGCACAGAAATTTAGAACATATTTCTTTCTTAAAGTTTATTTATTTATTTATTTATTTATTTATTTATTTATTTATTTGTTTTGAGACAGAGAGAGAGAGAGAGAGAGAGAGAAAGTAGGGAAGGGACAGAGAGAGAATCCCAAGCAGGCTCTGTACTGTCAGCACAGAGCCTGATGTGGGGCTCAAATCCACAAATCATGTGATCATGACCTGAGCCAAAACCAGATGCTCAAAGGACTGAGCCACCCAGGCACCCCTATTTCTAAAATATTTTGGGTTTATAAAATTCCATAGAAGGACCGAATAGACATGTATATGGATGTTTACTTTTAAAGAACATTTTTCCATTTTCCATTTTCAAATTCGTCAGCCCAGAGAGAGGACACATCAGAAAAGTGATGTCCTAGTTTATAATGACTGCATACTACAATTGCCTGTACCTTCTAACCTGAACATTTTTCTACTCTTGTTACAGTCACTTCTGTGCTATAGCTCAGCTGGACTGTAATTTTTAGGAGCTGTCTTGAAAATGGGAGCATTCGGTTAATTGTTGAAATGATAGATGCATAAAGATGACCCTGGGAGTTCTAATGACTTGACTTCTCTCAGTAATGTTCTCCAAGTTTGCTAAGCTTCTTGCAAAGCCTCCCAGGCTATTATGGAAGACGCATTTCAGAAGCTGTGGTAGGAACCCCCACCTGGCATGACTTTTGTGCATTGTTGCTTCCCCGCCAGACGCAGGTGTTGACGCTGGAATCTACTTCTGCCCTCAGATGTGAAAGAACTTTCAAGCATCTTCATCACATTTTTATCTATGTCAAAATAATAAAAGGATCAGAATTCTTATATTTCAGAATTTATTTTTCCTCTGATGGTTTTACAAAATATCCCATGTGCAGAACTTGTGTTGTTTCTTTAAAAAAATTTTTTTTAATGTTTATTTATTTATGAAAGAGAGAGAGAGCGTGAGCAGGGGAGGGGCAGAGAGAGAGGGAGACACAGAATCTGAAGCAGGCTCTAGGCTCTGAACTGTCAGCACAGAGCCTGATGTGGGGCTCAAACTCAGGAACCGTGAGATCATGACCCCAGCTGAAGTCAGACACCCACTGACTAAGCCACCCAGGAGCCCCGAACTTGTGTTGTTTCATATTTCCTGAGCTCAGAGTTTCAGAGGACTTTTCTATCCTAAAGAATGTTGGTTCCCACAGTGGACTTCCCATCTTGTGCATCTGTGCCCCAGCCTTCCAGCCACTATGGGTAGAGAGAGAAAACAATCCTTCCTACCTTAAATTTTTGTTTTATTTTGAAGAGAATCCAAAATAGGTTGGGTACCATGCCTCCTTGTCCTTGATAGAGTTGTGTGTATTGTTGATGTCAATTAAAAGGGCGATAACAGGAGCACATTCTTTTTGGCATAACGAGGCCATAACTTACACAAAGAATTCACCAAACAAAGACAGTAGGTCCATGAGTGAGCCTGTTTTAATTGAATTGGTATTTATACAAGGTGACACCCTCTTTCACACCACCCACCTCCTCCCTGGGTGACTCAGCCACTGAGGGAGAAGCCTCTGAACTGTTCATTAACACAGTCAAGTAGAGGTGGAAACGACATTCATTAAAACTCCAGGTACACATTAGTTTCAGCAAGATCCACCTGAGGAACTGAAGGCAGTTCAGATACAAAGTCCCGGTTTTCTGCCCAAGAGAGGTAAGTTGAATTATATTTGCAAACAGAAACATATCTGCTTTATGTGTATAACTTTCCCTGTTTTCTTTGCAATTGATTAAAATCAGAACTTACTGTATTAACTTTGTCATTTCTCCAGTTAAATTTCGACAGCTTCCAAGGGGACTGCTCTGCTTGTCAACAGCTCTGCTGCTGAGTGTGATTTTATATGGCATTGCCTTTTAACTTCTCTGCAACTTAACACATTTCCGGGCAGCAGAGAAATGAGAACCTCTTTGAGTTTCTGTGTGGGAGCTGTCAGCTGGTGAATCCTGTCACCCATAAGGATAGTAAATTCTTCAAGGCAATTCTATTGTCTCAAGTGACTATAAAAACATTTTTTAAAGGGACCTCCCTGTTTTCACAGATGATGCTTTTACTGAAATGGTGAACTCCATTGTTTCATAGATGTTTTTCTTGCCTGCTAAAAACACTGCAATCACCGAGCTGTGGGGGAGAGATGCCAAGCCCATATCCCCTGTATCCTATCTTCCCCTAGTAAGAAAAATCACATTTCTTGCATGAGTGTACCATGGGATAAAGCAAGGTGGGTGAATTGGCAGGAGTGTGGCATCCTCCAGGGATTCCTGTGCAATTGGCTAACTTTTCTATATTATATCCTGGGTTCTAATCTGAGAATTGATTAATGTAGATGGGGACCAATTTTCCACCTCTATTTATACCCTAGTCCTGAAAAATCAGTTTTAGAAACAGATTCTTTGATAGGAATAGAAAAGTTATTCTAAGCAGGCTTTCCTTTGTAATTGATAGCAAAGCCAACTTCTCTGACTGGTGTTTGTTTCTCCACATTTTCCATTCATGATACAGAGCTGTGGGAATCCAACCCACCATCACTTGTCGTCTGTAACAGGAGCTCTGTCCCCTCCAAAGGGGTGTTTCCCACAGCACACCTGGCTCTGCCTTACGTTCTAACGTTCTCATCACTTCCCATTGGTGACCAGGTCATGTGTGTCTCAGAGATTGAAAGGTCAATTCCCAAAGGTTTACTGAGGAACTTTATAACTTGGCTTTCAAACATCTATAGTAATCAGCATTTGTAGATTATAAGTTGAGTTTTCGTGAAATGAGATCAAATTTAACACTGGCTTTCACTTTCACAGTTGATATAACAGATACAGTCTTTCTGATATTTGTTGTACTCCAATTTTTATTGGAACAATCAATTTGAGAAAACTGAGATATGTTATCAGTAGAAATTTTAGTAAAACATTTGGTTGATTTTAAATATCATGTGACACAGGACACATGAACAAGCTAGGGTTTTTATTAAAATTTTAGCTTCATGTAAATCTTTAATCCAGTTGACATAAATTTGATTCGTACGGAGCATAGCCTTGTCTAGTCTAACCCATGAATTTTTTAGATGAGGACAACAAAAACATCAATGTTGAGCAACTTGCCAAGACATAGTTAACAGAACCAGAACGAGAAGACTGACCTTTGTCTTACTGAGTTTTTTCAATGATTTTTTCAAATTTCTTTCACATAAAATATATAGTAGCAATAAATGAGCTTCCCTCTGGCTTTATAAAAGGGCTAAAATGATATAGAAATAAGAATGTCTTTATCCAGTAATATACTTGTGTGTATAGTGTGACCATGACATAATGAGACATTTTTATTTGTGGTTTCTGGGCTCAGTCTTGTTATTCATTGTGTTCCCAGAGTTTCCATCCAAGGAGCGGTCAGCCCTCTGTAGGAAGGCAATGTAGCATGTGTGGAGGTTGTGGTGCACCTAATCAGTGACATCCTCAGCTCAGCCACCATTCTGTAGCTGCAGTACCATTCTGCTTTCCCGGTTGTCTTCTCCAACCACTGGAATTTTGACTGAAATACCTAAAACAATCATTTTTCTGTAAACAAAGCAAAGAGAATATGCTCTGAATGGCTGAACTCATGCTGTGGAATGAGCTGCATATAATTCACTAACATGATTTAACTGAGGGTGTCCCTAAGTTTCAGGCATTAACTTGAAGCATTCTTTAAGAAGGAAGTAATAAAATCCTTGGCCAGCAGTCCAAAGGAAATCTCTGTTGTCCCACACAGTTTGTCTTCTGATACTATCTGCGTCTAGGCCATTTGTTGATCAAATTTCCTTTTCTCTTGCTGAGAACTTTGAAATAAGCGTTTTATGTATTAATATCTATGTACTGTTTTCAGTTGCTCAGAATTTACTTTTAATCAAAAGTCTTCATCACATGTGTTTCTTAAGTGTTTCTAGTTTACTGTTGTAAAAATCCATGTGATTTTAGAATTTGGGAAAGGCCCTTCTTCAAATGGATGCTTTGTCAAATGACAGCTATATTTATCAGATTGCATTTTATGTTAGCTGCTAAACTTATTAAGGGTATAAGTCATCCTTTTATTGTGATTATTAATTGGAAGAGTGTATTTAATGGCTGTCCATTAAATGATAACTGGCTTACTTCTAGACATGAGAATTAATGTTGCTGAATCCTCATCATAGATGTGTATTGAGAGCTCTAAGCATCTAAATTATTTATTCTACATTTCTAGACCCAAGTTTCCCTGGCCTAAAATATGATTAAGTCCCCTTTATATGGAACCTCCTGGGGGAAAGTAATGTAGACCATAGTTTCAAACTGGAATATCAACATCCCAGGAGACTGGCGGTATTTGAGAAAATGTACAGATGCCTCATTGTACATCTGCACTGAGAGCTAATTTTAGTTAAAACGTTTTGTAGAAAAATGCTCTGTAACAATTCTTCCCTTTTCTCCATTCCTTGCCAGCATCCTCTCCTTTGTCATTAGGTAAAAGTTTGAAAGGAATTCATGTAAAAAAAACTGCAGGAGGTTAGAGTACAGAGAGACTTGGATTTAATCGTTATCCTACTTTGAACCAAGGGTAACTTGTACAATCATGCATATCTCACAGCACCAGTACATAAAAAGAAATTTTAGAATTCTTAATGACATATGTATTGTATTACTATTTCTTTTAAAATAGCACAAAGAAAAGTAAAACATCAAAAAAAATCTCTGAAAAAAAAAATCTCCAAAAGAAAAATGTGGGACCCTGATTTTTAAAAAATCACAAAAATTTACTGTAAGAAACAAAGAATTTTTTGAGTAAAACCTTCCTGGATGGACAGTTTGAATATCATAAATGTCACCTCTTCCCAAATCATTTTATAGGGTTCATGCAATTCTGATCAAAAGTTCCAAAAGAATATTTATTTTGGAAATAGATGAAATAATTTTAAAGTTTATCTGAAAGAAATAAATAGATGGGAATAGCCGATAGCATTTATACATAGGAAATTAATTAGGGGTGCTTGCACTGGCACTAAAATGTATTAAAAAGATAATAATTAAAGTTTGTTTCTATTGCAAGAAACTAAAAACAGATTTCTGGAACATACAGCCACATTCTAGAATATGTAAGAATTTTATATGTGACAAAGGAAAAATCATATGTCAATAGGAAAGGGATTCATTCCACCATTAGCCAAATAACTCCATATGTATTAGAGTTTCCATGTAACAATAAAGTATTTTATTATTTATTTATTTATTTATTATTTATTTACTTATAATTTTTTTAGGAAGAGGAAGAGCGCACACATGCAGGGGAGATGGGTAAAGGGAGAGAGAGAGAGAGAGAGAGAGAGAGAGAGAGAGAGAGAGAGAGAGAGAATATTAAGCAGGCTCCACACTCAGCATGGAGCCTCATGCAGGGCTCAATCCCATGACCCTGGGATCATGACCTGAACCAAAATCAAGAGTCAGACACTTAACTGAGTGAGCCAACCAGGCACACCTAAAATATTTTTTAAAAAATTATAAGAAAACATGTGTAAACATTTAATTAATCTTATTTGTCCAACAAATATACCTCTAGAACTGATTATGTGCCACGTACTGTAATAAGTTCTGGAAACACAACTGTGGCAAAGATGGTCTTGTTTCTCAATTTCTCAATTTTCTCAAGATTTACTCTGTGTGTACGTGTGTGTGCATGCATGTTGTGCCCTGGGGATAGAAGGATAGTCAGCCACATTAACAGGCAATATGTTTGGTAAATGTTTTTATGGAGAGATACTCTTTGCTATTTCAACACTTGGTAGGGCCATTAATTCAGCCTGGGGAGGTGGGGGGCCAGGTTGCAATGGTGTCACTGAATGCTTCTGGGAGGTTATGTGACCTGAAGAATGAATAGAAGTCTTTCCTGAAAAGAGAGTAAGGGGCAAGGAAAGCTCAGAATGAAGACTGTTTTAGGCATAGTGCAGAGAGTAAGCAACAGCCTAAAGGTGGTAAAATTGATGAAACCCTCAAGGAATTGGCATGACTTAGTGTGGCTGAAACTAGAGCTTGAGTGAGGAATGGAGAGTGGGGAGAGATGAGGCAGCATCTGTGGACCTGTGAGCCTTGTTAACAACTTGACTTTTATCCTGACGGAGATGGAGCACCACTGAAGAGGTTTAAGCAAGATGGTGGCTGCTTCGGTAGAGAATGGGTTAGAAGAGATTAAGTCTAGACACTTGGGAATACACCTAGGAAGCTGTTAAAATAGTAACAAAGAGATTATGGCAGTTTGAGTTGGTAGCTTGAATACAGAAAGAAATACAATCGAGAGATATGTAGGAATAGAATAGAATAGAATCTCTTTAAATTATTAAAGAGATTAATAAATGGTAATTCTAAGTGCTGGCAAATGTATGGACATTTATATGCTGCTGGTGCATTATAAACTGACAAGATTTAAGGAAGGAGATTTGACAATAGGGATCAAGAAAATTTCACAAGTTATATCCCTTAGCAAGTAATTTCACTTCTAGGGATCCATCCAAAGAAAATAATCAGACATGTGATCAAAGATTTTTGTATGGTTTTGTTGGAAACAACAGAGAAATTATGTTATAATAATAGATGGTCACATAAAATGAAATATATTTTAGTTGCAGAAGGAATAATCATTTAAATATTTTTAATGACATTGAAAAATGTGGATCAGTGAAATCTAATAGGCAAAGAGAACCTTTGAAGAAAATAATGATACATGAAAAGTGTCTCATTTTTTCTTTGTGCTTTCTTTGACTTTATGCATTTTCTACTGAGCATGTATTACTGATATAATGAAAAAGATGATACTGTGTAAAATTGGGATAAAGAATGACCTTATGACAGAGCCATTGTGAATGTGAAATATGGTAAAGTACTTACAGTAACTAATGGGGTTTTGGTTCATAGTCCGTGGTAAAAATTTGGGTTTTAATTCATTTAACAAATGCTTTCGGATAGAACTGAAAATAGCCCATGAGAGGCACTGGGTGGATCAGTCAGTTAAGCGTCTGACTCTTGATTTCAGCTCAGGTCATGATTTCACGGTTCATGAGACTGAGCCCCATGTCCGGCTCTAGGCTGGTGACTTGGAGCCTGCTTGGGATCCTCTTTCTCCCTCCCTCTCTCTCTCTGCCCCTTCCTTGCTCTCTCACCTCTCAAAATAAAGAAATAAACTTAAAAAAAAGGAAATAGCCCATGAAGGGCTCAGGTGATAGATAATTTTTGTTAGTGTTTTTTACTAATGAATATTAGATCAGTGTCTTTAATGAAGTGAAACAGATCATTGTCTCAGATAGCAAGACTCTTCATGCTAGAACTTGATGCTGTCATTCCATGGAAAAGCTAGGTGGTAGCAACCCGGGCAGGTGGGGGCTCATAGTAAAAATAGAACAGTCAGAAAATTTTATGGTGGGTACCAAAGAACCAGTAGCATGTAGACATCTGGCTGGCTGAAAGCTTTCATCCACACTGCATTCCCAACTGTTTCACTGTCAGTAAGCAAGTTTCCCAGTGCTAAGCTCAGACTGTGAGGCTGTGTGACTAAAGAAATAGCAAATTTCTAACCATCCCAGCAAGCTAAATGAGTCCTTACCAGCCTGATAATTATTGGATTTCCTTCTACGCTGCATGTGAAGGCTAAACACTATCCATTAATTTAAATGGACTTGTTAATGTTTGCTCTTCATGAAGACCTGTTTGTTTTCTCCTTCCAGGATATTTCATGTTCTTTTAGGTGGTAATTGTTGTTTGGGGTTTGTTTTATTTATTTTCCAGAAACTAAGGCTTCTCTTTATTGGTTTGTAATTACCGGGCTCCTCTCATTCTTCTATAGAAAATAGTTTAGTAGCATTTGTCTTTTTCCAGTCTCTAGGGGGTTTTCCCAGTTACTAGTGATTTTTGGGAAGCAAGTCCTGGTGGGTATGGCACTATTATTGAGCCGTTAAACCCTCTAGACTTTCATACACAGAGGTGAATGTACATATGCCATTTTCTAGCCATTTTTGCTATATTTATTTCCTTATTCTACATTAGCTTCTTAATACTTTCCATCACTACAGTGATTTCCCCTAGGCGACTCTTTGAGTTTTTTTTCATAAAGATATAAGGTGTATTAGAAGTTTGAGGGGCGCCTGGGTGGCTCAGTCAGTTAAGCGTCCGACTTCGGCTCAGGTCATGATCTCACAGTTTGTGGGTTCGAGCCCCGTATCGGGCTCTGTGCTGACAGCTCAGAGCCTGGAGCCTGTTTCAGATTCTGTCTCCCTCTCTCTCTGCCCCTCCCCCCACTCGCGCTCTGTCTCTCTCTGTCTCAAAAATAAACATTAAAAAAATTTAAAAAAAAATTAAAAAAATAAAAAAGAAGTTTGATAAATTGGAAGATTTTGGAGTTAAAATAAAGAAATATCACTCAATGCAGATCTCTGGATACCTTGGTACAATGATCCAAGAAAGCCTACTCCAATCTTACTCTCGGTTGAGGTCCTTCAGCAATCTACAGTGGAGGAAAAGTCATTCTTCTCACCCTTTCTTTTAGCCTATCACTTTCCATCCATCAGTCCCTTTTGTTTCCTGGGCTTCTGGGACAGGAACTTCATTACCAGGTTGAATACCAGCTGTGCACTAGCTATGCAGCCTCAGGTAAGCTACTCATCCTAAAACCTCTTTCCAGAAACAACTACTTTCAGCCACTGCCCACATTTCCAACTCTTGCCCTACCTTCTGCAAAGAGTCTGACTTCATTGAAATCATTCATCATAAAGTTTCATTTAAGTGTGGAATGAGGATAATAACAGCATGAAACTTAAAGCATTGTGTAGGTCTTAAATGAGATAATACATGTAAAATCTGAACTCAATAGAGCTGACACTATCACATGACCAGTGGTCAGAATTGACTTTTTTCTTTTTTTTTCCCTTTCTTCTTTCATCCTCTAGTTTGTTAGCCTATATTCTGCTCTTTTCTGCCTCATTTTTCCTATTCCCTTTCCTCTATGCAACACCCATTCCGGTTTCTTTGCTCACCAGATCTTTCTGAATAGAAAGTTAGCAGAGAATAGTGAAGGCCTTATTAGGTAAGCCAAGAGTCATTTTGCCCTTGTGTGGGATGGGAAGACCGATTCACAGTCTTTTTTTCAAGAAGACCCAAATGATGAAGGAAAAGAGTGTAGCTTAGGAGGTGGCCCCGGAAATTTTTAGGGTTTGGACGGGTGGAGCTGGGACTGAGATTGGGTTTAACCTAACAGACCTAAGGGCTCTTGGGGAAATGTTCTTATTACAAATAGAAAACACTGAAGAAAATTGAGACAGACCATAAGGAGATGAAGAAAAACTGAGAAGACAAATCAAAGAAATAGGAGATGTTTGATAGTTTTAAATACATCCAAAGAGAACTAAGAAACTTAATTGCTTCTGTGATTCAGAGCTTAAGGAGAATGATTTCATCTAAAACCTAAGGACAGATGTCTTTGTGTGTAGGCTGTGAGCATCGGGTAAAAACCAGCTCTTTCTGCTGTTTGGCCACAAAGGGGAAATGAAAGATGATCCAGAAGCTGAAAAGTTTTTCTCTCTATCTTTATTGACTTGACGTCATGATTTCATACTAGAATTTTCAACTTAAGCATTTGATGCTTTAAAGGAAAACGTTTTTTTAAATTCCCAGTATAATAGAGACAAACAGCTTTCATACATCTTTTCCCATAAAATACCACATTTAAAATACAGTTGCTCGTGGGGTGCCTGGGTCGCTCAGTCAGTTAAGGGTCTGACTCTTGGTTTTGGCTCAGGTCATGATCTCATGGCTTGTGGGTCCAAGCCCCATATTGGGCTCTGCGCTGACAGTGTGGAGCCTGCCTGGGATTCTCTCTTTCCTTCTCCCTCTGCCCCTCCCCCACTTGCATACACACACTCTCTCTCAAAAATACATAAATATTTTTAATAAAAAATAAAATAAAATAGAGCTACTGGTAATCTGCCATCAGTGAGGCATATGCACTGGTAACAGTGTTTTGAGGAGCCAACATTAGAGTCTCATCTTTCTCCTGAGAAGTTAAAAAACTTATTTGGAATGAAACTGAAGGACAGCACTTGGAAAAAAGTCAAATTGGCTGAACTGAGGCTACTAAGGCAGCATTATTAGATACCTTACAGACACATATAGACACAAAGGTGGGGCTGAAGGAGATTGTGTGAGGGGTATAAGAGGAACACATGCAGATTTAATGAGAAAAATTTATTTTCTCGCAATATTAGTTACGTTCATTAAAAAAACCCTCTGTATATTTATTAAACTATTACCACCTGAAAATAGAATATGTTACATGTTCCTTTCTCATTTACTTTGTGTCAGTGGACACAATAGGCTAGGGAAGAGTATAAAACATTATTAAGTTATCTAGCAGGGAGATCTATCCAGGAAAGGAGTCCAATCAGGAATAGTGCCAGGCCACTCATGACTTGAGTGTAGATTCAGGAGGGGTGAGGCTCGAGGCTGAGCTGTCCGGGGATACTGGAACAACCATTCATTACTACTGCTCCTCCCAGCTCCTCTTCCATTATCTCCCATCTTTTGGAACTCCAGGGCATTTCCCTGAGTGTCTGGTGTTGGCTATATCACACAGTACTTTGAGCAACATGTAGTATCATGTACTCAAAACAGCCTTGGCATTGCACTAGTGTGGACCTAATTATAATTCTTGGTTCCGCCACTTACTGTGTGACCTTGGGCAGGTTATTTAACCTCTCTGAGTTTTGGATTCCTATAATTAGAGGTGATAGTACTCATTTGGAAGGATTAAATAAAATAATATGCACAAAGCATGTGAAGCAATAGTAGGGACTCAACAAGGGATCCTTCTTGCTAGGAACATTAAACACATGGACATATTGTAAGAAATAGTGTTTTACTGATAAAAGAGTCACAGATATCTTATATTTTGTAGGCCATCATGGCTTTTTTACACCTTACACCTTCTACTTGCTCCACCATGGACTCATAATAGGCAGGAAGAACATTAAGCTTGAGTAATAAAAATATGGAGAAACAATCTTCTGAATGAACTAGTAGGTTTCTTTTTCTCTTCCAAGGAGAAGTCAAGAGATAGATAATCCAGGTCAATGGTGGCAGCTCTGTGATACTGTCAATGCACCAGGTTCCTTCAACTTCCCACTCTGCCCTTCTTAGTATGCGACCTTAGTCCTCATGGTTAGTCCATGGTCCCAAGATGGCAGCTCCTACCTTCTTCATGGCATCCTAGTTTGAGAGAAGAGGGAGAGTGAAGCACAAAAAGCTAAGTCCTTCCCAGGGACTTTCATTGGCAACAGGATAGAACCAAGTTTCTTAGAGCAAGTGGGATTGTTGGAACCTTTCCTAGAAAGTATTACAGAGACTCTGGGGTGGAGCCACTGAGGTGTTTACAGGACACCCGAAGCTTGTCCGGAAGAAAGAGCTTAAGGGCCATGAGTTTCTTGGATGTCTTATCTCTTTTGACTCCATTTAACCAGGACTTTTGGAGAATGCCTAGCTACAGAAGGCATGAAAATATCAGACCCTCTAGCAGAATGCTGGATCTGATTAGGGCCATTCTCTAAATATAAGGTAAAGAGGAGATACCTGCTTTTCTCTGTACAACTCTGCAGGAAGTGCTGAGGATGTGGGAATCTCTGGCATAGAGGAAATAATGATGAGCCTCCAGCTAGAAAGCCCCAGGTCGAGTCCCAGCTTTGCCACTCATTAGCTATTTGAGCCGAGTCTCTGCTTCTGCCTCTGCAAAGAAAGGATTAGATCACTGTATTTTTTTTTTAATTTAAGTACAGTTGTCATGCAATGTTATATTTATTTCAGGTATACAATGTAGTGATTTTGACAATTTTTTTTTAACATTTATTTATTTTTGAGAGACAGAGAGACAGAGCATGAACGGGGGAGGGTCAGAGAGAGGGAGACACAGAATCTGAAACAGGCTCCAGGCTCTGAGCTGTCAGCACAGAGCCCGACGCGGGGCTCGAACTCACGGACCGCGAGATCATGACCTGAGCCGAAGTCGGCTGCTTAACCAACTGAGCCACCCAGGCGCCCCGACAATTCTTTATATTACTCAGTGCTCCCTACTGTAAATGCAGTTACCATCTATCACCACACAATGTTACTACAAAATTATTGAGTGTATTTCCCATGGTGAACCTTTCACTTCCATGACTTATTTATTTGATAGCTGGAAGTTCGTACTTCTTAATCCCTTTCACCTATTTTCCAATTCCCCCATCCCCATCCCCTCTGGCAACCACCAGTTTGTTCTCTGTATTTATGAGTCTGTTTCTGTTTTATTTGTTTGTTTGTTGTTGTTGTTGTTTTAGATTCCACATATAAGTGAAATCATATGGTATTTCTCTTTCTCTGTCTGACTTATTTCACTTAGCATAATACACTCTAGTTCTACCCATGTTGTTGTGGAATTATATCACTCTTAAATGTTGTGGAAACCAAATGGGATAAATTATAAAGTTCTATAAAGTTATGTAAAGTGTTATTATTGTCTGAACTCTCCTCCTTACCCAGCAGAACTTAAAGGGGCAGCAGAAGCCTTGCTTGGGAGGAGAATTGAGGTGGGATGTGAGTAGAATACCAAAGAAAATCTAATAAACAACATCCATATAGAATCACACAAATGTGGTGTTTTATGTCTGGCTTCTTTCATTTAGCATGTTTTAAGCTTCATTCATGTTGTAGTATGTAGCCTAAGCAGGCTCCATACTGTCAGCACAGAGCCTGATGTGGGGCTCAATCTCAAGAACCGTGAGATCATGACCTGAGCCAAAATCAAGAGTTGGGTGCTTAATGTCCTGAGCCGCCCAGGTGCCCCAATACTTCAGCTTTTAACAATTGCTGAGTAATATGTATGAACATAGCATTTTCATATTATATGAATATACCATATGTTATGTACCCATTCATCCATTGATGGACATTTGTGTTGTTTCCACTTTGGGCTATTTTGAATAATGCTGCTATGACCATTCTTGCACAAGTTTTTTGTGTAGACGTATGTTCATAACCAAGAGAATATCAAGGAGTGCACAGAGACGCCTTCTCTGTGAGGGTTTGTTTGCTGCAGAGGCTGTCCTGGCGCTCCTACTGCCAAGCACTAGGGGCCAGAGCTCATGGGACTTCCAAAGAGTGAAATGTCTAGAATCAGGTGGGCCGCTTCTGTCCCCCTTTCTTCTCACCCTAAAGTGAGGATACCGGTCTAGTCTTGCAATGAGTCGTGATGAGCATTGCTGCTGGTTGATACAGAAAGAGTTGGCTTTGGTTTAGAAGACAGATTCTGCTTCTTCCCACCATAGGTATGTTACATACTCTCCCTGAGATTCAGTTGTCTCATCTGGGAGATGGAAGTAATAATAGCTAACTCACAGAGCTTATGCAAAGATGAGACAATGCCTGTGAGGTATCCTGTTCAGAGCAGATGCTCTTGCTATTAGTAGTTGCCCTGTGCAGTAGGACAGTTGAAGACACAAAGGGCACAGGTCAGAGACAGGGTGACACAAAGCCCTTTGAATGACCTAACTATGTTAGAAATGTTTAAATCATGTTTCCCATAAGTACTCTATTTGTTTGCTAGTGCTGCCATAACAAAATACCACAGACTAGTTGACTTAAACAACAGAAGTTTATTCTTTCACAGTTCTGAAAGCTAGAAATCCAAGATCAAGGTGCTGTCAGGTTTGGTTTCTCTTGCTTGCAGATGGCCACTTTCTGTGTCCTCCCATGACCTTTTCTCTGCACATACACCCCTGGTGTCTCTTTGTGTGTCCCAAATTCCTCCTTTTATAAGATCACTAGACAGGTAGGATTAGGGCCCACCTAATGGCCTCACTTTAACTTAATCAACCCTTTAAAGGCTCTGTATTCAAATACAGTCACATCTTGAGGTACTGGGCGTTGGGCTTCAACATAGGAATTTTGGGAGAGACACAATACAGCCCATAATAGGCACCTGAGGAGCGTCTACTCTGTCTGTCCCAGGCGCCAGAGATCTAGAAGGGCAAGACTCAGGTCTTGCCCACAGGACTGTCAGTCTTTTGAAAGAGACAGACAAATAGACAATTGTAAAATGCCTTTTCTCCATTTACCTTGGCCTGTATCTTACACTTAAATTTGCAGTGTTTACAAATATATCATCAAATATACATTCAGTATTTTGACCACCTCAGAATCTCATTTCAGTCAGCTATGAACTCTCCACGTCTTTACCAGCTCAGGAAGAGAATTTATTGGAGCCCACTTAGAAACAGGAAAAGGCTAGCCAAGAACCCAGAGAAGCTGGGCCAAACTGAGGGGGAAATGAAGTAGCTGAGATTGAAGTGTGTCTTCACATGCCTCTTTTCCACCCAATTCTGCCAAATTTTAGTGAGCTTCAGAAACAGCCAGCCAGAGGTTGCCCATACTCCTTGCACACCCAGTGGCCCAAATTCAAGGCTGTTCCATCCCCTCCCCACACCCAACCACACCTGCCTTCTGTATTTGATCTCTTCTTTCCAAGATGATAGAGGCATGAGGTTAAAAATTGAGCACTTTCCATGTGTTGGGCAATAATTAGACACTTTACATATGTCATCTAATTTGACCTTCAGAGCAGCCGTATTTCACCTCATTTGATAGATGAGGGAGCAGAACTACAACACACCCTAAGTAACAATCAGTAAATAGCATCCTTTAAATGCACATCGTTCTAACTTCACTAAAACCTTCAGCCTCTTAGCTATTAGTGATGTGAACAGCTGCTGATCTCTGTGAAGATAATGCCATGGCTGATTACATTGGTGGTTAGTGTTAGGATGGGTTCCTAGAAGCAGTGCTCAAGAATTTTGGTGCCTGTGACTTATTGAGGGTAGGCTCTCAGGAGAAAGGAGAAAGGAGGAAGAAGAGGCAGAGGAAGGGGCTGAGCAAGCATATGCTCTCTGTTAGTCTAGCTTCAGCCTGATCCCATAGTGAGCTCCGAAGCACAAATCACCTGCAGAATTGGCTCTACCTTGCGGCAAGAGACCCACATTTTACCCTTGGTAATTCAGCACTGCAGGTTGTAGTGTGTGGGGAGTGTGTGTAACCAGGCAGCCCCACTAGTTAAAGGCAATTCTCTAGAGCAGGTGTAGTCATGAGCCCATAGTGTCAAACACCAGACAGGTAGACCTGGTCTGGGCACCGGCACATTCCACTTCCCACCTACTCTAGGGCAAGGGTATGACTCTAAAAGAAGACCCCAAGGAAAACAATGATGTGATCCAAAGAAATGTGTCTTTGCCATTTCAGGTCCTATGGCCTGATAACATGGTCTTAAGTTGAAATAGTACTTAGAGTTGAACAGAGTGGTTTTTGTGCACATTATTCATTTAATCATCACAAACTTATTTTTTTAATGTTTATTTACTTTTGAAAGAGAGAGAGAGAGAGAGAGAGAGAGAGAACGAGGTAGGGAGGGGCAAAGAGATGGAGACTCAGAATCCAAAGCAGGCTCCAGGCTCTGAGCTGTCAGCACAGAGCCCCACGTGGGGCTCAAACTCACAAACCACGAGATCATGACCTGAGCCAAAGTCGGACACTCAACTGACCGAAGCACCCAGGCATGCCTAATCATCACAAGCTTATGATGGCAAGTTTCATTAGCCCATTTTACAGGGAGATTATGTGGTTCTGTTACATAACTTTGATGTGATAAAGCTGGGCCTATGACTTGCTTTTGACTTGAGATCTGATGTGCCTCCAACATTTCATACACTGTATGGTTGGATGGATTCTGCAAAAAACATAATATACCTCGTAGGGGGACCAGGCATCCGCATCCTCATTTGCCCAAGACTTTTTCTGTTTTAAAACTGAAAATGTCACACTTCAGGAAAGCCCAGGGCCAACATAACCATTAAGCAGAAAAAAGCAGTGCCTAAGGCCTAGTATACCTTTAGAAGCCTACAAAAAGGTTCTAATTTTAATTCTTTATAACAACAGAAGAAAAAATAAATATTATAATAATAATATATAATGATGAAGCCAACCTGGATTATTTTTCACTTTTGTACTAACAGTTGTAAAAT
Organism: Panthera leo; assembly: GCF_018350215.1. Taxonomy (NCBI): domain Eukaryota; kingdom Metazoa; phylum Chordata; class Mammalia; order Carnivora; family Felidae; genus Panthera; species Panthera leo. The sequence continues at coordinate 51,425,191 of NC_056679.1, forward strand.
ATAATTTTTAACGGTGTGGGCATGTGCGTGCGTGTGTATGTGTGTGTGTGAAGGAAGAGGCCGATGAAAGCAAAAGTGTCTAGGACTCACAAAGTCATAATTCAGCCCTGTTACTCACTTTGGCTTCCCCAGGGGTCACTTCCTTTCTTAGGGCACTGTACATATTGTGCTGTGAATTCCATGTCACTATCTCCCTATTGACCTGAGCAAACATTTCTTTCACTCATTTTTTTGTCTCCAGCTCCTGGCTTAGTGCCAAGCATACTATAGGCATTCGATGCGTATTTATTGATTGAATAAATGAGTTAATTGATGACCTCATTCAGCCAATTGCTTGTTATATAATATAGGAGACACTAACTGCTCTTGGCCTCAATTTCGTTTTTTTTTAGTTTATTTATTTCTTTTGAGAGAGAGAGGATGGGGGGCAGAGAGAGAGGGAGAGAGAGAGAGAGAGAACCCCAAGCAGGCTCTGCGCTGTCAGCCAGAGTTTGACATGGGGCTGGATCTCACAAACTGTGGGATCACAAACCGCCAAGACCAAGAGTTGGATGCTTAACTGACTGAGCCACCCAGGTGTCCCTTGGCCTTAATTTTTACATCTGTAAAATAAATACGTTGGAATCAACGAACTCTCTGGTTCTTAGGGGGCACTTTATGTCATGTATTTGTTGTACCAGATCATGTGACTTTCTTAATGTCATTGAAAAATGTGTTTTATTAGCAATGAAAGAGTCACTTGTAGATTCTTAGAGTCATTGTTGTGTATCTCCCTCTCTCTATTTTTCTTTTAGATCCTTCCTGGAAGGCAGCATGTCAAATTTTACCTTGAGAAAAATGTCTCCCACAGGAAATGGTAATGTAGATAATATTTTCCTTACTCAGAAAACTTAAGTATATGAGAAAAACAACTCATAGCTCCTAATTCTTTTATATAGATATTGAATGTTTAGAAGCAACAATCTAACTTAATTAGCATTGCCAAGTTAGGCTTCAGGAAAATGTAAGGGTGCTATAGCTTTTACTCATGTAATTGCGATTCAAAGATTTTGTAAAAAATCAATACAAATGTTCTTTTGTGTGGGGGACATTCTGGGCTTCTGACTCCCCTGAGATTAAAGAATTCAGTTACTTATAATCAAAAGCACCAGACCTGCTTGACTTTTAGTTAGTAGGTACTTTAAAAAATCTTGTGTGTACTTCTGAAGCATATTTCTTTTTAAATAAAATGGCCAACCCACCAAACCCCGGCTTGGTTTATCTCAAGCCCATGGTTCTGTGTTCCTGGGTGCCTCACGAGGCCTCCTGAATGCCACACTGTCAGTTTCAGTTGGCAGCTAAGCGATTTTATATGTTATCTTTGATGATGAGAGATGGGATTTGTTCTTTCTTGCCAGCACATCCTACTTTGAAATAGTACTGGCCTTGTCAGTCTAGAAGATTGATGCTGGCCAATCAGATGTGCCTCTCGAGACATCGAGGTTAACAAACTCACTCTCAGCCCCATGCAATTACACTGCCCAGTTTCTTATTTTTTTCTGTTGACAGATATGAAGAGTACCACACAGGGGACCACACTGAGGCAACAGGGTTTCCACGAGGTGAACAAAAGAAGGAATTTCTTGCAGGATAACAGCTGGATCAAAAACCGTCCTGAAGAAGAAAAGTAAGAGGGTGTGGAGAGGGTGGGTACGTGGACAAGTAGGGAGAGCCATTCTCCAGTTGGGAAGCTAGCGGCCATCTGGAAAACAAGCACGTTCCTTAAAACACTGTTACATGACCTAATATATCGGCTTTCAGATTTTCAAGACTATCTCTACCATTTTTATTATCCACATACCAAAGAGGATGTGAGTCATCAGGGAGAAAAAGCAGAGTTTCATTGTTAGAACTGAATAGACATTTGTGTTTACTTGATAAACAGAAAAGAACATGACTTTCCAGTTTCCCAAAAGATAATATTCAATCCATGGTAGGGAGATTCCAGATGCATGTTAATTATGTCAGTTGAAACAGATAATAGTATGATTCCTAATTCGCAAATTTAATAATAATTTATCTAAAATTTTGATATGTGCAAATGAAGTCAATACATTCTCAATTCATTTTAGTCCCAATGGTCATATATATCTAGGTACTCAGTGGGTGGTAAATGTGATATTACTTTGTAAGGGAAAACATTTGCCACCAAGAAAGTTTTGTCTGTTTTGAGCATTGCTTCTACTAGGTGTATGTTATAGACCTAAAAACTACAACTGTAGGCATATCACCTCATTGCCAACATAGACATTTTTCCAGCCCAGATATATTTATTACAAATTATGTGACACATATACATATATTTTTTGTTTCCCTCTTATGTGTCATACTTGATACTAGGTACATACTTTACATATAAAGTACCACAAAATCTTGGGGCACCTGGGTGGCTCAGTCAGTTAAGCATCCGACTCTTGATCTTGGCTCAGGTCATGATCTCACAGCCCTGGGATTGAGCCCAGCATCTGGCTCCACACTGAGCATGGAGCCTGTTTGAGATTCTCCTCTCTCTCTCTCTCTCTCTCTCTCTCTCTCTCTCTCTCTCTCTCTCCTACTTGCATGCTCTCTCTTTCTCTCTAATTAAAAAAAAATCTCACAAATCACACAAGGTAGTTATTGCATCCTATATTTTATGGAAGAAGGATATGAGGCCCAGAAAGTTTAAGTAACTTGTCAAATCCCCACAACTATTAAGTGATGGAATTGAGATTTTAACATGACCCATTGTCTTTCTGTTACACTGATGGTCCTCATTCCGAGGCAGTTGTGTCCCCAGGGGATGTTTGCAAAGGTCTGGAGACATTTTCAGTTATCAAAATTGGGAAGTGCTCCTGACATCTAGTGGGTAGAGGTCACGGAGGCCACTACACATCCTACGATGCACAGGGCTCTCCCCACAACACAAAATTATCCAGCCCGTAGTGTCATGGTGCTAAAGTTGAGAAGCTCTGCATTACAGGATATTTACTGTACGCTTTCTACTAAACTGCCCATATATAGTTATTTGCGGGACATACTTGTAACCATTAAATGAAGATGTCTATTAGTTTCTGTCATTAAATATTATTATTTTAAGGGAATATAGGTGTATTTAGAGACTCACACTGACTTTTGGAGTTAACATTCATGGACAACGATTATTTCCTTTAGTAACACATTTACTACTTCTGTCAGAGCCTAATATGGCATTTCTGTCTTCCCTAATTTCTGTCTTCTGACATCCCTAGAGTGATGTCAAACGTGAATCATAAATTCCGTGTTGCAAATATATGCACAGATGGGTGAAAACAGAGATGTCTAAGACAAATTGTAATTGGTAGGAATGACGGTTTTATGCCAGGCGTGCCTCCTTTATAAAGGCTCAGGGAAGCCGGCTTAGAGGATGTGCCAGCTGCTGAATGCAGGGGAAATTGGCTCTGATGCTTTGCCCACTCTTACTGGCCCACTTCTGGGCTGTGTGTTGTGATTCTTCTTCAGGTAAGGATGTGTCTGGTGTCCGATACTCTCTCATAAGCTTAAGAAAGGGGATACCAAGAGAGATGAAACAATTCTCTTGGGATTTTTGAGGGTATAAATTTGCTGGGATTGTTTCAACCTCACCGTTCATCTTTCTTTTTAATTATCCACCACAGTTTCTTGTAGAGCTTTATTACAAATTGTTCCAGAGTGTTGAGTAACATTAAGGGAGCAGACCCAGGAACAATGTGGTATTTCAGGTTTGGTTGGGTTGACATGAAAAAGGTTCAGGTACTTACTCTTTGGCTTTGGTTCAATGCCCAAAGCTCTTCTACATGTTTTGACAATTCCTAAAATTGCCTGTACTTTCAGGTCCACCATACAAAGTAAGAAAGACATGGTTTGGGATTTTATGTATGAAGGTTTATGTATGTATGAAGGGCTATGTATGAAGGGTTAAGCAGTAGGGAAAAGCAGAGGTCTGAAATAAAAAGATCTGGGTCCTAGACCCACGTCTGTCACTTACTAACCTTTTAGTCTTAGGGAAACCACAAAATCTCTGACCAATTTCTTCTTCTGTGAATTGGATGTGACAGAGTCTTCCTTGCCTAATTCATAGGATTATTATTATTTTTTTTTAATGTTTTTATTTATTTTTGAAGGAGAGAGAGAGACAGAGCATGAGCTAGGTAGGAACAGAGAGAGAGGGAGACACAGAATTCGAAGCAGGCTCCAGGCTCTGTCAGCACAGAGCCCGATGCGGGGCTCGAACCCACGAAGTGTGAGATCATGACCTGAGCCGAAGTCGGACGCTTAACCGACTGAGCCACCCAGGCACCCCTCATAGGGTTATTTTAAGAACCAAAAAAAAGCAAACTATGTATTCTCATGGTTCAAAAATGGTTTAAATCTCCTGTGAATGAATGATCCACCTTCTTAGCCACAAATATTGGTACTTATTTTCCTACTTTTTGTCAAGGAAAACTATCAAGTCCATCCAATGAAAATGTCCAAGTATAAAGGACATAATTTAAAATATTTTTGTAGAAAGCTTTTGCCTTCCTGCAGAAAAGCACTCTTGTAATGTACACAAGGTAGATATGTACATGTTCCCACACTCTGATAAAAAAAATAATACTCATCCCATTATTGAATCATATGGAAACCTGATGGGATATATCAGAATAATGATTATTTGTACTGACAAACTTGTTTCTTTTCATCATGCACTTTCAAAGGGAGGCTAATAAAAATAAACGCATTGTTGTGTTCTTATGCCTGAAATAAAATGAATTCATCTTGCCCTAAATTGTGAGCTCCTTCCCCTATCTCCCTTATTTACCAAATACTGTGGGAACTTTGCATGTGACTTAATTTTGTTCTTTCTCTGCAGAGATGAAAATTATGGTAGGGTGGTGCTCAGTCGACATAACTCCCATGATGCCTTGGACAGGTGGGTGTTTCAGACAAGTTACATCATTAGAAGAAACACAAAGACGATAGTTTTGAGAGAAGACTTGTTCAAGACAAACTGAATATTTGTGGCTTGCCTCAGGCTTTCCCTGGCATTCTGGAAGACTCTGTGATATCATCAGGAGTTTCCATAAGGCAAAGTCTGTGCTTCTGCAGCTCTATGCTTCCAGAACCACAGCTTGGAGGTGTAGAATAACCAATCCCCTGAGGTAGCCCACTTGATGGGGAAAGGAAAGGACCCTCTTGATGGGAAAATCGTTCACAGAAATGTGACCAGATAAGAGATCTCTGAACCTTAGGAAAAGGAACCCCTAAAATACAGAAATAACAGCCCTAGAGTCCACCTGCTTTATGAGCAGTACCTTCTTTTTAGAAACTTCTAGGCTTGTGGAAAACCATTAAATGATACTGAGTGTAAAAAGACTGACAGACATATTGTAGAAAGAATCAGGCAAAACTTGTAATCACAATAATGTAACTAATCTAAGATTGATCACATAAGCAGATAATATTCTTGTTAAAACACATTTATGCTCACACACATACAAACAACCACACCCATCAAAAGAACCCAAGTATCAGACACAAGTTTTATCTGGTCCAGTAGACCGTGCCTGTGTGCCACCAAGACATACTTAGTAAAAGAGTGTGATTGTTTTTCATGGCGTGGACTTTAAAAAGTTAAGTAGACACCTTGTGGTGCCTGGGTGGCTCCGTCAGTTAGGCCTCTGATTCTTGATTTTGGCTCAGGTCATGACTTCACAGTTCATGGGATGGAGCTCTGAGTTGGGATCCTCACTGACAGCACAGAGCCTGTTTGGGATTCTCAATCTCTCTCCCTCTCTTTCTACCCCTCGCCCACTCATTCTCTTTCTCTCTTTCTCAAATAGATACACTTAAAAAAAAGAAAAAAGTTATGTAGACACCTTGAATATTTTATAAACTTTTATTCATGAATGTTTCTTTTTTTTTTTAATTTTTTTTAATGTTTATTTATTTTTGAGACAGGGAGAGACAGAGCATGAACAGGGGAGGGTCAGAGAGAGAGGGAGACACAGAATCTGAAGCAGGCTCCAGGCTCTGAGCTGTTAGCACAGAGCCCGACGTGGGCTAGAACTCACAGACCGCGAGATCATGGCCTGAGCCGAAGTCAGCCGCTTAACTGACTGAGCCACCCAGGCGCTCCGATTCATGAATGTTTCTAAACCCTTTTAAACCTGTTCATAATTTTGACCTGTTCTGAGGGTACCGAGCTTAGAATCTTCTACACAAAGTATCTGTTGGGTGTTCTGGTTCCCAGCCTTAGTTCATCTGATTGATCGTTCTGTGACTACTTCTGCCCTCTCCTTGGTCTTCATGACTTTGAAGATTTCAGCCTGGTTTCCTCTTGGCTCTCATCTCACCAAACAAAGGGAATCTGATTATTTCAGTCCAGCCACCAGTGGCAATTGTTGCCTCCATTTTATTTGTCTTTCTCTGGAACTATTCAGAACAAATATACTTGTTTTGGAGTATGGCAGTGAAAAGTAATCTTCATATTCTTAGTGTGTTTTAGGACAAGAGTTTAATGCTTTATGTGCTTATTTATATTTTAAACTATACTGGTTTCCTGAGCCCTTCCTATTGGTGAACAACATTCTGTCTAAAGCAGCACATTGAACTTATATCTTCAGTAACAAAAATGTGCGAGCCCATGATGTTTTCCTGTTGACTCATAACTAGTGTCACAAAACATGTTCTAAGAAGGGAAATGCAGGTTATTTTTCTCCTTGCGCTTGCTCAGATAGATGCCCACTTGGCCCTTTTCTGCCATTTCACAGAGGCTGTACCCACTTTAAGTACTGAACACCATTTGGAACATCTACCATATGCTTGACATAGTATCAGGTGCTGGGAATACAGAGATGCATAAGACACCACCCTTGGCCTTAGGGTTCTGGAAACATATGGATCCATAGACTACAATACTAGAAATCTACCATGGAAGTGCTATTGGGGAAGTGTGTGACAGTGCCATGGGAATAGAGAAGAGAGAGCCCAAGTCTGTTTGAATTAATGATAGATGCCACCCAGAAAAAGGTCTTTGGTGTCAGCATTGATGTTCAAAGAATGAGGAGGGGTTTCCGAGTAGGGAAGGGCAGCTGGTGGGCATGAGAAGTGCTTCCAGCAGAAGTGGCAACGTGTGCAAAAGCTTCCTGTGAGCAGACTGATAATAAAGGAAAGGGAAGATAAACAATATATTCTCCTTACCTTAGATAACAGCTTCACAGTATGCACAAACTAAGAAATTTTGCCATGTACTTCTGCGAGATTGTTTAAACCAGTTAAATAAGCCTGGTAGCACAAATACCTGCAGAGAGGTCAGTTGCCAACCAGGCACTGGCCTGAGGACTGGGAACAAAACAAAGTCCCTGCTTCCATAGAACCCACATCTTAGCTGAAGATGGAGGATGGGAGAGACTGAAAATAAATAAACACGATACAACGTGTTTGTATTGCCATAAGTGCTAGGAAGAATAAAGTCAGCTAATGAGACATAAAGGAGGCTGTTTGAGAAGGGGCTGTTTCACAGAAGGGGACCAGATGGCCCCGCAGTGCCCCTTTGCATTCATGCATTAAACACAGTGGTGGACTATACTGTGATTTCATTCTGAGGTTGCTTTAAAACTCAGGGAGTTGCAGAGCCCCTGGGTGGCTCAGTGGGTTAAGTGTCTGACTTGGCTCAGGTTGTGATCTTGTGGTCCGTGAGTTTGAGCTCTGCGTCAGGCTCTCTGCTGACAGCTCAGAGCCTGGAATCTACTTTGGATTCTGTGTCTCCCTCTCTCTCTCTGCCCCTCCCCAGCTTGCACCCTGTCTCTCTCTCTCTCTCAAAAATAAATAAAAACGTTAAAAAAAATAAAAGGGAATTGCATTTGTCTTTACTTTTCTCTTTCATCAACAGACACTGTTCCCTCTGCTTCTGTTTGAAAATGTTCACATCTATTTATCCTCTGAAGCCCTGCTCAAACTGCACCCTATCCATAAGGCCCTCTCTGATTCTTTTATCGAGAACTAAACTGTCTCACCTTAGAACTTTCTTGCACTTTACCTGAACATTTTTTGACACAAGCCATTTTGTTCTTTTGTATGTACACATCTAACTTGTCTCTGCGAGGGTAGGGTCCGTAGTTTTTATTCTTGATTTCCTCATAGTCACCAACACGGTGCATAGTATATTATTTATCTTAAAAATTTTGTCTAATAAAAGTACACTATATCAAGTTTAAAATTAAATTTTAAGTGCATATACTGTTTTAGTACTTTTTCTGATTCAGTATCTTTGATCTGTCAGCTTCAAATGATACTTTGAAATGCAAACACAGTGAATCATGGCATAATTCCCCAAAGAGCTTGCTTTTTCTGTATCACAGAGCTATATAAGGCATTAAACAGCTTGTTTTTGCTGCAGTCTGATCAAGATATTCCCATTTGCTTTGATGATCTTGATTCCTATTTTGAAGCTCCTATCCTCTCTTCCCTTTTCGTCTTCTTTCCTCTTCCCTTTGTTCTGCTTTTCTGCTTACCTGTCTTCCTCAACTTTCTTTGCTTTCTCTCTTCTCCCTACTTCTCCTTATCTCCCTTTATTCACCTCTCCTCCTTGCATCTATCCTTCCTCTCTTCTCCCACTTGCTTTTCATTTTTTTCCAACTTTCCTGTTTCCTTCTTTTCCTTTCTTCCCTCTCCCTTCACTCAGCAAGTTCTTTTTTTTCAACCCTGTCCACGGTGCTGAAGTTTAAATAAAGCTATTTGTATTTAGCCTGTTGACCTGGCGTAGGGTGCTACTAAAATTCTGCAAACAAAACATAACTGATTTTAAGTCTATTGTGTTTAAGTCCTATGATGTAAAAGTCAACAGTATTGACAAGAGTACATATTAGTTATTAACTATTTTGCATATCGTGTTGTTTGTTTTGCCTATCCTTATCTCCAATTTAAATATGTTACATTGAAGTTAGAAATAATTGGACCTAGAGAATAATTCATTTATTAGCATAGGGAGTTGGGTTTGCCATAATTTATTCCATCCAAGTCAAAACCTTGGAAGATTTAGATACTCTGAAGCTGTCTTTCCTTGGTAACATGTACATCTCCTACTTGAATAGGCCAAAATTCTACCAAAGGCATGATAGGTTATAAACTTTTTGGTAATTTGTTTGATCTTCTGTAACTATTTTTTGCTACAGGAAAGCAAATGAGAGAGATGAGCCAAAAGCTACAATTAGTCGGTACAGATCTGATGACACTTTAGACAGGTAAGATGTTTTTTTAATCATGTAAGCAGAATGCATAATGTCTATTAAATCCCCTTTTTTTGTCAAGCATGAGGTATTTAAATGTTTGCAAAAGTAAGTTTTGAACAAGATATTTTATATCCAGGGACATAAGGGCTATTCAGATCGAATTACCTTCTTCAAAATTCACAAAATCTTGACTCAATATTCTGTTTTCCTAAAATCTTGCCAATATTAGATTGATAAAAACAATTCTGAAGAAACTGGTTTGGGTATAAGTAGGGTGGACACTCCATGGAAACTGTTTGGTTTAAAATGGAGAATCTAGTTATTTTTGTGAATATGAGTAGTCAGTTCTCGTTCTGACTTTTGGTCTTTCCATCCCCCGATGGAAAAACAGCAGTTTCTGTTTTTATGGAGAGACTGTAAATTATAATAATACAATCATTTTTATCCTCTCTGGTATAAAGCCATTAGCTCTTTACAAGGTGAAACTATTTTTGTGGTGGCAGTAGAGTCCCCATATGGCTTATAGAAGGGTCCATTGTGTTGTGCCTGTTGTTATTTCCTTCCTACACAGAGGGAAAGGGCTCATTTCTGTGGAGAAAATTGAGCAATATCTATTTAGATTGAAGTGTAAATGCTACAAATCACACTTTTATTTTATATTTGGTAGTGATGCTTAATAAGCATATAAAGAGTAAAGTTAACATCTTTAGTTGGAGTCTAGACAATGGACACCTGAGACCACTGACAGTTGAGGTCACTCTCTGTAGCTAAAGATATGCTGTCATTGTAGACAAAAATGCCACCTGCTGTATTTTAAGCAGATGTGCTGTAATTTATGGTATCTTATAGATTCTATACTCAGTATTTGCCAGTATTAATTCATGTAGGAAATGTATATACTTCTGCACTATTCATAGGTTTTCAAACCAGTTTCTCTAATAGAGGCTAATCCACACTGGTGTTCCTAAGAAGTTAATTTCTCTCTTGTAATTAATAGCCTCAACAAAAATGAGTGTGTAGAGTATTTGCGCAAGATCTCATCTCCATGGCACTGAGTGGAAAGAGGAGTCAAAATAACTGTCCATTCATGGTGGCCTTGAGGGCTGTCCTGTTGCACCATTAATTGAAGATGGAAACCCTATTTCTAGGAATGAATCTGGAAGTGAGATAATTATGCCTCAAGAAAGGGAAATAGGTGGGAAACTTTGTAAGCTGTGTATTTGAAGGTCTATATTAGGCCAGTCAAGACAGAGCCTAATTCATTCATTAGCAATGAATTAGACTAGACCTTACAGACTAATCAGTTGAGTTGTTCTCAGCCTCAGCTGCAATTTAGAATCACTGAGAGAGCTTTGAAACTTTACTGATAACTTGGTCCCACCACCCCTCACCCCCAAAACTCTGATTTAATTAGTCTGAGGTGAGAGTTGGGCATTTTTAAAGCTTATGAAGTGATTCTAATATGCAACCAAAATTCAGAACCACTAATCTAGCCCAAAAGTCCTTCATTTTATACACTAGAAAATGAGGCCAGAGATTACCCGGTTTATTTACCCAGAAGTTTAGTGGCATGTTTGGTCAGCTCATTCCCCAGGCAGTCCTGAGTTCCAGTAGTATGCTACATCCTCTAAGTGTGGAAATAGATATGATGGAGAGAACTCAGGAATCAGTACAGAAAGGCAAGTCCTATTAGCAGGAGTCAGATTTTCATAATGCTGGCCACTCTAAATGTAAGACATGAAATAATTTTAGGAGGAAGATGACCAACCAACATCTGGTATACATGTGCGTATGCATTTCAAGAACGCATTTATTTTATTTGTTATTTAATTTTAATTTTTAAAAATATTTTGTTTTCAAGTAATCTATACACCCATCGTGGGGCTCAAATCCACAACCCTGAGATCAAAAGTCACATGCTCCAAATAATGCATTTATTTTAAATGAATAGAAGAAAAGTACTTTGGAGTTGTATTTTTAAAAATATATATGTAGGTTAAAGTATGAGGTGTTCTAAAGAAACATAAGTAAATAACTATGTATGTAGCATGCAATATGGCCCAAATCCTAAAGGTGGTTTGACTAATTTGAAAAACCTAGGTTAGGGTGACCTCTAGTGTTCTCTTGTGGAAATGTAACTTTTCCTTTGGGTCTTTTGATCATGCTGCTAATTACCATATTTGGGTATTTACTGTTTCTAAGATTGACGCTTCTCAAAACAACCTATTCCATACACAAGTTGGAAAAAACTTAATTTTCAAGAGAAATACAAAGTAAAGTTAATCTTCCTAATAAGAAACTGACATATGTATTGGAATGGTGGTTTACAGTTCCCTCCACTATTACTCAAAGACTGATCCCCCTAGTGGCATAGAAGAGATCCTGGAGGTGAAGAACAGTAAGTGAAGGAAGACATGTTGACCCAACAGATGAGTGTTGAAACTATCACACTACAAAATTAGATGTAGGACATTGGGCTCTACTGGGACGATTTTGGAGACAAACCACTTCCTAGTTGGGTGACCAAGAAAAAGTCACTTACTTTCTCTGAGACTCCATTTCTTCATCTATAAAATGAAAATAATTATACCTCCCTTGTGAGGATGTTTTAAAGAGTAGAGACTAACATGTATACAGTAAGCAGCAAAGAGTAGGTAGCTATTTTTATTATTACATGCACTATTGCCTACATAGATTTACACCATAGCATTTTGAGTAACTTCATTTAATTTTAACATCAGACTTTGCCTTTATTTAAACATTGAGAATGTTTGATATTAAGGATCTGTTTACTTTAGATAAATTGTTGTTTTCCATGTACCAGAGTAGCAATTTCCCAAGATTACTTTTGTCTCATGTTAGGGTCTCATCGGTAGCTATAAAGTCTGAGTAGAGTTTCCAAGGAACATTTAATTCTTTTTAATTTTATTTTATTTTTAAAGTTTATTTATTTGTTTTTGAGAGAGCATGTGTGAGAGTGGGAGAGGGGCAGAGAGAGAGAGAGGGAGAGAGAGAATCTCACGAAGGCTCCACATTGTCAGCACTGAGCCCGATGTGGGGCTCAATCTCATGAACCATGAGGTCATGACCTGAGCCAAAATTAATAGCTGGATGCTTAACTGGCTGAGCCATCTAGGCACCCCTCCAAGGAACATTTAAGATTTAAGATTTACAGTCATCTGACATCTTACTTATGGTACCCACAGTGGTTTATTGCAGAGCCCTTTAAATATAAACATCCCAGAGGCTCAGTAGCAGTTAGTGAAAGGTATAAATTCATAGTCCTTTGCCTGACAATCACCTTAGATATGAGTTTTTTAAACATGGGTTCTAGGAATACATGGGTTCTAGGAGCCTGTACAAGTTAAAGCCTATATTGTGAACAGTCTGTTGAGAATATAGAGCTGTGGAAGATTTCAACCTTCCTTCCTTTTTGCATTCAAGAGCTATCAATTTATGGCATTATGGACTATAAACAAAACCTTGTTTGGAGTTAACTCATAGCATTTTAATGTATTAGAGTTATTTACCCCATATTTTAGTTACACATATCAAGATGACATTATGAATTGAAATCATTTTAAATTTATGACAGTTAAGTCATATTTTCTCCCACATTAATTATTTTTTAGAATGAGGCAAAGTTAGTGCCCATCTTTCCAAGAGTAGCTTATATAAAGCCATGTACTAAAGTTGACAGTAAAATTAAAAGTTTAGAGAAAGTTATAGTAGATCCATAATGTCGGATCAACAGAAAAGTTTTGCTGACCTTTTGTTTTCCTGAACCTAATTTTTCTACATCCTAGTTTTGTGCAAGCCTGCAGAATGCTCCCCAGGATAGCCCCGTGTCTCAGGAAGAAACTTCCTATCCTATCTGACGTGAGAGAAGAAAGGGAAGGAGGGTCTGCAGTATGGGATTCCTGATTTGTCTTTTCTGACACAAGGGACAGACACATCTAGGAGACCTGAGATTTAATGGCCAGTAGGGGCTATTAACTCAATGTGTTAGTTACAGTAAACTAATTCACCAGGGTAGAGTGACTCTTTTAACAAGTTCCCTCTATTGCCCCCAAATCTATTGTGGTTTAACACACCAGAAGATTACTGTTCATTCTCTTCAGAGTCCAGTGTGATAGGCTAGAAGCGTAGGGGATGTCTCAGCTCCATGAAGTCACTCAGAGACCTAAATTCTTTTCATGTTTTGATGCTGCCATCTTCAACACAGGGCAACCAAAAACTATAGTGGAAGAGAAAGAAAGAGCATAGATGATTACACAAGAGGTTTTAGGATGGGTCTGAAAGTGGCAAACAACATTTCTGCCCACATTCTTTAGTCTAGAACTCAATCACATGGCTCCAACTAATATCAATGAAGAATGGGAAATGTGGTCTTCCTGTGTGCTCAGTAGGAAACGAAAATGAGTTTGGCAAACATATAGCATTGTCTATGCCACAAAATATTAAAAAAAAATACTTGTCTTCCATTGATGTGTTTTACAGACTTGGGAAGTACTGTCATTGGTGGATATACGTTTGACAACACAGGGTTTAGGGGCATTGACCCCTGTGCAATCGAAAATCCACAGTTCTTGACTCCCAAAACTTAACTACTATACCCTACTCTTGACCAGAAGCCTTTCTGATAACATAAACAGTTGAGTAACACATATTTTGTGTGTTATATTTATCCTATACTGAATTATTACAATAAAGTAAGCTAGAAACAAGAAAATGTTATTAAGGAAATCATAAGGAAGAGAAAATACATTTACAATACTGTACTGTATTTATCAAAAAATTCTGCATATAAGTGGACCCATGCCATTCAAATCCATGTGGTTCGAGGGTCAACTGTATTATTAAACAATAATGAATATAACATAGTGAGTTAAATGCTCAGTGAATCAGAGAGGCTAGTAGAAAAGCATAAATTTAAAAAATTCCAAGCTGTATCAAAATAGCTTCATAAATAGATTTTGGTTTAAGTAGTTTTTATTTAATTGCAAAATATTCTAAAATGTAACACCTGAAAACAAATCTCTTTACTAGTGAAAGGTTATATTGTGAAGTTATTCTTTCGTGAAAGAGGTCTGAAAGGACTTTAATGATCTGAATGTTCATCCAAACTTTTATCTTGTTTCTTTATAAAGGATCTCAGACAGAAATGATGCCACTAACACATATAAGGCCAATACCTTGGATAACCGACTAACCAATAGGTACCAGTATCTATTGACTTTGGGAAAGACCCAAGTACAATAGTTTTCTAAGCATTACTTATTTACTTACAATTCTTCTGTCCTACTTGATATCTTTCTGTAAATTCTTATCCTCCATTTTTTAAACACAAAAATTCTGGAGTGAAAACCATTGTTCCTCCTCATGGTTAGAGGAATAGAAAATCTTTGTTGCCTTGCTTAAAAATCAAGAGAGCCCTTTGCTTCAGGTCATTGTTCTTATGACATTCATGTTTTTGTTTTAAGTCATCCTGGTGGCAAGAGTGTGAAATACATGCAAATGCCAATTTTACATTCTTATTGCTAAAGAAAATTCCTGAACCCCACAAATAAAAGCATCGGGCTTAAACGATACTGAATTTCTGATATAAAAAGATTTCCTTTAGAACCTAGCATAAGGCAAAAAGGTCACCTTATCAAATTTATTCAAATACTGATGGTTTCTTTTTCTTTCTCTCAAATAATGTCTAACTTTAAATAACAATTCTAAATTCATGGACAGTTGCAAATTGATGCAAGTACTCATTCTTTGTGGCTGCTCAAATTTTTGTCCCCCCTTCCTTTTTTTTTTTTTTTTTTTTACCAGAAACACGTCCACGTTTCGATCACCAGAAGCAGCAAAGACGTATGTACTGACTGAAGTTACATTTTAAGAATAAAGTGTATTTCTTTGTATGTGTTCAAGATAAACCAGGTGTACCCCGCTCAGGCCAAAGTTTCAACTATAACAAAATCACCCTCCTGTAGCTTATTCAGAGTTTAGGTAGAAAGAAGGAAATGGTCCATGAAGCTTTAAATATTTACTATTTGGACTTTAACAGTTAAGTTCCAGTTAGTTAACATACATGTAATGCTGGCTTCAGGTGTAGAATTTCGTGATTCATCACTTAATATACAACACCCAGTGCTCATTACAACAAGTACCCTCCTTAATTCCCATTGTATATTTTATTGCTTATTTTTCCCACACAGAACTTTATTTTTCCTTGTTTTTATGACCACTATCACTTGTCTTTCAAAACACCCATCATGTTACAATTCATCTAAGTCATAAAATCATAGGTTTGCTAGCAATCTGTTTAGATGAAGTCCATTCTCTCTGGAACGTACTAGTGGTGATTATAAACAGCCAAACTAGGTGGATTTTTGAAAACAGAGTTGGCTTTTAAATCTTTGTTTAAAATTAAGGAATTCTCACGTTGGAGCACACCTGTCAGTAGTTGAAACAGGCCTGGGTCACTTCCATTTTTTTTTTTGAAGGTCTGTGTACATTAATAAATGCTAAATAGAGATTTAAAATGGTGTGATTTTTAAATGTTTTCTTAAACAACCTAGTGCTGTAAAATTTTTTGTTAATGTTTATTTATTTTTGAGAGAGACAGAGAGAGCATGAGCAGGGGAGGGGGAGGGGCAGAGAGAGAGGGAGACACAGAATCTGAAGCAGGCTCCAGGCTCTGAGCTGTCAGCACAGTGCCTGACACGGGTCGAACTCACAAACTGTGAGACCATGACCTGAGCCGAAGTCAGACACTTAACCAACTGAGCCACCCAGGTGCCCCAACAGCCTAGTGCTTTTATTTTTTTTATTTTTTTAAATTTTTTTTTTTAATTTTTTTTTTTTAACGTTTTTTATTTATTTTTGGGACAGAGAGAGACAGAGCATGAACGGGGGAGGGGTAGAGAGAGAGGGAGACACAGAATCGGAAACAGGCTCCAGGCTCCGAGCCATCAGCCCAGAGCCTGACGCGGGGCTCGAACTCACGGACCGCGAGATCGTGACCTGGCTGAAATCGGACGCTTAACCGACTGCGCCACCCAGGCGCCCCATCCTAGTGCTTTTAATGCAAAAAATTGCAATATAATTCTGTTAGTCACAATATATACAATATTAAATATATATTATGAACCCAGAGCACATGAGAATTCGTTGGTCTGGATTTCAGACACACAAAGTCATATAATGAATGACTTAATTCAGTTCCTTCAGTTCTAATTACTTAGATGAGGACCTGACGATTCATAAAATGGGTAAACTAAGGAAGAACTTGTTTTCTGTCCTTCCTTTGTCATTGAAACATTTTGTGGTGGTTAGAAAGCAGGTGGGAATATGAGTAGATTATAAGACCTTTCAAAGGTGGGACTGCATAAAAAAGTCTCAAGAATGTGGTTTGTTGTGATTACACAGGCAAACCGGAGGTTCGTTCAGTGGAAACACCACCAACCCCCCGGCTCCTGCCTCTGCTACAACTCCTGTAAAGAAAAAGAGGTATGATGGGCTTGTTGTATCTGCCTCCTGTCGATATTCTGGAGAGGGCTGTATTTTATTAATTTCTGAACCAAATCATCTACCAAGATCTGCAGGCAGCATTCAGAAGTTGCTCTCTCATCATTGTTTCTTCCTCCCTTTTGAGGGATCCAATGCCTACTGGATTCTGATGTCCTCAAACTTTGTTCCTTTTCCCCCTAATTTCCTTTTCAAAGATGCAGTCTTTTCTCCAGCTCCCTTGGGGTCTTGAATACCTAGGTAATATTTTCAATGACAGAGCTCACCAAAGGGTAAGCTACTTCAGGTAACACTTTTAGTAGAGCCCTGCGACAGGGGATGCCTTACCCTGAAATAATGGCTGTGGTGTGGACAAATGTTGCCATGCTCCTGCGTTCAGCCTGCATTGCTGCTGCCTCCTCTGCAGATTGCGTTGACCCTATTTCCAAGTAGAGTCAAAGGCCCTATCTCGAGACATCAATCTGTGTTTGTGTGTTTATTTCTTCCTTCTCTGAAATCCTCTGCCTGGCCTCCCACCTTCTGCTTGTGCTGACTTCGATTTACTTAGGTAGACCTGTGGTGGCAGAATATTCTTCATGAGACAGAGTGTGACGGTGGAAGCAATTTTTGCTTGCTGAAGAGAACACAGTGCTAGTGAATCATGATCCAATGGAAAACAAGTTCATGAACTTCAGTACTTCTAAAATGTTTTATTTTCTTTGCCTGCACCTAGGACCGTGCCTATTGTAGGGTAGGTGTTCAATGTTTGTTGATAGACTGGATATTTGCCAAAAATGCTCCTGTAGCTGGAATTCTGGTTGTGTCTGCAGAGTCTCAGAAAATGTGATCACCTTTCGCTTGGACCCAAGAGAAATATTATTTTCACATCTCCTACCCACTGCAAGAATCTTTCCTCTGGCAGGTTAGACATAATTCAGGATCATTGAAGCCATCAATAAGACTCTTTTTGTGATATACATTTGACTAGCTCTTGTGAGTAGCATTGACTACTTACATTGAGCTGAAATCTGCTTTGATTTATGCCCTTTTTTTTAAAATTTTTTTTTCAACGTTTTTTATTTATTTTTGGGACAGAGAGAGACAGAGCATGAACGGGGGAGGGGCAGAGAGAGAGGGAGACACAGAATCGGAAACAGGCTCCAGGCTCCGAGCCATCAGCCCAGAGCCTGACGCGGGGCTCGAACTCACGGACCGCGAGATCGTGACCTGGCTGAAGTCGGACGCTTAACCGACTGCGCCACCCAGGCACCCCAATTTATGCCCATTTTTTAAATCTTAGTTCAGTCCTGTAGTGCCTCAGAGAATAGACCTGCTTCAGAAATTTAAAGCCAGCTCTCCTTCTCTCCTTATCCCAGACTTTCCTTCTCTGGGCTTTCCTCTGATATGTCACTCTCCTCTGAATGTCTTTATTTTTGGTCCATATCTAAGTCTTTTTGACAGAGCCCTTAGCTATCTCTATCAGTTAAAATTACATCCTGGGAATGTGAAGACATCTTTCTAATTGGATATTCATGTGTTTATATTTATGCATATACACACATATATATTTATATACGTATATGTATATATAATTGAGGTTAATATTACTGTGACATTCACATATGTTTTCATTATTCTTACTTTCAGAGTTTTTTATCATGTAGCTTTTTAAAAACCATATTTAGAGTAGATTGTTTTTTTATTATAAAATATTTCAGATATGCAGAAAAATAAAGAGAAAAAGAAGTATGTTGATGGTAAACACTGATGAACCCACTAGCTAGATTTAACAAATATTATTTTCCAGATTCTTTTCATGTTTCTCTTTAAGAAATGTCCACATATTCGTGTCAGGAAAGCAGGGAAAGGAGCTTACTTGTGAGCAGAGAGCCTAGATTGTAGGCTAGTTACTTCCTATTGAGTTGATGAAATAGTTTTCATTTTATTTCCAAGGCTTATAGAAAAGTCATCTCAATGCCTTTTAACTGTCAAATTATTTTCAGCCTTTCCTGGTAGACATGTGGGTGGGATCAGGTCTTTCAAGCACCATGTTTATCAACGATGTCGTTTCCTAACCAATGTCGTTTCCTAACAGACAGTCCTGGTTTCCGCCCCCTCCTCCTGGTTACAGTGCCACTCCAAGCATGGGAGCAAGCAGAAGGTAAGGGAAAGGTGTCAGATGTAATTGCTGGGTAACTTGATGGAAGAATGTGTTGGAATTTGACAATGTACAATTGCAGAATCTTTGCAATAAATCGGAGGTATCTTGTGAACTCTTAGTGCTGAATAAGACGGTGCCCAGTGGGAGTGAGGTCAGGGTACCAGTGCGTCTGGTAGGAAATCTGCAAGGAGTATGTAGCTGTATTCGTTTGCTAAGGGCTGCTGTAACAAAGTCCTACAGACTGGGTGGCTTAACAAAAATGTTTGTCACAGTTCCAGAGGTTAGAAGTCCAAGACCGAGATTTCGGCAAGGTTGGTTCCCACTGAGCACTGAGAGGGAGAATCTATTCTACACTCTCTCCCAGTTTCTGGTGGTTTTCAGGCACCCTTTGGCATTTCTGAGTTGGTATAAGCATCATCCAGATCTCTCCCTCCGTCTTTAGATGGTGTTCTCCCTGAGGGCATGTCTGTCCACATTTCCCCTTCTTAAGAGAATACCAGTCATATAACATACGTGGCCCTTTCTACTCCAGTATGACCTCCTCCTAACCTAACTAATTACATCTGCGTTGTCCCTATTTCCAAATAAAGTTGCATCTGAGGCACTGTGGGTTAGGGCTTCAACATATGAATTTTGGGGGCACACAATTCAACCCATACAAGCAGCAGAGGAGAGAACGGAGTCCAGCACCAGGCTGGGCTCCGCTATGGGCTCCCAGTGCACCACTGCTTCCAGGCTGTGATGAACCCGTATGACTGGGTGAGGATATGACTGACAAGTTCTTCGTAAACTTTAAGGGATAAAAGGGTTGTTTATACTTCAATGTTTTGTCGCTAGCAATAATTGTAACTAAAATTATAGACCGTGTGGAGGGCACCTTGTTCTACAAAATCCATGCTAGGAATGTCAACAATCATTTAACTTATTGGGTGATTATTGTGTGCCAGATATTGTTCTAGGACCTGGGGGTATGTCAGTGCACAAAAATGGAGCCTACCATGACCTTCAAAGAAGCAGACACATGTGGAGAACTCCTACAGTCTATGCCATCTCTACCACACAAAGAAAAATAAGTCTCCGATTTGGTTTTGCTTTAGGGGATCCAAAATTGTTTTTATGGAATCAGCCCCTAGAATATCTCCACCAAACATTTCCATGTTCCAATGGGTCTTACTTTTCCAATTCAACAATTGGAAACAAGAGTTTATTAAACAATGTGCTTGTTTAGTATTAGATTGTTTTATTTCCCAAAATTTTCATCTGCTGTGCAGAAAATATATTTACATATATTTTATATTATTCATATATGCATAACTATTAAACATGTTGAACAATCACAACTTGGAATTACATCTAACTTATCTGTTAAAATATTTTCTTTTTAAGCCTCCTCATCTATAGGTGACTTCCAATTATATGAACTGCCAAATATGGATTATGTTTCTAGTTTATAACCTTCTTTCCCTTCAGGCAGTTAGCTCTCTCTTTTTGAGTGATACCTTTCATGGAGCTACCGAAGTGGGGGAAATATTAACTAGGAGTTTTGGTAGTTACTATTGTTTCCTGAGTATTTTAAGACCCATCCAATTTTGTATTAATAGATAATAACTGGTACTTAGAAATATTTATTATCTCCAAAAACTTATGTTCATCTTCTATGTATTATTCCAATATTAATGTAAATTATCATTACAATTAGAAACTGGTTATATAACTGTGTAAAAATACAGAAGGATAATTCATGAGTTACTATCTCATGCTTTCAATGCCCATTGAGCTTCTGGATCTCTGTTTGCATAGAACTGGTAGTGCTTGGCTATATGCCCTTACAATTTATGCATTGCTGGATGTAATTTACATGGAAGATAAAATGAGTCACAATGCTCCTATTTCTGGTTCCTGGATTAGGTCCATAGCACCAGAACTAAGGGAAAGAGAAGATTATTGGACTAGGTTGATCAATTTAGCTATCCATTCCTTTTTTTAGAGGCACAGATTATTAATATAATGGCTAAACTGAAAGATTTCTCTTTGAGGATCAGAGCTAATGTCATGCCAAGCTTTCAGGGGAAGGAGGGAATAATAACAATACAGCAATGCCTTTGATTTCTAAAATGCTTTTCTTTGGAAGAGCTCAGAGTAAGCTTCTGTTTCTCACCTTTAATGCCAGTGTATTCCTAGGGCTGAAAAAGAGCCTTTTTAGTGAAAGCTGAAAAATAGAAGCAATCATTAAATGATAAAAGAAGCAAAGGCTTAAAAAAGAAATCTTTGTCCCCAGAAGAACACAAAGAAAATGAAAATAGGTCAAAAATATAAAAATGGGGGACTATGGTTTTTAATACTAGCTAATAGCTCAGTGCTAACCTTATTTCCCTCATCCCTCACTTATACACTTGTCTCCTCCTCTCTTTTCCCTTTCTCATGTCTTCTGTAACAGAATTACCCCTTAATACTAACACTCTTACTCTCTTTTCTGTTCATTTTGTGAACCTTCATTTTTCCCATCACCAAATCTTTCCCAGAGATTTCATTTTCTCTCACACACCCCTGTCTTTGCAGCACATTTGAAAAGACCTCCAGACTTCCCAGCCATTGTGGGAGTGAGTCCTTTTCTTCAACCTTTTCCCCCCTTGACCTCTCCGTGGCCTTTGACACCATGGATCATCCCCATTCCCCCAGTTGTTCCTTTCTTGACTTACAGAATATGGAAAAATCAAAGTTACTTGTGTTTAGATTAAAAATTTGTGTTGGGATTGTATTTGGATTAAAATCTATTACAGGTTTGATGTAAGCTGCCTTAAGAAGGTAGTCAAGCTTTTTTGTCAGCAGAAGAACCCATGATATCACACCTTTATCTATATTTATATGTATACATCTATCAATAGCTAAGACTATATAAGACTGTGTTTATGTCTGTATCTATTTCTGTATCTACACCTATAACTATAGCTGCATGTAATTCTGTATCAATTAGCATGAGACTGGTGAGTTCAATTAGAGATTAAATGAGAGAATTTAATTTTCTAAAATAACCATATATTATACCAAACAGAGAGAAAAAAAGCAATTTTTTCAAACAGGTATCATTTTATGTATGATATACATTAGTTTTATGGTGAGAGGTTAAGATCTGGGGATCAAACAGAATTTTGGAGTTAAGAGTTAAATATCTTTGAAAGCCTCTTGCCTTTTTTAAAAAAAATAAGATTAAAGAGAGAAGCTATAATTCATGATAATAAGACATAGCATGTAAATTTTGGAACTTAAGTCAAAACTTTTCTAGCTGGTTTCTAAGGCAGCTCCTTGGTCATTGGGAT
Source organism: Panthera leo (assembly GCF_018350215.1). NCBI lineage: Eukaryota > Metazoa > Chordata > Mammalia > Carnivora > Felidae > Panthera > Panthera leo. The sequence goes on from NC_056679.1 coordinate 51,447,417, forward strand.
GAAAATATTCTCTGACCTCCTCTACCTTCTTTTGTCAGAAGGGAAACAACCAGCACAGCATTTTGAATGACCAAGCTACGTCAACAAGATTATTTCTTTTGAAATCTTCTTATCCAGTTCCCCCAGAACTTATAATTTCTTTTCATTTTAATTAAGACTGAATCGAGATTTTAGCTTTTATAATTGCTCTTCCCTGTTACTGTCATCTGTCTCTCCTCCTACCTCTGTGATCAAATCCCTGCTTCACTGGTTTCCTTCTCTTTCCATGTTCAAACCCCTTTCATCTTAAAATATAAACTTCTTAAAAATTAATAGCCTAATTATACAAATTCATTTGACAGGCACCTGATCTCTTCATCACAACCAAAATTTTCAGAAAAATTGATGATACTTGCCATCTTTATTTTCTGGTTCTCATCATCATTAGTTCACAGAAACAGCTCTCCTCAAGGTCACTAATGACCTTCTGATAAATTCTTGCTGACATATCAGCCTCTGTGACTACTTGACCTTTCAAAAGGCATCACTGGCTGTTTTTGCCTTTAGGATATTTCTCTTCTATCTTTTGAGAAACTTCTCCTCCCCCCCCATCCCCCATCCCAAATATACTCCTGGCTTTCATTTCTTTAACCATTCTTTCTCAGTCTCCTTTACTATCTCATCCTTTACCAATCCTTAATTGTTGATGCTCCTAAAACCTCAAAGTACTTCCTTTCCTCTCATTCTGTATTTTGCCCCTCCACAGGTCACCCATGCCCAAAGCTTCAATGGCCATGTGTGTGCTCTTAATTCCTTCATTTATATCCACTCCACACCTCTTCTCTGAGTTACTTTAGATAGCCAACTGCCTGCTCAACACCTTCATTTAACTTTTTCAAAAGCATTGCAAACCTAACAGGAAATTCATAATTTTTCACACTAACCTGATGCTCTATCTTAATTAATAACATTATCCTCCAGCCTGTTGACACTCTTGAAAACTTGAACTTATTTTTCACATTTTTCTTTGCTTAATCATCAATATCCAATCCATCTAGTAAATCTTATCAATTTAGCTCCAGAATGACTCTTGCATCCATATACCTCCTTCATTTTTTTCATCATATCTCCTTTGGACTCCAGTAGTAGCTACCTGGATATTCTCCCTTCAACCACCCTGATACCCACTGCCCTGATCTCTTCTCCACACAGCTGCCCAAGTGATATTTATAAAAGGTAATTGAAACATGTCACCCTCCTAAAGAAAAATATGACTTATCATTGTTCTTAAAATAAAGACTCCCATCCTTAGCACTGACCGCCTGCTATTCCCTGGCTTCCATCCCTCATAACTCCACTTTGCTCTCTGTTCTAGTAAGGTAATTGGTTTTAAATGCACCATACCTTCTATAGACCCTTAGCGTATAAGGTCATGTCTGCTTAGAATCCTATCTTCTCCGCCAGTTGGGGCCCTTATGTTCCTGTGGCCATATTTTCATTTAGTTTCTCTTCAGAATATCACTTCTGACTCATGTCTGTTCTGTTCTGTCTGCTTCACACTAACTCAGGTATAGGAGACGGCAGCTTCCCGCCTTGATTTGTCCTAATACCACTTGTGTAAGATTTTAATAAAAATGAACTGCTAACAGTCCATTGTAGAAGCCCAGACCAAACTAGGTCAAATGTGATTTTACAAATTCCTGTTCTTTAGTTCTTTGACCACACCTGTTATTGGTTATTTCTTCTTGGCTGACATTTCTCTACAGGCCTGATTCAGTTGCTCTTTTGCTCAGTAGCCTCTCATGCCTTCTTTCTTCCATCTCTCTTTTTCTCCCCCCACCCCCACATTCTCCTCTCCCTTCTTACCTCCACTCCTCAGTTTTATATTCATTATTTGTGTGGGTGGTCTAGTTCTCTCTTTGCTGTGCCAGGCTCTCCTCAGAGAATCTCATCCCCACCACCAAACTTGATGATATAGTTACTCTTTGAGAGGCACTTTATCCTACCTTTTATAACACAAAATTATTTTGTGTCACAATAATATAAACATTCAGTCATCCACACTTAAATCATCAAAACTGTCACTGGCCCATCTCCTGTATTTCTCTTATTCAATAGTCATCATAGTGATTTTGAGGGATCTGGATGCTGATCGAGAAAAAAAATATGACCACTGGGGGGCAGTTGCACACTCTGAGCCTTATTTGGATGGTGCTTTGACGGGTTTGCCTGGGGAGCCAGTCACTCTGGGCATAAAACTTTCCAAAACAACTGCACAGGAGCTGCCATTCAGAAGGGAAGGAGGGCAAGGGAACTCTGAAAGAAAAGGAGATTCACAGAGGGGGCTTTCCTGTCCAGGTGATGCCCTCAGCAGCATGGCCGCAGGGGTTTGGGGTCCTTTATGGCTCTCAAAGTTGGATAATATGGATGCACAAATAATCATAACACAAGATCAGCTATGGTATCATAAGAAAAGCATCAACATTCTCTGGGAGCTCTGATGTGGTGGGGAAAGCTTCTAGAAGGGGGTTCAGGGAAAAGGTCCTGAAAGAGGTGTGGCATTTGGGGGAAAGAGAGGAATTACATAATACTAAGTTTTCAAGCCCAGGGTGATATTTTAAGTGTAGTGATGCCACCGATCAGTACAGGAAGAAACAGGAGCAGAATGGGATACACAATTGGTCTTAAGAGGCTGTCATTGATTTGAGCAGGTACAGTCTGGGATACTGAAAGGATATATTTGTGGAGGTAATTACCGAACAGTGAGAAATGAGGGAGGTGCTCAGGTAAGAGGTTGGTTATATTTGTGGAGGTAATTACCGAACAGTGAGAAATGAGGGAGGTGCTCAGGTAAGAGGTTGGTGCCAGAGATCCAGGTTTGGGAATGATCCCAGAGATTTTAAATATGGTATCTTCCAAGTGAAGTTACCTATGGAGAAAATACTAAATTTGAAGACAATGAAAGTGGAACTTTGATGTGTGTCTACACATAAGGGGTTGAGGGAAGAACCAGAAAATGAGACTGTAACTAGTGCAATTACATGGTAAAGATGAAGTGTAATACGAGGTTGGTTGTGGCGAGGCAGAGTGAATGGATACATTCTACATCCAAAATCAATCATCCTTCAAAGTCTGGTATGAATCTTACTTCCACCACATACCCTTCTCAGCCCACGAGGTTGTTTTTGTCATCTGAATTCAGAAAGCTTATTGTCTGCAATTCTCACTTGGCAATTAATTGTGCATGACCTTAGAACATTACTTATTTTCATGGTGTACTTAGCTAGATGGCATCGTCTTATAATTTTTTGAGTCATCTGTATGACTTCATCCATAGTAACTTATCAATAAGTACATATTGATAAATGTATTGTAATGTTTCTCAGTAACTACAAAATAGGGGATTCCCTAAACCCATTATCATATTTATCTTTTTGTTGTTAGGCTTTATTCTATATGCTTAAATTATGAGGACTGTATATATGTGTGTGTGTGTGTGTGTGTGTTTATATATAATATATAGCTTATATTATATTAATTATATATATATATAGTGTGTGTATATATATATGTGTGTGTGTATATATATATATATATATATATATATATATATGCATATATAATACATATATAATCTCCCCTCACTTCCCCTGTCTGTATCTGTGTCTCTGTGTCTGTGTCTGTCTCTCTGTCTTTCCAAAACAATTGTTGATCTCTGACTAAATGCTAGGAGCTCACTTTGCTAAAAGCCAGGTATACAGAGATGTGTAAGACCTAGTCCCAATTTCAAGAAAGACAAAGTGTATAAGGAAGTCAGTTTGAGCCAGGAGTACTAAACATGAAGACTGGCCCTAGTTAAGAGTGAGTCCCTGAGGGTATGATAAACACAGAAGTTGCAATAGCCACAAAATATGTGGACCAAGGAGAGGGAGACAGTAGAGAATGTGTTCGAGGTATAGTAGGATTAAAAGAGATGCTTAAGGTAAACCTTAAAGAGTAAGCAAGAGAAAGCTAGGTACAGAGATGAGGTAGGGGTGGAACCATTCCAAGAAGAAAGGAGAGGAGGGGCAAATGTTCTAATACCAGAGAGCATGGTGTGTGTGTCCGTGTGTGTATGTTTGTGTGTGTGTGTGTGTGTGTGTGTGTGTGTGTGTGTGTGTATAGAACTATGGGACTTCTATCCAAGAAGCATTCTCTGCATTCTTCTTTATCAGTTATGTTTAGTCATAGCAGGAAATCTAGTAATTACAAATTCAATGTCATTTCGAAAAATGTCTAGATAACCATTTATAGATATACATTTATAATTTGTGATAAGCTTAGGTACCTTTTCAGAATATCATGTTTCTTTTTTGTGTTAATGCTTTGCTATTGTGTAATTTGAGCTCTGGCTGTGCTTGAGATTGTGATATATATCATAGAAAGTACAAATGTCATCGCTGTGGATAATTATTAGGTAAGAGCCAGTGAAGTCTGCCTTTCCCACTTTCTGCTTTTTGAATAAGAATCAGAAAGCAATTTGTTAGCAATCGCTAGTGTATGCCTTCAGTTTTCAAGTTGTTAAACTTTTCCTCATTTTTGAGTCCTTCACAAGATCGATAAGATAACCTTTGCCAGCCTTGAGCCAGGGCATGGATAATAGACTCCATTCATGGGAGATATTCAGTCACATCATGATGAAATATGGGCACAGCATTTCTAGGAAGTTGATGTTGAAGTTGCTTCCAATTTCAGAACCAACTGTTCAATGTTTGTATTCTGTTTATGATACATTCAAGTGTTCCTATGTTTTTATGTGACTTAGAGAGCCCGTGGTTAAATGGCATGTGGAGCTCATTTAAGAAACTTAGTGAAGCTGAATTAAGGTAGTTTCTGAACAGACAATAAGAATGTTTATGATGTTACCCATTATGGCGATTCAGGACCACCGATGAAGCCAATTCCACCACCACCACCACTACCAAAACACCAATCTGTTTTTTTCTGGAATTGTTTCAGAAGACAGAGAAGAAAACATAGCTTCCGATAAAATTAAAATAGTGGAAACACACCTAAGAAATTTCCCTAGGAAATTACCACATAGTTAAATGCTTGCTATGTACTTTTATAATTTCTCATCTGTATTTGTTCAACCTCTTCTTCAGTGGCTTTTATTGTCAGTGAGTTGATTGGTAGAGTTGAAGGAGGAAAGAAAATCCTGATTGAGATGTGAGTTGCCATGGCAACTACAGTTATATTTTTCTGTGTGTAACTATAAATGGTAAAATGTAACCCTTCTAATTATACTGCTACATTTTTAACTCTATTGGTACCAGACCCTCTGCAAAGTTTGTTGTCATGGTAAATTAAATCTATATGTTTCATTTGTATCCCAACAAAAGTCTTTATTTTAATTAGAATCTGTTTTGCAAAAATTAAGATTCTAAAACTCTTAGTAAAATATCAAACTACAGTGATTTTAAAATCTAATCTGAATGCCTACAAATAGCCCTTCTGGACATTCAAAATAATGAAAGTGTTAACCTGAATCAAGGTTTATTATTTTTGAAGTGTGTCATTTGAATAGAATGAAAAGAAAGCAAATTAAAAATGTGCCAGTGGAGGGCTTAAGCTTTATTTAGCAGAAAGTTGCTTTTTCCTCAGTCCTATGAAGTCAACATAGACAGGCTCTGCTCTCCTAATGCTAGTTTTAAGAAACTCATGCATTCAAACAACAACCATCAAAGACATCCCTGCTCCCCACCCCCCATCAGATTCACCACCCCTGCTCCCTTGGAGCCCCTGTTGCCTCTATTGCTGCCCCAGGTTGCTCCTTGAACTATGATGAAGCGGCAAACCCTCAGACTCAGAAGCAGGAGCAAGGAAAAAGCTGTGAGAATCAGGGTATGGAGGGGCAAGGGTCCTGCCGAAACCATCACCCTCCAGGTTACAGCTCCCTCTGTCCCAGCCATAAAAACAGTTTGATTTTTTTAAAAAAGTGATTTCACCCTGTAGTAGTATTGTCTGAAGGTCTATCAAATAGAGATTGTAAATCTCACCTCTAAAAGCCATGAAAATTCTGAGAGATTAAAGGGGCTGTCTGTGGCGATTCAAATCTTAGTGTCAATTACATAAATCATGTTTTTTTCCTGGTAAAACTGAGCAAAATTGGGACAGGCTGAAGGATGGTGGCTTGAATTTCATGAATAGGGGATGGCTTTGGAGGAAGAAGACTCGGAGGGAGAGAGTCCTAGGTGTGGTATAGTGTAAGTGACAGGAGCATACTGTGGCATAGACTAGGCTTCCAAGAACGTAGGAGGAGGGTAGTGGGAAAAGTGGGTGAGGGGTGTGTGCAAGGGCCCACATTTTACTTAAGAGTGTCTGCACACTTGGGGGCACTGCTTTGTCCTCTGATCTTTCTTCTTCCTCTGTCAGAAATAGACGGAATATTAGATACATGGAATCACAGTATGTATAGCCTTTTGAATATGGCTCTTTCACTTAGCACAATGGATGTGGGGTTCATCCATGCTGTTCCGTGTATCAGTAGCTTATTCCTTTTCATTGCTGAGTAGTATTCCATTATTTCGAGCTATACAGTTCATTTACCCATTCAACTGGTGAAGGAAATTCAGGTTGTTTTCATAGGCTCTAAGAGTTCACATATGGGTTTTCGTGTGTACCTATTTCTTGGTGTGTGGGATTGCTAGGTCATATGGTAAGCATTTGTTTAACTTTATAAGAAACTTCTGAGCAGTTTTTATTTATTTATTTATTTATTTATTTATTTATTTATTTATTTAAAAAAAATTTTTTTTAACGTTTATTTATTTTTGAGACAGAGACAGAGCATGAACGGGGGAGGGTCAGAGAGAGGGAGACACAGAATCTGAAACAAGCTCCAGGCTCTGAGCCATCAGCACAGAGCCCGACGCGGGGCTCGAACCCACGGACAGTGAGATCATGACCTGAGCCGAAGTCGGACACTTAGCCGACTGAGCCACCCAGGCGCCCCTGAGCAGTTTTTAAAGTGACTATTCTATTTTGCACCCCACCGGCAACACACTGGTTGTTTCACTTCCTTAACATTACTTAGAGTTCAAGTTGTTTCACTTCCTTAACATTACTTAGTACTGTCAGCTTTTAAAAGAATTATTTTAGCCATTCTGATATGTGTGGAGTGCATCTCATCCTGGCTGTAATTTGCATTTCCCTAAAGACTAGTGATGTCAAGAATCTTCTCATTCGTTTATTTGTCATCTGTACATCTGGTTAAATATCTGTTCAAATCGTTGGCCTATTTTTTCAATGGGTGGTTTGTTTCCTTACCGTATATTTGCGAGTTTTAAAAACTTATGTACTGCTTACAAGTCCTAAGTCAGATATGTGATTTGCATGTATTTTTCTCCCAATGTGGCTTGGGAGAAAAATCCTTCTCTTAACAATGTATTTTTGAAGAGCAAAAGTTTTTATTTAATGAAGTCCGGTTTATTAAGTTATTGTTATTTTTTTAGTAAACTGTGCTGTTCGTGTCATATCTGAGAGCCCTCTGCCTAACCCACAGCCACAAAGATTTTTCTTCTAAGAGTTTTATACTTGTATGTTTTATACACAGGTCTATGATTCATTTTAAATAGATTTTTTTTTGAGAGACAGTGAGAGTGAGAGCAGGAGAGCGAGAGAGCGAGAGAGCGTGCGCACGAGAGAGCATGCACAAGCAGGGGAAGGACAGAAGGAGAGGGAGAGAGAGAATCTTAAGCAAGCCCCATGCTCAGTGCAGAGCCCGACATGGGGCTTGATCTCACCACTGTGAGATCATGATCTGAGCCAAAATCAAGAGTCAGATGCTTAACTGACTGAACCACTCAGGGGGCCCCTGGAGTAGACTCTTTTTCAATGCTAAAAAATTTTAGAACTTCACCTGATAGTAATTGGACTGTTCTTATTATGTCTTTGAGAAAATATCTAGGGACCAAAAGTTGCTATGAATTTAACAATAGTTAAAATTTCTGTCTCTTTGTGTCTATTGGCTAGCTAAAGTTTACATATTATCTTATAGAGCAATTAAATTATGTTAATTTAAATTGTATTAACCACAACCACATCTACATACATTTGGAAAGTGCAGTATATCAATGTGCAAGGTGCTTAGTCTATAGCAAGTACTTGGGGCTTGGTGGAATTAAGGATGCCTTGTAATAACTCTGCCTTCCCACAGTCACGTAGTGGTTTGCCAGCCACAGATCTGGACAGATCTTCTCCTTTTGTAGATAAAGAAGCAGAGGTTCAGAGAATCAGCCCTCTTTCTAGGGTCCAACTGAGTTAGTGGCAAAGCTAGTCTAAAACGTAGGTCTCTGGAATTTTGAGGAAGGTGCATGCTCTATTGCTGTGTTATGGTTTCTTGAAATGGCCCCTGGCCACTAGGAAGTGAGACTTCATTATAGTAATCATTCTTTTGAACATGTGCCTTACGTTCTATAAGCTCTTTGAGATCAGGGACCACATCTTTTCTAGCTTTTGAATGCCCAGTTTTGCTCATATGTTGCTATGTGTCCTAATATTAAAGCTGGGGCATTTGTGGAATAAATGCTTGTTGAGCTAATGACTCCTTCCTTGGGCAAGAAAGTAATGCATGACAACATATTGCTATTAGATTTTCACTGGGAATACTGGTGTATTGGTATTGGTCTGATCCAGTATGATCTAGAGAATAACACATGAGATTCAACATCAGAAAAACTAAGCTGAAACCCTGGCTGGCTGAACTACGTACTAGCACCGTGACGTAGGGCAGATTACTTAACCTCTGGGACTCATCGAAAAACAAAACAAAACAAAACAAAACAAAACAAAACAAAACAAAAAACAAAACATACTCCATGAGATAGATGTATGAATGGAATAAAATAATGCTTGTGAGAGCTTGACCAAGTTAGTATGGTACTGAAACTCAAAAACTAGAAGTTCCATCTCCTTTGTCACTTTGTGGGAATAAAAATTCAGTGTGTGAAAAACAAAGCCTAAGCATGATGGAAGTTGAAAACAAAACTCACAGTTAAATGTTAGAGTCGATTATTCTTGTTTCAATCTAGGCATGTGCTGTAGTAATGAAATGTTTTTCACGAGAGTGTGCAGACAGAAGTCCCAGAGCCAGGCATGTTTTGCAAAAAAGCCATGATGAAGAGAAGTGATTTTTGTAGCAGCACAAGAAAAAGAAGTAATATAAACTGCTTCATGATGTCATTTCTATTAGCTCTGGCCTTCGGGCTCATCTGCAAGTTTTCCCAATTCTTATGAAAGCTGTCTTTTTTATTCCCAGAAGTTATTCCTTACAATTATAGTCACTCATGTGGTGGCATGGATCCTGCAAAGGTCTTGTCGGCTTGAAGGAAAGACGGGGTAGAGCCAGGGGTCAACTTATCCAAGCTTAAATATTGCATCTCACAGTGGTATTCAAAGAAGATCGTTCCACATGCATGTCTCTTGTTTCCTTCTCTTCAAAACATTCTGGGCCACAGCTTCCTGCCTCGCTCTTGCATTTTAATCCCCTGGCTTGGCATTACATCAAGCTCCTGGCATGGCATGAATGACTTCTCTCATTGCCCCTATGGGCTTGGGTTCTGTCATCTGTGGCTGTCATTGCGGAGATGCAAATGAAAGCTTCTTTGAGGTGAATCGAAGTCAATGTGGCATTGCCTAGCCCCAGCCCAGCAGGGCTCTAAATGCAGCACCTTCCGAAATAAATATTCCCCTCTGTTTTTCTTGGCCTTCACAACTGCACACCCACCTTTTCTTTCCAGGGTAGTCCCCAAACCATATCTGTACCATGTACTACTTCCGTATCCATACCTGCTTCCCAGATATACCCAGTCAATATCACCTGCCTCTTTGAGGGCTTAGCCATTCTAACATGGAGGAACTTTAGCTTTTCATCAGTGTGATTCTGGCATAGGCAAACTTTGGCACCATTCTATTTCTCCTTTTTGTAATCCTCCTTTTCATCTTTTTATCTCTCTCCTGCCTGTTCTCAGACATCCAGTGTCCTGTGCAGACTTACTATTTCCCAGGACTGACCACCTTCTTACCCCTTTCATCTACCCCTGGAAGAAAAGCATATAATCAGTGAATCCACCCAGGTACACTAAAGACACGTTATCACTTGTGATATCCCATTATCCCCAACACAGGGATATTTTTTGAAAAGAGAAGGTTATGGCATTTCATATAAAATAATATCTAATTATAAAATCTAACACTAAACCAGAATGGGGAGACTATTTTTTTAGGTAAATTGTTTTTCAGGTTTTAAAACCTAAACAGGTTTTAAACGTTTCAAGCTGCCCTTCAGTTCTCATTTCCTCCCTCAACAAATAGAAATGCATCCAATCATTCCCTCTTTCAACACATCTGTATTGGGCACCTAAATCATACACAATCCTAGTATTTATGATATAACTATACTTCTAAGAACTTTCAGCCCAGTATGGAGACAGAAAATTATGTGTAATCCAGATCAGTGTGGTATGGGCCTAAAGAGGGTATGCTGTGGGATGTATCCAGCACAGGTTTGGGTGCCACAAGGGACAGTAATGACAAAGCCAAGTCTGAAGCTACAGGAAGAAGTATCCAGGGGAAAGGGAGAAGCAGGTAGTCCAGAGAACAGAGGGAATATGGTGATGGGGTGGTTAGGAGTGCAAGGGTTAGGAGTGCAACACCTACAGTGTTGGGTTTATGTGGGGTAACAAAAGCCACAGCACTAGGTGTATAGTGAGCACTTACAGTGAGCCAGGCAGTGCTCGAATTCTTTGCAGGCCCTTCTCCTGGGTTCAATGCCACCATCAATACAAGGAGCAGGCGACTGACCATACTCTGTGCACTGCCCATCACCCAGACAATCACTAACACATCACACTCTGCTGAGAAAGATTTAGGACTGATTGCATCACCTCCTCCATCTCTATGGCCACAGATCCCCATGAGAAGCTCGGTCTGATCATTTCTTGTCACCTTGAGTAGCCCCACAGAGCTCTGTCCATCACTGACCCTGACCCAAACTAGCAGCAGCCTAAGCACTCAACCTTCCACAGTACCTCCCTGGATGTGTCATCTATTACCATCAAAACTGGCTGCTCTGCAGTCTTGTCTTTGAATAGCACTCATCTGTTTGTTGAGCTCTTCCAGAAGACTCTGCTTCCATGGGGTCCAGAAGAAGAGGAGAGGTCCTGTTTGCTCTTCATTGCTACTTCCTATCAATGTTAGCTTTCTCCTCCCTAAAGATCCCCTATCTTCCTTGAAATTATGGCATCATGAACTTCTCTTCATCATTGCAGTCAATTGAAGGTCTCAGAGTCACTCACCACCCCTCTTTCAAGATTCTGGCACCAGGCTCATGGTCTCTGTCACACCTGCCTCCTGCCATAATGCTTGGTGATTTTCAAACCCATGTGGAGGATCCTTCCCCCAACTGGCCTCTCACTTTCTTGATCTCCTCTCCAATATTCTTGTCCTTTGCCCTACCTCAGCTATCCATACATCTTGCCTTTGTAAGTAACCATATGCATTTCAAAGTTTTTCCATTCTGCTTCTACTTTGTCTCTACTCCATTCAGCCCACTCTCTCCAGTCCTCTGATTCTAGAAATTTCTCAGCCTCAGCCCCACCAATCACCAATCCACTGATTTTTCACATTGCCTCTACCCTCATATCCTCTGTTCCCTCCATGTGCATCTCAGATCCCACAGTCCTTCCTTATAATCACTTCCTCATACCCCCCTTCCCTTCCTTTGCCCTCATTCTCTTTGTTGCACTCACTTGGCTGAATTATAAGCTTAGTTAAATCCACCTCTCTGTTTCACCTGTTTCTGCCCCCTAAGCAGCTGAATATGGCAAGAGAAAGCAATGGCAGCTGGTTTTATTTTAATTCAATGGCCACGAACCTCCATTGAGCTACTGGTGTTGCCCAGGGATCCCTAGGATATCATGGGGGAGGGTTTATGGAGCCAAACTTCCTGGTTCAGATTCCTCCCTCTGCCACTTACCAGCTGTATCATTAGGGATATTTATCTTCACTTTCTGAGCCTCAGTCTTCTCATGTATAAGGTAGAAAGAAGAATGATACTTATCTCTGGGATCACAGTGAGGATTAAATGAGAGAGCTCTCTGTGTTTCCATCTATGACCAACCAATCATCTCACTTGTGTCTCAGGTACCCTTACTTCTCAAGTCTCATTGTTTTCTGCTCACTCTGCTGCACCATCAAATTTCACTCCTTCACTGGGTCATTCTCATCGCCCTGTATGCAAACTCTAGTAACCTTCCTTGACCTATCAACCTTCAGGAAGCCACCCATTTCTCTGCAAAACACCTCTGTCTCCTATTTTCTCTTAAATACACTCCTATAAAGTTGTTTTTCATTACTGCTCCATCAAAGCTGCTCTCATCAGCGTTACCAGTGAGCACAATCTTGCCAAAACCATGGAAACTTCCCCATCCTTGTTTTATTTGATCTGTCCATTGCATTTGGTATGGCCAGTTCCTCCCTGCTTGAGACTTCCCTCACTTGACTTCTGGGGCACTACACCTTCCTATTTCTCTTCTTTTCTCTTTGGCCACTTCTCCTTGGACTCTTTTGCTGTTTCCTCCTCATACCCTTGACATCTAAATATTGCAGGGCTGAACCCTGAGCCCTCTCTGTTTCTTCATTTACACTGAGTCTCTTGGTGATCTCGTCCAGTTTCAAGTGTCAAATGGCATCTCTAAGTTGATGATGCCCATATTTATATGCTCTTCCTCCAATATCCTCATGGGTCATTTTATCATTTCCTTTAGGTCTTGGCTCAAATTTCACTTCACAGAGAGGCCTTCCCATTTTATATAAAATGGTGTTCTTGCACCATCAGTCTATATATTATATTCTCTTACTCTGTTTTATTTTCTTCATCTGTCATATATTTATTTGTGCATTGAAAGCCTTTTGAGAAGAGAGAAATTATCACTTTGTAGAATGCCTTGTACATAGAAAGCTACCAATACATGTTTATTAAATAAAAGCATGATCTCATTCAGCCCTGACAACACCCCAGCAATCTTATGAGAAGGGTTATTATAGATGAAGAGATGGAATCAAGTTAGCCCATTACCATACAGCAGGCAGTTCAGACAGCTGGACTCCAGAGCCTACATGCTCACCTAGCATGCTACAGAAGCCAGAGGGGTACCTGGATTCTGGATCACAAGGGTACTTTTACTAGGTATGGAATTGATCTTGAGGATAATAGGGAGCTACTGGAGTGGTAGTGGTGGGGTTGGGGGGTGACATGCCCTGGGTAAGTTGCTGACTCCATCCAAAATATGTACATACTTGCCTGTCTGCAATTTCTGGGTCATCGAATCATGCTGGCTCAGAAACCGCCTTGGCTCTGGGTTGGAAAGTTTAGGCTGACAGCATATGTATGCTTTGCTAGCAGCAAACTGGCCTGTGCTGCCAATATTTAAGCCAGATTTAGTTAAGAGCTTTGAGTCAACTTTTTCTTGATGTCTGTAAAACTGAAAACCTTTCTTGCTGTTTCCATAGCAGCCTGATGGTTGACATAATTCCTAAAGAAGATTATATGTTAATGCCCAAGAATGATTTACTACACTCATGGGCTGCTGACCCAAAATGCCACAACTTGAGCTAGATAGTCTAGGAAATATTAAGCTTTTAAAAGGACATTATATTTCAAACTATAGTAAAACAGGATGAGATTTCAAAAAATCTGATTAAATGAACTTTTAAAATGCCTGTAATTTAAATATTTGACTCCTCTAAAGTTTAGCGCGGTATAGATTCTGGCCTTTCATCTACCTCATGCCAGGGGGGTGAGGCAGTTGTAAGATGCACAAGCTATTTCCATATAGGCAATAAATACATTTGGTTAATAGATGCTAAAATTTGCAATGTTTCCATGGTGAAAGGAACTGCTGTTTTCTGTTTTAAAGGGAACCAACTGTTCGCCCTCCAATACCTCCAAAGCCTGTTTCTCCTGTTTCATCTCCTAACCAGCAGAGACGGGAGAATAGGTGAGACCTGGCATTCCAGAATTTCTTGGCCAAAAGAAGCAGTTATAGAAATGAAAGCAAATGAATTGTGACCTGTTTTGTGCAAAGCATGGGTATGTTTTGTGCACACATTCACTGAAGAAGCACTTGTAAAGCTTTTCTAGTTTTCTGTTTGCCGACACAAATATGTATTTATGTTTGCCTTTGAATACTTATGGCCATTTCCCATCTTATCGAAATACACTTTCAAGATAGAAGCTGAAGTATTATACATGAATACATATATAAATACATATATAATGACATATATAAATACACAGAAACTATACATATGTTTTTTAACTGAAAACATATATATATGTAATATATATGTATTATCTATATATACAGTTTATATTTACTCCTAGTTAAGTTTCCCATTAAAAGCTACATTTTCTGATAAAAGATGTTCTTCAACTTTGTGTTACTACTCAAGCTCTCCCTTATGTTAGAAATACTTTTGGGTAGCTCCTTAGTCTTGTGTTAGCTAAGGAATTTGCAATTTATTTCAAACCAATTACGTTTTTAAAAATGTTCTGATTAACCTGTCTCCAAATAAAAAAACAAAAACAGACTTGCTTTTCCATTTTGAATCTCTGACAGTCTATAATTAATACTTACAAACAAATTCAGAGATCTGAAAGTTTTCCCATGTGTTTATGTTAAACTGTTTAAAAGTCTCAGGCTGTTTTTTAAGATGTGCATTGCACATTTCCGTTATTATTGTGAGATTTAAAAAAAATGTTATTTCACTGAAGACTGACTACATTAGATCCACTTGATTGCCTGCCTTTGATTCTTTTGTATTTTTGCATTTTGATGGTGATTTTTGTTGACAACATGAAAGAAAATTCTAGAACTATTCTTCAGAAAGTGGGTAACTTCAGATAGAAAATGCTGACTGGGCAGCAGGGCTAAGTAGCATTAGGTGTTCAGCCTATTGAGTTAAAAAACTATGTCTGAATTTCTGTTCAGTGAAACTTCACAAGATCTTTGAAATTTTGTCCTTAAGATGAGAAGATAATTTTTTCCCTTTTAATGAGCCAGGAGAATACCTCTTCATTGAATTAATTAAAAATATAGACCATTTATAACTTTTTATTTGTGCAATGGTTATAATTATACTCTTAAAACAACTTCTTAAGCTTTCTAACTTACATTATTTTTCCTTTTATAGTATTGACCAATTAAATCTGAATTTGAATAAGATTTTTTTACGGGACCTTAAATAAATTGCCTTTAGTACTATCTAAATTCTAATCTAAAATCAGCAACTCTAGAACAGTGAGCTTGTATAGATTCAAAAAAATCTAAATTTCACGGGAATTGGTCTAATCCATTTTTACTACTTTAATTTCTTTCTTCTCCCAATGATCTTAAAAATAAAATTAGGACAACTTGCATGTTTTAAACCCTCATTACTTTAATCACAGCAAGATGATTTTAATGAAAGAACATGAAAAGGAAGTGTTTCCTATGTAATTAACACATGTCCTCAGGAGTACAAAAAATAGTTGAATATAGTTTCTTGAGAACAAGCAAGAATGTTTAAGTAGGTCAATCAGATACTTAGGAAAATAACAGAGAAAAACCTTATATCATATCTTGTGACAGAACCTAACTTCATAAGCTTTTATTCTATCAACTCAATATGATCATTCTCAACGTGGTGGGCCTGTTGGAAATCTAAAATATTTCCTATCTTATCTGAGCAAATATATTTCTCGATCGTATTCAAATGAGGTAAGTCTTTAAGAAAAAAAAAATAATTCCTTTGCTGCCTAATAATAAAAACGATTCTTAAGAGATAAGTATGAAAATGCTTTATTGATGATTGGAGACTAAAATGAAATGAACATAAACATATTTAGAACAGATATTTCTGGATATATCTAGTGGTTAAAAATGTATTAAAGGAGACAGGCTAAATTGCAAAAGTATTATATTGGACCCCAGATTTTCACATAGGAAATGGTTGAGTTCTAGCCAAACAAAAGAGTAAGATAAAGTTTGTTATCTCAAGTAGTTATTGCTCCAACACACTGTGATATTTTTGAACAAAAATGTTTTCTTAAAAATTTATATTTAACAGAAAAGTGTTTTCTTATCTAACAGACATTATCTTTAACTTTGAAAATATAGGCAGATATGTCCATCTAAACCAGGTGTATATACAGAAGCCAACAGATCTGCTGAAAGAAATATAAGGTACAAGGATCTCTATCTCTATCTATGTAATTGTAGAAATGATGAAGTTTGCTTTATTAGCATACTTAAAGTACAAGACAATTAATAATTAAATAGACAAAATCGGTTTTCCAGCTGGCTTTGAGATAGTGGGTAATAAATATTTTTATATGCACCTACAGAATTTTATTCTTTTTTTTTTCTATCCCAAGCTTTACATTAGGGAAACAACCAAAGTTGTCTGAACATGATAACAGAATAAAATCAAACCCCTTAAGAAAGGAAAACACCTCTCTGTTCCCAGCACTTGTCCCAAGGTCTGTGATATAGTTGTATTGATGTTTATTTATTTATTTATTTTAATTAATTTTTTATTTTTAAAATTTACATCCAAATTAGTTAGCATATAGTGCAACAATGATTTCAGGAGTAGATTCCTTAGTGCCCCTTACCCATTTAGCCCATCCCCCCTCCCACCACCCCTCCAGTAACCCTCTGTTTTTTCTCCATATTTATGAGTCTCTTCTGTTGTGTCTCTCTCCCTGTTTTTATATTATTTTGTTTCCCTTCCCTTATGTTCATCTGTTTTGTCTCTTAAAGTCCTCATATGAGTGAAGTCCTATGATTTTTGTCTTTCTCTGACTAATTTCACTTAGCATAATACCCTCCAGTTCTATCCAAGTAATTGCAAATGGCAAGATTTCATTCTTTTTGATTGCCAAGTAATACTCCATTGTATATATATACCACTTCTTCTTTATCCATTCATCCATGGATGGACATTTGGTCTCTTTCCATACTTTGGCCACTGTTGATAGTGCTGCTATAAACATGGGGGTGCATGTGTCCCTTCGAAACAGCACATCTGTATCCCTTGGATAAATGCCTAGTAGCGCAATTGCTGGGTTGTAGGGTAGTTCTATTTTTAGTTTTTTGAGGAACCTCCATACTGTTTTCCAGAGTGGCTGCACCAGCTTGCATTCCCAGATGTTTATTTTTTTAAGTTGACTTATTTATTTTTGAGAGAAAGGGAGTGAGAGAGGGAAGGAGGGGGGAGAGGCAGAGAGAGAGAGGGAGAGAGATTCCCCAGCAGGCACTGTCAGCACAGATCCCAATGCAGGGCTTGAACCCACAGACTGTGAGATCATGACCCGAGCCAAAACCAAGTGTCAGAAGCTTAACCAACTAGGCCACCCAGGTGTCCCTAGTTGTGTTGTTTAAATGAATAGGTGGAAATATAGTCATTTGACTGAACTAGTTCTGCAAAGGCTTTGCTAGTATTGGCTGCAAAATAAGGCCATATCCAGCTCCACTCACATCATCAGGAAAAGACTCACAAATTGTATTGATCTTTGGGTAAGGTTTCCCCATGACAGTCCTGATTTATGCCTATTATCTTGCACATCCCATCTAGTTTACTATTTATTGTGGTTATATTGTTTTTATATTTTTATTTTTTAGAAAAAACACTATTTTTGAAATTAGTTTTGAATGATGCTATTTTATAGATTTATCAATATGATAGACCATTTTTTTTATTATGGTAAAAAACATAATAGTAAGTTTACCATCTTATCCATTGTGACAACCAATGTTTCAAAGTTCAAAACTTACATACTTTTTTTTTTATTATTATCTCCCTTGACTCTCAGAAGAGTCCCAGTTTGAAACATACATCACATGGATACCTTACCTTTGGGGAGAATCACCTTTTCCTTTCACTTAGTAACTTAAGTATAACTGTATCTCAGCATTGCCCAAGCTGTGTCCCATGTACCACAAGACGTCAATGCATGTTCTGTGAAAGAAGGGTTTAATGGCCAACACATTTAGGAGACACAATTAAACAGTTCTCTACCACAGGATGGGGCGCCTGGGTGGCTTGGTCGGTTGAGTGTCCGACTTCGGCTCAGGTCATGATCTCACAGTCCGTGAGTTCGAGCCCCGCGTCTGGCTCTGTGCTGACAGCTCAGAGCCTGGAGCCTGTTTCAGATTCTGTGTCTCCCTCTCTCTGTGACCCTCCCCCGTTCATGCTCTGTCTCTCTCTGTCTCAAAAATAAATAAAAAAATGTTTAAAAAAAAAAAACAGTTCTCTACCACAGGACTTCTCAGAAATTTTAATGTGTTTACACATATTCCGAATCTCTGAAAGTTGGTTATATTTCCCAAATTTACTTGACTGCAAAATTCTTTCTTCATAGAACCCTATTAACCTTCTATAAAACACTGTCTTGAAAATCTTAAATACAGGGACACCAGTAAGCATTTTCCCTTTTTATGATCTTTTTATGATCTAGGGACACCAGTGTGGATTCAAATACTCTATGTGTCAGGTGATTCCTCCTACCCTATAGTTTAAAATATACTATCTTTCCCTTTGGAAGCCTAAGAAGACAGATACTTTGACTGCATG
Organism: Panthera leo; assembly: GCF_018350215.1. Lineage (NCBI taxonomy): Eukaryota > Metazoa > Chordata > Mammalia > Carnivora > Felidae > Panthera > Panthera leo. Next base: position 51,466,053 of record NC_056679.1, read on the forward strand.
TGAGGGACTAATTAATCATCTGGACATCTTCCTTAATGCTCTTTGGCTGTAGTTGAAAAACCTCTGAACACACTTCTGTGTTCACTTGTGCAGTTAACCATACTTTCTTTTCCATTTCCTTTTTTAAAGGAAATGTGGGAGAAGCCAATGTGTTTAGGAGACACTGTAGTTATTTCAGTGAGCATTAGATGCCAGAGCCAATGTCCAGTGAAATGACTGGTGTTTTGTGTATGTGTGTGTGTGTGTGTGTGTGTGTGTGTGTGTATGATATCTATCATATCAGCCCTATATCATGAGCTGGTATGATAGAACAATTTCATTATGCAGTTAAAGTCAGTAACTCCTGAACACATGGACTATTGTTTACTGAAAACATAAGAATTTCTAGCTACTTCAAATATAGCTCTACTGTCATTGACTTGTGTTTATTTTTCATCATTTGAAGGAGTCAGGATCTCGAGAACATAGTCAAAGTGGCCACTTCACTTCAGAAAACTAACAGGGGGTAAGAGCTCAGAGCTTTGAGCTTATGTTTTTCTTCTTTTTTAATGTTTCAAAAAAGGCTTAACCGGTTCCTTTAAAAGTTCCAAATATAAACAAAATTCCAATGCTATTTATATAATTTAAAAGAAGAAAGAGTCCGTCTCTCTAAGTAAGTGTCCCTGAAAAATGGGCAACACTGACATTTATGGATACTTTTCTTCTGCTTTGTCTTTTGGTGACTGTACTCATCCTTGTCACCTCTGCTGTCTGTGGTTTTGACCTTGTTCCAAGTCCTCATCCTGTATTTATGTTGCTGGCTCAGATCTCAACTTCTCTGCCTTCCCAGCACCCTCATTTAGAGTGTCCTAGGCCACATTTACCTTCCTTCCCAAATGCACTATTTCCTGACTTCTTTCTGTTCTTTCCTTCAGCCAAGCTCACCTCTCTGGAATCATTCTTCATTCTTCCATGTCTTTCCCCTTAATGTAGTGTCACGCATATATGCATTAAATGTCTAAAATTCTCTTCATGCTCACATGGCCTCACCCCAGTTCAAACCGTCATGGGCACCATCATAAGTTAGAGTAGCTACCCAGATTTACTTATGTTCCCTCAGTCTCTTCTCCCCTAAGCCATCACTGCCACTTCTTAAAATTCTGCTTGAACAACTACTTCACTGGCTCCCCCTTGCCCGTTCAATTACATATAACCTTTGCTAACCTGGTTCCTACCTAATGTTCCAGAGTTATTTCTGACTTTGCCCTCACATTTACCCTACACGAAATAGCAAATTAAACCACTTGATTTCTGAAGTTTCCAGACATTGTGCCTTTGTTTATGCCATCCCACCTACATAGCAGCCTTTCCCGGCCTCAAGGCCACCATATCAATCCATCCAAGTCCTACGTATTTTTCAAGATCTAGGTCAGATATCACTTCTTCTGTGAAGTCTTCACAGAATGATCCAGTGAGATCATTCCAGTGACTTCTATTTATCTAAGCTATTTGAACCCCCTATTTATGTGTTATAACAACTAATCATAATTGATGTTGTTTCATGGTATCTATGTCAGCATCTCACCCTCTCTGTCATCTCTTCAGTTTCTTAGAGCAGATGTTTTGTTTTATTCACCGTAAGTCATTTGCAGTGTCTAACAGGAATCTTTCGTGCAATGTAGGTACTTATATAATAGATTATGGTAAATAATGAATGAAAAGTGGGAGACCTGGAGTATAAAAATTCCATATTTTAAATGCCATGCCTACAAAAATTCTCATTGCTTGGTGGAAGTCAGCAATGCAATGCTGAGTGTGATTGGGGACCATGGTCTCAGTCAAAAGAACTGAAGAGAAGAAACAGAGGTGACACATTGCTCTTCTGTGCACAAAACTAATTGGAGCTCTGCATCCAGGTGGGGACTCCAGAAAGTATCCTGAATGTTTCACTTCTACCTTCTCTTGTCTGAGTGCCTAGATCTCTAATTCTATTTACTTTACTTTTATGAGGTAATATTTTGTTTTTAAGAGAGATTGGACAGTGTTTTGGTGAGTGGTGGGGATGTTTGAGAGGGAGATATGTGAGTGATGCTGAAGGGAAGTTATGGTTTGGCACAAAGAGAAACACTGGGAACAACTGTCAGTCTTGTCCCCTCCCTAGGCACGATGCACGAAATCCGCAGAAAGATGTGTTCTTTGCAGGGAGAAGTTACTGCTCTGGAAGCATTCCTCCAAGGGGAATGTCTGTTGGATTGACATACCCAAGGACCATTACTATGGGCCATCTGTAGGGACTAGAATTAGCTTCATTCACCTGAGCTGCTCTTTGTGATATTCCTTCGTGAAGTGGACTGTCACTCCTATCTGATTAAGAGCATTTAATTTCTTGCACATGCAATGGTGAAATTTAATATTCAAAGCTTTTATCAATGTAAGGTCACTTTAAAAGCCCAACTTCTTTCTTCAGAATATTATCTCCATTTTATTTAATTTGCCACAGATTGTCTTCTCGTGATTTATGCCAATTTTTTTGTGATAAACATGAGCAACCCCAGATTCTGATAATCACATTGTTGTGGCTCACATTAGCCAGAAAGATCTGGGGCTACAATTTTATAGGATTCTTAGGTTTGTTCTTATCCTGGGAGATATGGAGAGAGTCATACCCTCAGAGGTAGAAGGTGGGATTTCAAGCAAGAAACAACAGTGGGGCACTGTGTCAGGGATAGAATGTTAATTCTTGTCAGGGTCAGCAACTTTTGTATTTCAGTATTTATCCTCAGCCTTCAATCCTACCACTGAATATGTAACATTATTTGAAACGTTTCATTTATGTGATGGCTGCTAATGTAACATGTTTTAGGGTCACTGAGAGGACTTGCCCAGTGGCTATTCTGGCAGTGCGTGGTGCCAGGCACCTTCAAAGCACATGAATGACTCAGAACTATACTTCTCTAGCCTGAGCCAAAGTCTTGATGTCTCTGAAAGCTGTTTAAAAAATAAATATAGGAAGCATTTATTAAATGAAAAATTTAATAGACTGGGAACTGTTTGTTATAATGGCCAAAATTAATTGAAAGTTTATGACTTGCCAGACAGCATGCTACAAACTTTATACTCATTATTAGCTCATTGATTCTTTTCTCAGGTGAGTACAATTTGTATTGTTGGACAGATGGAAAAATTGAGGCAACAACAGATTAGGTAACACACCCAGAGTCATCAACCAGTAAGTGGTGAATCCTGGATTGGGATCCAGGTACCCCTGACATGGGACCCTGAGTATGTAACTACCGAGTTACTTGGCCCCATGGCTTCCTGGTCAGTACCAGTGATGACTCAAGAGGAACATTGAGAAAGTGTGGAAAATGTGTGATTCTAGAGCAGGAAGAAGGAAAAACCATGATTTGTGATCTAAAACTGGAAGGCAAGAGAAATGGAGGCAAAGTGGTGACAGAAATATTGAAGAGAGACCATGCTGTGAGGAGCAAACAGGAACAAGAAACCCACTGAGGCTGCCTTCCTGGGGGAAAGACCTGAGCTCAGGTGGCTCTAAGGGATATTCTAGAACCCAGGGGCTTAGCTTAAAGAGGTTGTTTGTTCCTCAAGAAACAGGCAGAAAGTTGCAGTTCTCAAAAGCAGAAACAAGATAGCAAATTTAGTGGACTTGAAATGAGATAGGAGCACAATTCAAGAAAGCAGCCAGACTTACGGATGAACAGGTGTTTTCTGATAGCTACTTTGTACAGGTACATTATGCAAATGTATAGAATCTGTAACTAGTCAATGTACATATATTTGTTGATTCAGTCAAAAACCTGTATTAAGTATTTATTGTATAAAGGACACGGTATTAAAGACTGAAGAGAATCCACTGTAAAATACAGTTCTAAATTTTAAGTGGAGCGTGTGTGTGTGTGTGTGTGTGTGAAAGAGAGAGAGATGTAGGAGCAGAAACATTATCATGAGACAAGTGTGCAGTTGTTACATTACAAAATATTGTAGTCTAAGTGTCATAAAGGAGATGAACAAAAACAAAATGCAGCAAAGTTTCCAAAAATGTAGAGGACTCTATTCCTTTGGAGGCCTGGGAAATATGTCTTGGAGAAAGGTATTTGAAAGAGCCTTGAAGGATAAACAAGATTTTCATAGAGGAAACAGGTGGGGCCTGTGTTGTATTCCAGAGAACTAACCAAAACAGGGGTTTAAGGCGGACCGGCCCTTTGACTCTGAACAGGCTTTTACTGATGTGAGATTTTTTTTGTTTTGGTTTTTCTTCCAAAAGTGAAGAATTGGATAATATCATCAAAATGAACAAAAGCTTGAATAGGTAAGATTTGAAAACATCCAATTTTTGTTCTATTACTGAATTGCATATTGTGACTTCTTATGTCTCTTTAGTATTTGAGCACAAGGACCCACATATGGGGCTAATTAAAAGTGGCCTACAAATCTTGAATAAAAAGCTTGCGGGCGTCACTACCAATGAAAGGCTATTCCAATCTAAAGAGACTAATATTAAGGTGTCTTTGATTTTCATACTCTGTTTAGTGAGGCAGTTATATAAAACCACAGTTCTCTTCCTGAAATATTAGCATGCAGGCAGCGTTTAGTTTGGTCACTCAGTGCTTTCAGTTTTATGCTTTACAAAAGCCACTTATTATCTTGGTTAACTTTATCTCCTTAATTTTAAATCATTTATAATTGCTCACTTTAAAAATTATAATAATTGAGGTTTGTGTTGGAAGTGAGTGCAGTTTTTGCTATCTCTCTGTTCCTTTGCCCACCAACATACTAAATGGGTAGGAATCAGAGAAAAAGAGAAACTAGGCAAATGTCAAAGGAGCTCATTGTTCAGAGAGATGTGGTTTTCATACCCTGTTATGACAATATGATCTTATGATTGACTATCAACTCATTTAAGTTTGCTTCTATTCAGTTTATTCATTTACAAAAAGAGAGGGTATTAGATCAAGGATCACAGACTCCATGGCCTCCCAGGGCAGAAGGGACCTGACTGTATGAAATATAGGGCAATGCCCTGTCCAAGGACTCCAGCTGTTTCTCAGCTGCTGACAGGCCCAGTGTTGCAGACCATTCTCAGGATATCTTGAAAATCCAGGTTTCGATGTGTCATGGCCATCTTTGTAAACATTGGCTCACATTAAAAACAAAACGCTCTTGGGGCACCTGGGTGGCTCAGTTGGTTGAGCGTCTGACTTCGGCTCAGGTCATGATCTCGCTGTGCTGACAGCTCAGAGCCTGGAGCCTGCTTTGGATTCTGTGTCTTCCTCTTTCTCTTCCCCTCCCCCACTCACACTCAGTCTCTCTCTCCTTCAAAAATAAATAAACATTAAAAAAATTTTTTTTTTAAACAAAATGCTCTGAATCCAAACAACATGTCATGGATCTACTATGTGTGGATCCCCAGTTTGCATCTTCTATCGTATTTTTCCCTAAGGTCCACTGCAATTTAAATTTTGAGTCTTTGAAAATACCTATTTGGAATAAACCAATTTCAAGAATTGTGCCTCATCGTTTGCAACCAGCTACTATTTCCTGTCTATAACTGACCTCTATATAGAAATATAAACTGGTCTATATTTCTTTAGAGTTAAGTATGTCTTATTACCACTGACAAGGTTTTTTATTAATACATTTAAAGAAATCAAGGTCTTGACGGTCTCTTCAGAGCAAATCCTAAGGCAGATCAAACAGAGAAAAGGTAAGTGCAGCTGTCCCTAACCTGAAAATATGGTCTCCCAGATTCCTTGCTGTGTTCTTTCAGACATTAGCTGGAAGGGAGTTGTATCCTCTGGCATGGAAATGTACTAGCAGATGGGGTAGTGCTCTCTGTGTTGTACATTAAGCTCAGACATAATTGCCCAGAAGGATTTCTGCTCTTCCATTCAATAAGAGTAAATGAGCAATTCGTGAAGAATGTTTATGGTATCCGACCTTTTAAGATAGCACAAAATTTTATTTCAATATGTAGTCTTTTTTATTTGAGTTTCTTTGTGTTTACAGAGCCAAGAGCCTTGAAAATCTCATTTTTACGAGTGCCCGAACAGACAAAGATGACAAAGGGTAAGATTTGACTGAGACTCTTACAGGCCTCTTTGATTGAGTCCTAGACTATATACCATCCTGGGTTCAGCCTCTGGCTCAAGACAAGGCAGGCTGGTGGAACAGGCCCTCCCTGGATGGGGGTGAGGAGACGGGTGGATATCTTGGTGGTGGCTCTGCCACCAACATCCGTCTGGATGACCCTGGGCAAGTCACTTAACCTCTGGAACCACTGTGTCCTCCTCCCAAGATGAAGGGCATGACCTAGATGATCTCCAAGTTCCCTTTTGTATCTAAAAATGAAAAAAAACTCTAGCTGGCTGTTACAACTAGTGGACTGGCTTATGAAATAAACATATTTACTATAAGATGTTTTGATGCTGGGAGCACAGCCTCTCATCACTGAAGTCTTTATGATGTTCTAAGGCACTTTTCAGTTGGAATCTTGGTTGAGTCACTTCATATGTATATCATGGATATATTTATAAATATCTCAAGATCAAGAGTCCTGCTTTTACTTATTTTATATTATAAAAAGGGTTAGGGAATGATTAGTAACTGCACTGATAGCATTTAAGAGGTTAATTTATAGTTCTACACTGATACTGATGTACTAGAAAATTGACTTACATTATGATACTATTTTTTATGTGAAAAGAAACCGAACTCCTGACAGTTTTATTAAAGAAAATCCCGCAATAGTCAAGAATGATGAAAGGTAAGAATTTATGAGATCTTTACTGTCTTTCCCCCAGACTGGATGTTTACCTTGTACTTGGTTAGTTCTTAGATTTACTTTCCTAACATGATAATTATTTCTATTGTCTCGATTATCTGTTAAAGCCATCTCTCTGTGCCAGTCTGTGCACAGAATGGTATTCTGGCTTTCCAAGTCAATCTTGCCAAATACATGCTGAAGCCTCTCTGATGTAGAACACTTGAAGTCTGTGTGATGAAAAGGGCTGGCAGTAAGAATTTCACAGATACAGAATCCTTATTAGCAATCTATTATTATAATGTAATTGTACAAGTATTATTACAGGTAATTTTTTTTTCACATGGAGAACAGATGAAATGGGAAAACAGTCAATTCTCTGCGAATGGTTATATGAGCTGTATAGGAAAAGATGTGATTTCCGATATTTAAAAAATGAAATTGGGAAGGGTCCATGAAAGTGGTGGAAAATAAGAAAATTAGGATGAGCATCTCAAGTAAATCATTTCCGGGCTGGTAAAGAGAAGAAAAGAGATGTGATTTATAATGTGGGATAACTAATAATACTACGTGGCAATGAGAAAAAATGAAATATGGCCTTTTGTAGCAACATGGATGGAACTGGAGAGTGTGATGCTAAGTGAAATAAGCCATACAGAGAAAGACAGATACCATATGGTTTCACTCTTATGTGGATCCTGAGAAACTGGCTTTTTGATGCAGGAATGACTGAGCTCACTGACCGGGAGAATCCATCCTTCCTTATTTTTCCTTCTTCCCGCCCTTCCTCCCTGCCTTCTTTCTTACACTGAAAGAAACTAAAATGTCAATAGTCTTATCACGGTGAAATCAGAGACAGATGAAAATAGCAAAGGAAAACACCTGGGCAATTGGGGGGATTTAGAGGGATTAACTTTGATATCCCCTAATAGCTTTAAGCGATTTGCATGGAAAAGGTTTATTATTGTTTGTAGTCAATTTATATAAAGCACTGGAGACATCATAGAGTTATTTCTACTTTTCCAAGGGTACATGAGACCTGAGAACTTTTTACTAAAAATGACATGTCTAAATCTTCAAAGGGTTTAGATTTATTTATTTATTTATTTATTTATTTCTCTTTTTTGTTTCTTAATTTTTTTTAGTGTTTATTTATTTTCGAGAGAGAGAGAGGGAGAGAGAGAGCGAGCAGGGAGGGGCAGATAGAGAGGGAAACAGAATCTGAAGCAGGCTCCAAGCTCTGAGTTGTCAGCACAGAGCCCAATGCAGGGCTCAAACCCATAAACTGTGAGATCATGACCTGAGCAGAAGTCGGATGCTTAACAGACTGAGCCACCCAGGGCTTCCAAAGGGTTTAGATTTAAAATGTTGACTGTCTCATTTCCACCCCTGATTTGAATGATTTTCATGTTTAAAGAAAGCAATATATCAACAAATATATTAAAGTTAGCTTCCCACCAGTCACCCCTCAAAGGAAAAAGAAAGCACAAACTGAGACCTGAAGGGAACTTTTGCTTTTAAAATTATTTAATGGTAAAGAAAATGTAGTGTACACACACACACACACACACACACACACACTAGAATATTACTTAGCCATAAAAACAAATGAGATCTTGCCATTTGAGACAACGTGGATGGACCTAGAGGGAGTTATGCTAAGTAAAATAAGTCAGACAGAGAAAAATAAATACCATATTATTTTACTTATATGTGAAACCTAAGAAACAAACAAAGAAAAAGCAGAAATAGGCACATAAATACAGAGAATACATAAATACATAAATACATGAACTGATGGTTGCCAGAGGGGAGGGTAGTGGGGGGATGGACAAAATAGGTGAAGGAGAGTGGGAGATACAGGCTTCCAGTTATGGAATGAGTAAGTCATGAGGATAAAAGGTATGGTGTATGGAATATGGTCAATGGTATTGTAATAGGATTGTATAATGACGGATGGCAGCTATACTTGTGGTGAGCATTGTATCATGTATAGAGTTGTCAAATCACTATGTTGTACACCTGCAACTATTGTAAACACTGTGTGTCAACTCTATTTCAATTAAAAACATTTAGTTTACTTTAAAAATAAAAAATAAAGAGCTTGCAAAAGAAGTTAAAAAAAATAAAGAGCTTGCAATCACTTGGCTTCAACCCACAGGTCAGGCTCTTTGACCATTAGGTCTTTTGAGAATATGAAGAATAAAATAGTAGAGTAAAAAAAAAGACCTGCAGATAGCATAGTCTAATTCCTTTACTTATAGTGAGGGAACTTGGTGCAGAAAAGTGAAATAACAGGGTTGCAATCTTGTTAAAATCAGAACTAGACTTTGAATCCAGATCTCTTCCTTATACTGAAACTGGGCGCTAGGGCTATGATATATAGTAATAAAAGTAACCTGAAAATTGTAACATTGCATAAATGATCAACACAACAACTCAGTTCTAAATGGCAGGAATGTTTATTGTTTTATTAAAAATTATTCTCTGTTAGAATGATTTAATCATAACTGAGTAATGACTGGGACCTTACTATTAGAAAAGTTACCATATCTCTTCAGCATTTTGCATGAGAAGAGCCACTTGCATTAAACAGTTCTAAAGACTTCTGAGGCTTTAGGTACTGATAACATCTTACTCCTATTGTGAGAAATCTTCTGTTGCCATAAGAGACTGAATTCCTCTCTCTCCTCTCTGTTGCTCTGCCTTCCTCCCTGCTCCAATGTTATGAAGAAACCAAGGCCTTGGAAGTCTTATTAAAGTTAATCAGAGGACTGAAAAAAATGAGAAAGGGTAAGTGCAGGTCCTACTTTGCTGGGGCTCTCTTTTTTCAAGTTAGCTTTTCATAGGTCATTTGAAGTGGGAGTGTTATGCTTTCCTCTGTCACAGATGAAGTGTTGTACTTTAAGCCAATTAGAGAGTAAGCAAAGGAATATGATGAATCTGTTTCCATAGGACCACATGTTTGAGTTATACTGAACTAAGTACAGGAAATGTGCTACATAATCTCTTATTCTATACTTTCTTAAACAATTAAAACATGAGCCAAGTTTTGTATTTAAATTAAGAAATATAAAGGACAAAATTGCAAAGTGAGAGGTATGCTAGGAAGCTTTTCTAAACTGATTTAAACTAAGTGCTGCCGTGGGAGTTAATAAAGATCAGCTAAGGATAATTACATCCAAGTTTTTTAGGTCATTTGGCCTGGAAATATCTGATACACTTTCCGGGACACTCATTTATACAGATATCAGAGAAAATTGAACATAACCTAAGTGACACAAAATTTTCATGTGTTTTTCTTCCCCCCAGAGACATATATATATATGTCTATAGGAAGACATATATTTTTGATAATGTTATCAAGATCTCCAAATGATTATCCAAGTGAATGCCAGGACAGATAAGACTAGGAGAGGATGAGACCTGTTTTGATTTCTGAATCTTGGTTGATTTCCCCCAAATTTTGCTGTGTGATCTTCTCAGTGACACTGAAGGGGTCACATCTTTGAGTTTTCCCTCTGTCTTCTGTGTCTGATCTCTACCACCCTGATTTTCACTTTGGAGGGTCTGCAATGGATTCTATCTAAATTTACATTTGGTCAATATAAAATCCCAGAGATTAACTTAACTATATTATTGATAGGCAATTTTCATAATAAAATGAATTTAATACTTGTATAATAATTTTCTCCAAAAGTTTTCAATTAATCATCCAATAATATGGAATACTTAGTTATATGCAATACTGTGGGAATTCTTGGAAACTGATCTAAATGTTTTTTTTTTAAAGAGGTAAAGACCTGGATAATGTTATCAAAGTGAATCCCAAAGGAAGGGAAAATGCCACTGGGTAAGAATTATTAGTGTCTTTAAGTTTGATTTCTGTAAATGACAATCTTATGATAAAATGATTTTGCATTTTAGCTTCATAACCATATTTTATTAGCATGGAGTGAGACAGTAGCAGTGGGCCCCATGACCTTCCCTTCCTGTTCCTAATAAAATTACTTAATTTTTGAAGAACCGTCCTAATTTTTGATACTAAGTTGCCCTTTATCCCAGATTTTAGGGCTTTGATTTGGTTTATGGATGCATTACTGAATTGTTTCTTTGTATCCAAAGGAAGCATAGTCTTAACAACGTTTTCAAGGTAGATCTCCAAAATAGCAAAGCCAAAGTGGAGGCTTGACTAAAACCCTTGTAAATCAACTTCTCTAAGGATGATATGGTCTCTGAAGGCAACCCAGGGGAGGGACTGGCAGGTGTATCCACTGGAAATTCCACCACGGTTTCCCCTCTTCAGGGCTCTGTCAACATGGCAGCAGCACTGAGTCCCGTCACCTCTGCCATCCTCTGCCATCCCTGTGCACTGTCATCCTTTTGAGTTCAGGTCATCCCCTTTTGATATCGTTCAATGTCAATGCTCTTCCGTGAGGGTCACATGTGTACCCCTGAGAAATGATTCATTCATTTTCCTACCATGTGACGTATTGTTTTTTTTTTTTTTCCTCTTTGTAACTCCTCATAACCTAATTATATTTTAAAAGGCTTGCATTGGGGAAATGGTTCAGTTTATAGGAAGACATATATTCTTCTCCTTATAACTTTTAAAATATTATTATTGATATTGTTCTCATTATTTAAAACCAGAATAAGCAATTATATCTGATTTGTTAAGTAGAAATCTATATCCTGTCTTGATCCAGTCTAGGACTTTATCTGACTTATATGACTTCTCCAATCATTGTTCACTTGACTAGTGTTTTACTTAATAACATGCATTAAAATTCATTTCTTTGTTCAAAGAAAACAAGACTTCAATGGATTTATTAAAGCAAATCCTGAAACAAATAAAAATATCAAGAGGTAAGACATGTAAAACTTCCTCCCCTTCCTTTGGCATTTATAAGCACATCGGAATCCTGACTGCTTGTCAGGAGACTGCATTGAAATTCAAACCAAGCTCTCTTTTTCCCCAAACAAATCATATTAAGCAGTTTTATACAAGTGATAGTCAGAAGTGATCTTTTGCATTTAATTTATGGGTAAAGTTTACTATCTGGCAGATTTTGCAAAATTAAATGGGAATTTGACTTTATTGAGTTAAATGACTCCTTTCTGTGTGTGTGTATGTGTGTGTGTGTTTAAGTGTGTATGTGTGTGTATGTGTAAGTACTGCATGTGTGTGTATAAATGTATTTGTGTGTATATAAGTAGTGTGTATGTATAATTGTGTGGGTATAAGAGTATTTCTGTGTACTCAAGGGGGTTCTCCAGAGAAACAAAAGCAATAGGATAAGGAATTGGCTCATGCTCTTATGGAAGCTGAAAAGTCCCAAGCTCTGTAGTTGGCAATCTGGATACCTAGAAGAGCCAGTGATTTATAGTTCCAGTCCAAACCCAAATGCCTAAGAATCAGGAGAGCTGATGGTTTAGCTTCCAATGCCAAGAGATGTCTGAGGCCAGTCAGTCAGGCAGAAAAACTCCATTCTAACTCAGTCTTTCTGTTCCATTCTAATCCTCAACTGATTGGGTCATGGCCCCTATGTTAGGGAGGACCATTTGCTTTACTCAGTCTACAGATTCAAATGTTTATCTCATCCCCGAACACCCTCACAGACATACCCAGAATAATATTTGATCCAATATGTAGGCTTTCTGTGGCCCAGCCAACTTAACATATGAAATTAACCATCAAAATGTGTGTGTGTATATAGTATAACTACATGTAAATATATGTATGTGGTATGTGTGGATATAGGTAGATGTGTTTATGTGCAAACAATGTGTGCACATATATAGTGTTTTTGTGTGTAGCATGTATATATCTATGTAGTGTAGTGTATAAAAATGAAGAGCTTAACAAAGTGTACTTTGTTCTCCTAAGGCTGTCTGGGTTATTTCAGCTCAGGTCATGATCTCACAGTTCCATGAGTTTGAGCTCTGAGTCGGGCTCTCTTTCCTTCTCTCTCCCTGTCCCTCCCCCTCTCACACACTCTCTCTAAATATAAATAAATAAACTTAAAAAAGAGTTTTCCTACCCATTAACTTTCAAGTAAATCTGGAAAGCTTATATTCTCCTGCTTTTTATTTTTTAAAAAGCAGATGGAATATATTTGAAACTGAGCTTGTTGGTACGTTGCTGAAACCAGTGCACCAAATAATTCCATGTGGTTTCCTTTGAACTTCTTTCCATTCAGTTAACTCAGTACATGATGTTATTAGTTGATTCTAAAATGTGTCACTGATGTCTGCAGGCCCAGTTAGCAGTGCAAGGACTCAGCTAGTTGAAAAGCTGGTGTGCTATTCTCAGCAACATGACATGGTCCAGCAACCCAGGGAGTTCGAGACTTGTATTTGCACCCAGTAGACTGAGAAGAAAGCATTGATTTCTTTGGCTACATGGGGGTTCAGGGAGGTAACTCAAGGTAATGAATGTGAGCAGGGAATCCTAAAGACCTGGGTTCAAATTCTGGCTTGGTCATTTGCTAGTTCTCATGCTTCAGTTTACTTATCCACAAAATAGGGATCATAACATTATCCTGCCTGGCCCATAGTAGCTGCAAGAAATTGTGAGCAAAGATAAAGATTCAGGTGAATTATGTTTTCTTAATGATTCAGATACTGTTCAAATATTTAATTTACTTTGATTTTCTAAGAAAAATCCATGACTTCCATGCTAATTTTTATTTAAAAGAGTATATCAAATAGTCACCTCTTGTTTTTCATATGTTGGTGTGTGACTATGTGCATGCCTATATGTGTCTACAGGCAAATAAATGTTTTATGTGTGTGTGCTTGTGTTTGCATGAATGTGCATATATGTACAATTGCACCTTTGTATGTACACCAGTCCACATGCATATGAGTATGTGCATGTTTTTGCAAACGCAACTGTGTGTGATTGCATAACAATGCACGCATGCTGTGTATACATGGATACCTGTATATCTATGCTTTTGTATGTATATGAGTACATATGTACATGGATGTGTATGTGTGTGCACCCATGTGCAATGCTTGGGAGTATGCACAGTGTGTGTTTGTGCTTGCTGAGAGCTTTTAGGGACAGTAGTTGTCTTTTTCTTTTACTACGCATAATTAAGTTCTGTAGGTCTTTTATTTTCTTAACGTAAAAAAATCTTTTAATGTTTATTTATTTTTGAGAGACAGAGACAGAGTGTGAGTGGGGGAAGGGCAGAGAGAGAGGCAGACACAGAATCTGAAACAGGCTCCAGGCTCTGAGCTGTCAGCACAAAGCCTGATGCAGAGCTCAAACTCACGAACCGTGAGATCATGACCTGAACTGAAGTCAGACGCTCAACTGACTGAGCCACCAAGGTGCCCCTAACTTTTTTTTGTTTATTTGTTTTTGAGAGAAAGAGAAAGAGAGAGAGAGAGAGAGAGAGAGAGAGAGAGAGAGAGAGAAAGAGAGAGTGCTCAAGCAGGGGAGGGACAGAGAGAGAGGGAGACAGAGAATCCCAAGGCAGGCTCCAGGCTCTGAGCTGTCAGCACAGAGCCAGACACGGGGTTCGAACTCATGAACCACGAGATCATGACCTGAGCTGAAGTTGGACACTTAACTGACTGAACCACCCAGGCACCACTGTATATCTGTTAAAAGTAAAGCCAAATCCTGCTCCCTCTCTTATTTAAAAAAGTACAATATTTGTCCATTTCAGGTAGAATACAATTCGAACCCTTAGCAATTGTCTTTCACTTGTTCAATAAAGTCCAGCCAAACTGATCTTTTTTGTATTCCTGGCTCATTCCTGCTTTAAGACTTCTGCATATGCTATTCCCATTTTGGGACTGCTCTACCCTCATATTGTCACTTTCTCAAAGAAGTCATTTCTGACCACCAAATGTAATTGTGACCACCCCCTCCTCCAACCCCAGTTGTGTTCTGTGCCAGAACACAGGCACCAGGCACTCTCTAATTTTCTTCAGAGCATGTATTGTTATTTAGAATTGTGACATTCATTTATATGTTTGATTGTATATTGCCTGCCTCTTCCTGAGTTAGAATGGAAGCTTCATGAGGGCTAAGCCTATGTCTGTATTATTCACAGGTGTCCATAACTATTTGTGGATTGAGGGGATGAATAAATACTGAGGATGCGTACACTATGGGGCATTGATTCACACAGTTTAGCTCCAAATATTATTTTAAATTACTGCATTAATTAGAACACTCTTCTTTATTGATTTTATTTACTTTGAGATTTAAATAAACCCTCATTGATATATGTTTTATTTAATATGTTTAAAGAGATCAAGTTCTTGGCAATATAATCAAAGCTATCTCCAAAATCAACACAAGTATTACAAGGGAGCGGTTGTAATGCTTACTGTTGTGTTATTTCTTTGAGTACTCAAATGTGAAAATAGAATCCTGGAATATTTTTTCTCTGACTCTGGAATTTAAATCTCACATACTTCATTTAGGCAAAAATCAACAAGAGGTAAAAAAAAAACAACAACACATCAAAAAGGGGGTGTTCTGGGGTAGAATAGTTGGTTCTTTCAGGTTGTTTCATTTTGCATGAAAAAAAGTCCACACATTTTTTTTGTTGCTGCTTTTAGCCTGGGTATATACATTCTCAGATATCTGGATAAAAGTAAAATCTTAAGTCAACATCTAGTTGCTTCAAAATACCTGTATCTGTGATGTTGTTTAGATGTAACCTCAAAGACTTTGTGATACAATCTTAGTAGGGCCACAGAGCATGGAGAAACAGGGTATAAAAGTACCTTCTTTAGAGGAGCCTGGGTGGCTCAGTTTGTTAAACTCCCAACTCTTGATTTTGACTCAAGTCATGATCTCACAGTTCGTAGGATTGAGCCCCACATCGGGCTCTGCGCTGACAGCATGGACCCTGGTTGGGATTCTCTCCCTCTCTCTACCCTTCCTGTGCATATTCCCTCTTTCTCTCTCTCTCTCTTGAAATAAATAAATAAACATTTTTAAAAAGCACCTTCTGCGGATGTCCTTTACCCATGTGACATCCTCTGTAGGTCACAGGGCTATTGGCTTGTGCTGCGTATGTGGAAAACAGAAACAATAAGAAAAGCAAAATTCCATTAAGATTAGAAACAGAATGTTAAAAGATAACAACAAAATACTGACACGTTTTTAATGACTACATGGGGTTTTTTATTATAGTAAATATATCTTACATTTCAGAACTCTATAGATTTTAATCTTCCTATTGTTTGTTGCCAATGCAACTACTCAAAATTTGTAGTTTTAACACATAGTTATAAATGCCAGATAGATACCAGGTTCTGTATCACGGACTTTAACAAACTGGTATATTAATCTTCATCCAGTCTTGTGAATAGAAAACCTACTAATAAATGTCAATTTTTCAAAATATGGATTCTTCAAGGTTAATTTTAAATTCCCACAGCATATTGGAAGTTGATATTAAGAGGATGTGCCTTCTGGAATGTTCCATGAGATGCATATATAGACTATTAGAAAATGTTTAGCGCACCTGGCAAAGGTTAGGAGCATGACATTAAACGAATCACAGTAGAGACAGAGTTCCAGTGCAGTATTTGTGACTGGCCTAAAGTGGCCAAGATTAAAATATTGTCTCACTGAATCTCAGAGATGTATAAATACCTACATAGTCAACTTTAACATTATTCCATTCTTTGGCATGATCTCAGTAAAAGTTAATAAAGTTTCTGAGTTTTAATAAATAGTTTTCATCATTTGGTGTTAATCTATCACTAACCTCACCATTTGTTCAATGTTTTAAAGGGGCCAGAGCCTTGACAATCTCATCAACGTGACCCCTGAAGTAAACAGAAGTAATGCAGGGTGAAGATTATGTCTTATCTTTCTTCCTTCCCTGACTGCATCAATTTGTGGCCCTCATCAGAGAAGCTATGTGGAAAAATCTTTGCATTGGAATCAGCAAGTCTGAAATCCATTACTTCCCAGCTGGGTGCCTTTGAGCAAGTCCCTTGAACACTCTGAGCTGAGGCTTCTTTAGTCATAAAATGAGGGTCATGTCTGTTCTACCTTTGTCATTTGATTGTTGAAGGATCAAATGACATAATGGATATAAAATCCCTTTAAAGCAAGAAAGCACCAAAAATGGAAATTATTACCAAAACATAGTTAAGTAACAGCTACAGTGTTGGATTAAATACTTAGGAGGTGTGTGAAAGTTTTTGCAAATCATTATATTGTTCCTGATTGATTTTTTAAAAACTCAATATTGCCCTGATATTATGGTTTTATTTTGGGGGTAAATAAGATTCTGAGCCAGTATATCAATGATCTATATAGAAGTCAAAATTGTACTCTTTAAAATTAAGGACATAGACTGGTATTGATTTCTCTTAAAACTTAATAGAAAAATTCATCTTGAGTACATATATCTTTTAAATAAATACTTAGTTGATTTAATTCCATTTTTACTAATCATTTTTTTTGTTTAAGTTCCAAAGATCTTGATAACCTCATCAAAGTGGTTCCGAGAACAGGAAAAAGTATGCAAGGGTAAGTTTTAATATGTTTTTTTTTTTTTTGGTTTCACACATATCAATGCTTGAAAAGATAATTAAATTAATATTTTAAGAGACTGACACTGAGGTCAATGATAGTTTAAGAATGTGACCTCCCAGGGCGCCTGGGTGGCTCAGTCGGTTAAGCGTCCAACTTCGGCTCAGGTCATGATCTTATGGTCCGTGAGTTCGAGCCTCGCATCGGGCTCTGTGCTGACAGCTCAGAGCCTGGAGCCTGCTTCGGATTCTGGAATTCTGTGTCTCCCTCTCTCTCTGACCCTCCCCCCGTTCATGCTCTGTCTCTCTCTGTCTCAAAAATAAATAAACATTAAAAAAAATTAAAAAAAAAAAAAAGAATGTGACCTCCCTGACCTCATGTCTAAAATGGTTAACTAGAGAATAGGTAAACTAGAAGATAAAATTATGGAAAAAGAAGAAGCTGAGAAAAAGAGAGATAAAAAATCCAGGAGTATGAGGGGAAAATTAGAGAACTAAGTGATGCACTAAAGAGAAATAATCTACGCAAAATTGGTATTCCAGAGGAGGAAGAGAGAGGGAAAGGTGCTGAAGGTGTACTTGAAGAAATAATAGCTGAGAACTTCCCTGAACTGGGGAAGGAAAAAGGCATTGAAATCCAAGAGGCACAGAGAACTCCCTTCAGACGTAACTTGAATCGATCTTCTGCACGACATACCATAGTGAAACTGGCAAAATACAAGGATAAAGAGAAAATTCTGAAAGCAGCAAGGGATAAACGTGCTCTAACATATAAAGGGAGACCGATAAGACTCGTGATGGATCTCTCTACTGAAACTTGGCAGGCCAGAAAGGAATGGCAGGAAATCTTCAATGTGTTGAACAGAAAAAATATGCAGCCGAGAATCCTTTATCCAGCAAATCTGTCATTTAGAATAGAAGGAGAAATAAAGGTCTTCCCAAACAAACAAAAACTGAAGGAATCTGTCACCACTAAACCAGCCCTACGAGAGATCGTAAGGGGGATTCTGTGAGACAAAGTACCAGAGACATCGCTACAAGCATGAAACCTACAGACATCACAATGACTCTAAACCCATATCTTTCTATAATAACACTGAATGTAAATGGACTAAATGCACCAACCAAAAGACATAGGGTATCAGAATGGATAAAAAAAAACAAGACCCATCTATTTGCTGTCTACAAGAGACTCATTTTAGACCTGAGGACACCTTCAGATTGAAAATGAGGGGATGGAGAACTATTTATCATGCTACTGGAAGTCAAAGGAGAGCTGGAGTAGCCATACTTATATCAGACAAACCAGAATTTAAATTAAAGGCTGTAACAAGAGATAAAGAAGGACATTATATAATAATTACAGGGTCTATCCATCAAGAACTAAATAAATGTCTATGTGCCGAATACGGGAGTCCCTAAATATATAAAACAATTACTCACAAACATAAGCAACCTTATTGACAAGAATGTGGTAATTGCAAGGAACTTTAATATCCCACTTACAACAATGGAAAGATCATCTAGACACATGATCAATAAAGAAACAAGGGCCCTGAATGATACATTGGATCAGATGGACTTGACAGATATATTTAGAACTCTGCATCCCAAAGCAACAGAAGATACTTTCTTCTCGAGTGCACATGGAACATTCTCCAAGATAGATCACATACTGGGTCACAAAACAGCCCTTCATAAGTATACAAGAATTGAGATCATACCATGCATACTTTCGGACCACAATGCTATGAAGCTTGAAATCAACCACAGGAAAAAGTCTGGAAAACCTCCAAAAGCATGGAGGTTAAAAAACACCCTACTAAAGAATGAGTGGGTCAACCAGGCAATTAGAGAAGAAATTTAAAAATATATGGAAACAAATGAAAATGAAAATACAACAATCCAAACGCTTTGGGATGCAGCGAAGGCAGTCCTGAGAGGAAAATACATTGCAATCCAGGCCTATCGCCAGAAACAAGAAAAATCCCAAATACAAAATCTAACAGCACACCTAAAGGAAATAGAAGCAGAGCAGCAAAGACACCCTAAACCCAGCAGAAGAAGAGAAATAATAAAGATCAGAGCAGAAATAAACAATATAGAATCTTAAAAAAAAAAAACTGTAGAGCAGATCAATGAAACCAAGAGTTGTTTTTTTTGAAAAAATAAACAAAATTGATAAACCTCTAGCCAGGCTTCTCAAAAAGAAAAGGGAGATGACCCAAATAGATAAAATCATGAATGAAAATGGAATTATTACAACCAATCCCTCAGAAATACAAGCAATGATCAGGGAATACTATGAAAAATTATATGCCAACAAACTGGACAACCTGGAAGAAATGGACAAATTCCCAAACACCCACACACTTCCAAAACTTAAACAGGAGGAAATAGAAAGCTTGAACAGACCCATAACCAGCAAAGAAATTGAATCAGTTATCAAAAATTTCCCAACAAATAAGAGTCCAGGACCAGGTGGCTTCCCTGGGGAATTCTACCGGCCATTTAAAGCGGAGATAATACCTATCCTTCTCAAGCTATTCCAAAAAATAGAAAGGGAAGGAAAACTTCCAGACTCATTCTATGAAGCCAGCATTACTTTGATTCCCAAACCAGACAGAGACCCAGTAAAAAAAGAGAACTACAGGCCAATATCCCTGATGAATATGGATGCTAAAATTCTCAACAATATACTAGCAAATCGAATTCAACAGCATATATAAAAAGAATTATTCACCATGATCAAGTGGGATTCATTCATGGGCTGCAGGGCTCGTTCAACATTCGCAAATCAATCAACATGATACATCACATTAATAAAAGAAAAGATAAGAACCATATGATCCTGTCAATCGATGCAGAAAAAGCATTTGACAAAATTCAGCATCCTTTCTTAATAAAAACCCTCGAGAAAGTCGGGATAGAAGGAACATACTTAAACATCATAAGAGCCATTTATGAAAAGCCCACAGCTAATATCATCCTCAATGGGGAAAAACTGAGAGCTTTCCCCCTGAGATCAGGAATACGACGGGGATGTCCACTCTCACCGCTGTTGTTTAACATAGTGTTGGAAGTGCTAGCATCAGCAATCAGACAACAAAAGGAAATCAAAGGCATCAAAATTGGCAAAGATGAAGTCAAGCTTTCACTTTTTGCAGATACCATCATATTATACATGGAAAACCTGATAGACTCCACCAAAAGTCTGCTAGAACTGATACATGAATTCAGCAAAGTCGCAGGATACAAAATTAATGTACAGAAATGAGTTGCATTCTTATACACTAATAATGAAGCAACAGAAAGACAAATAAAGGAACTGATCCCATTCACAATTGCACCAAGAAGCATAAAATACCTAGGAATAAATCTAACCAAAGATGTAAAAGATCTGTATGCTGAAAACTATAGGAAGCTTATGAAGGAAACTGAAGAAGATATAAAGAAATGGAAAAACATTCCGTGCTCATGGGTTGGAAGAATAAATATTGTTAAAATGTCAATACTACCCAAAGCTATCTACACATTCAATGCAATCCCAATCAAAATTGCACCAGCATTCTTCTTGAAGCTAGAACAAGCAATCTTAAAATTCATATGGAACCACAAAAGACCCCGAATAGCCAAAGTAATTTTGAAGAAGACCAAAGCAGGAGGCATCAAAATCCCAGACTTTAGCCTCTACTACAAAGCTGTAATCATCAAGACAGCATGGTATTGGCACAAAAACAGACACATAGACCAATGGAATAGAATAGAAACCCCAGAACTAGACCCACAAAAGTATGGGCAACTCATCTTTGACAAAGCAGGAAAGAATATCCAATGGAAAAAAGTCTCTTTAACAAATGGTGCTGGGAGAACTGGACAGCAATATGCAGAAGAATGAAACTAGACCACTTTCTTACACCATTCACAAAAATAAACTCAAAATGGATAAAGGACCTGAATGTGAGACAGGAAACCATCAAAACCCTAGAGGAGAAAGCAGGAAACGACCTCTCTGACCTCAGCTGCAGCAATTTCTTACTTGACACATCCCCAAAGGCAAGGGAATTAAAAGCAAAAATGAACTATTGGGACCTCATGAAGATAAAAAGCTTCTGCGCAGCAAAGGAAACAATCAACAAAACTAAAAGGCAACCAACAGAATGGGAAAAGATATCTTTAAATGACATATTGGACAAAGGACTAGTATCCAAAATCTATAAAGAGCTCACCAAACTCCACACCCGAAAAACAAATAATCCAGTGAAGAAATGGGCAGAAAACATGAATAGACACTTCTCTAAAGAAGACATCCGGATGGCCAACAGGCACATGAAAAGATGCTCAACGTCGCTCCTCATCAGGGAAATACAAATCAAAACTACACTGAGATATCACCTCACGCCAGTCAGAGTGGCCAAAATGAGCAAATCAGGAGACTATAGATGCAGGCGAGGATGTGGAGAAATGGGAACCCTCTTGCACTGTTGGTGGGAATGCAAATTGGTGCAGCCACTCTGGAAAGCAGTGTGGAGGTTCCTCAAAAAATTAAAAATAGACCTACCCTATGACCCAGCAATAGCACTGCTAGGAATTTACCCAAGGGATACAGGAGTACTGATGCATAGGAGCACTTGTACCCCAATGTTTATCACTCTCAAGAATAGCCAAATTTTGGAAAAAGCCTAAATGTCCATCAACTGATGAATGGATAAAGACATTGTGGTTTATATACACAATGGAGTACTACGTGGCAATGAGAAAGAAGGAAATATGGCCCTTTGTAGCAACGTGGATGGAACTGGAGGGTGTGATGCTAAGTGAAATAATCCATACAGAGACAGACAGATACCATATGTTTTCACTCTTATGTGGATCCTGAGAAACTTAACAGAAACCCATGGGGGAGGGGAAGGAAAAAAAAATGAGGTTAGAGTGGGAGAGAGCCAAAGCATGAAAGACTCTTAAAAACTGAAAACAAACTGAGGGTTGATGGGGGGGGGGGGGGTGGGAGGGAGGGAAGGGTAGGTGATGGGCATTGAAGAGGGCATCTTTTGGGATGAGCACTGGGTGTTTTATGGAAACCAATTTGACAATAAATTTCATATATTAAAAAAAATAATAAAATGGTTAACTTTTAATGTTAAAATGGTTAAGTTTTAATATAATCGAGGTAACTTTGATTAGTTAGATGCACAGTTGATTTCCAAGAATAGACAAGACACTTTATTGTTTTATTTTTCTTTTCTTTTTTTTAAAGTTTATTTATTTTGAGAGAGAGAACATGTGTGTGTGTGCGCACGCGCACATGAGTGGGGGAGGGGCAGAGAGAGAGGGAAAGAGAGCATTCCAAGCAGGTTCCAAGCTGCCAGCGCAGAGCCTGACGTGGGGCTCAATCTCACGACCCACTGTGAGATCATGAACTCAGCCGAAATCAAGAGTTGGATGCTTAACTGACTTAGCTACCCAGGCGTCCCAATTTGTATATTTTTCTTAAGCAGAGGATGGCATAGAAGAGGTGAAATAGAACTAAATGGGAGACTATAGATTTGGATCTAGGTCTGGCTCTGCCCTCACTAACCGTGTGAAATGTAGTTGGTCACTTCTATTTGGGCTTCAGTTTTCTTGTCCTCACAGTAAGGAAATTGGACCAGGTGCTGTCTCGTCACTCCAATGCTAATTCAATTACTAAGTTCCAGTACAATGGTTGGTATCATGGAATCATGGTATCATGGAAAGTTGGTATCATGGAATCTGACTCTTGAGTTATATTACTTCACTTTCACTTAATCTTTCTGTGTCTGTGTCTCAGTTTTTCCCTTTGTGAACATGGGATGATAATACTTCCTATATTGGATGATTGATTAAATTATATAAATCCTGTGAATCACTTGAACAGTGCCTGGCATATCATGAATTTTCTAAAACCACTGATTATTTTTTATTACTTCTATGCAGCTGTAGTTATGTCCAAATATATATATTCATAAGACTGAAAATTCCAATCCTTTGAGATGAACTCTATATTTATAAATATTTTACAATAAAATATTTTTACAATATAAAATGGTTCTCAGTTTTAACAAATATTTGCAACCACATGATATAAATCAACCACTGATCTGATCACTTCTTCCATGTTTTAAAGGGGCCACAGTCTTGACAGTCTCATCAAAGTGGCTCCTGAAACAAACAGAACTAACCAAAGGTGAGGTTCATGGAACTCTTCTATACCTCTGTGTTTTTCTGTTTAACTTTAAAAAATGTAATAAAACTCATTGTCCCACCATGGAGACAGCCAGTGATGGGACCAAAAATCAACAGCTGTGTTAGAAACCTGGTGTTCAGGTCCTTGCTCAGGGCTCCCAGGCCGTGAGCTTTAATGGAGGATAGAGAATTTCTTATAATGTCTCTTATCAGTATGCGATTGTGCTTGGGATTTCAACATAATTCTATTTCAGTATAATAGGTCCACATAATACGTTGCAATCATTTACATGAAAGGGCCTGTGTGTGATTAAATTAGTTTATGAGTTAATTGGAAAGATTAATTAAATGATACAAACATTTCTGGCCTTTTTTTCTCTTCAGGGTATATAGCATATTGTACAATAATAAGGTATACCACATTAACCTTCTTGTTTAGGCTTTTGGTGTTAATGTTGGTATGAAAGCCCATTGTTATAATAATGTGTCTTTAGAGCTATGATTATTCATTTGAGTGTTTAGAATAAAAGCAATTTATGTAATCTGAAGTCTTGCTTGTTCTGATTTAGCACTACATGAAGTGCAATTCTGAAGTGATTTAATTAATATCTTAGAGTAGCCTCAATGTTACAGATTCACGTTATATGTATTACCTGCATACCTTAAATCAGGAAGTAACTCTGTTTTTTAAAAGTCCTAGGTTATGTTGTTTTGCTTGCTTGCTTTCGTTTTTGTTGTTTTTGGAGGGGATGGAAATGGGGAACACATGGAAATGATAAATCTTATATGTTTATATTCTTCTTTTGTTTGTTACAACCTCCCAAAATATCCTAAATGCTAATTCTGCTACCAAATATAATGTGGAAAGTCAAAAGCTCAAGAGTAATTTAAATTTGGGGTTGTCTTGAAAGAAACAAGAATAAAACTAAATTAAATTCTCATATGTACATAATTGTGTAAGAAATGAATTCATAGCCACCTGCTTTTACATTGGGCTAAAAAGAATTCAAGTAATGATGAAGTTTTAAATTGGCAACAATTATTTAATTTAATATTCAAGTTGAAAAAAATGTACACGTTATTATTGATTTTAGTTGATTTTACCACCTATTGCAACTTGCAACATTTTTTTAGGATCCAAACTCATTCCCTCAGCATACACAAGGTAGGTTTTACCAAGATTATTGAGACTTTTGAGCAAGTTTCCAATTTCTGCCGAAAAATAAGATTAATCATTTGGCTAAAGGCATTCTGAAAGAGGACATGAAAAAAAATGAGAACAAATTGATTTATTGATATGTAGTGGTGTTGGATAGGCTCTTCTTTTTTCATTGTTTCAATTTACTTTATTATAGTATTGAAGCAAATTCTTCATAATTACCATTTGAGAAATTCGTTTTGACACAATAATAGCATAACTAGATCATTACTGTAAATTCACAGTAAATTAATTGTAAATTCATAAAGCCGGATAAAACAAAGAATATTGGCTTTCTACTCTTTCACAAACCCAAAGATTGATTTTTAAATGACTCGAGAAAGTTGGTGGCATAACATTCCTATACTATTCTTATAATATTCTTATACTAGAATATTTTTGGATGACATTGAATATATTTCTGTCTTCTTGGGAAGTTAAGACTCATTGTATATGGGGTCAAAAGTCAAGAAGTGCATACCAGAATAAGTCCAAGCTCCCTCTCAGGATTACTGTGATGATGTTGGTGAAGAGCATGGTGGAGATGTAAGCAGTTACTGTGGACAGAGAGAAAGGATGATAGTGGGAAGGAGCGTGAGGTTTGGGGTCCAGTTGCTATGGTTTAAAAACTGGTTCATTCTTAATCACTTCTTCCTACCTGCCCCCAAAGAGTGCCCTACCTTCCAGGAAGCTCGGTTTCTTTATTTGTAAAGGGAAGATGGTGATATCTACCTCAGTGGGTTGTTTTGAGGATTTTAAAAACTTTGGGAAGTAGAAACTCAGTAAACTTGTTACTTTTATCTAGGATCCCATTGTATGATTTACATGTGTCAAAAGAAAAAATGTCAGTCATAAAATTTGCTGGTTTCCAGCTGAATTTGACCTTTTATTTTATTTTGTTTTAGCAGTAAAGCAAGTCTTGATGAACTTATTAATGTAGGCCCCAAAGCTGTCAAAAACATGACTGGGTAAGAGAAAGATGTTAATTTGTTTTGTTTTGTTTTGTTTTGTTTTGTTGTGTTTTGTTTTTCCTCTTAAAACACAATACAGATGTAAATAATTTGTAGTCATTCTGTGGGCAAACTGAATATAGGTCTTGAAAAACCATCATGATTTTGATATATTCCTGGAAATAAATATCTATTTGTTCCTAGCAAGAAAGAGAGGTAGCTGAAGAAAATAATATGCTGGTGTCTTTACTTCTTTCCACCTCAAGTGAAGCAGTTGAAGAGACCGATTGTGAGAACATAGCTGGTCTATGTGCTAATTTGTTGTTTTTTCCTTTATGATATTGATGTTAACACCTTTGTCTCTTGAACTGATGACAATTTGTTAATAATAGTTAATTCCTAAAAACACCTAGAACACTTTATTAGATGTAGTAGCAGCATTACCTTTACTTCATTTCATAGAACATTTTCTGGTAGTCGGTGGAAATTTTATGAGGTTTATTGTTTCTTAGATAGTTTGATGCTCCCAGCAAAGTTGTGGATATAAAATTTGGTATTTCTTTAGGCAGTGTCTGTAAGATAATAAAACTCGCTTTTTGTCTCTGGGTATATGAAGATTTTTAAACTATTGCACACTATATACATATATTGATTTCCCTTTTTGAGTTTAGTTGGTACATATAAAAACTGCAAAATTTTAGAGATCAAAGAAGGAATCCCAAAGAACTCCCAGCCCTGTTAGTCTGAACAATTTTGAAAACCCCTGTTTCAGTCAAACCTATTCAATTTCCAGAAGAGGAAACAGACTCACAAAGGTTAAGTGATCTGACCAGGGTCATGGAGAAAACTAGTGGAAGACTGATAGTTTTGTGATCTGTTAGGGAATGAATAATTATGAGGAACCTATTGGGTTTGAAGCTTGCAACTAGGTATCATTAGTTGCACATTAGGTATAATTATAGGCCATGGATGCCAAAAAGAGAATTCAGTAGACATACTCAGTCTTATTAACAGCAGGCAATTATCATAGATTAAAGCTAATTATGTACTGGGGGGCACAGAGATGTTACTCCAAGAGAAGAATAGGTTGTCAATTTAATATATTACATTTTGGAACACTCATGTACTGCTTGCTGAATATAGAATGCATTGTCAGTACATTGCATTTAAAAGGGAAAAGAAGCACTGAATAGCTCATTTAATAAACATGACAGGCAGTCAAGCCCATATCCATAGTTTCCTAGGAGTAGAAGACGTTGGAGACGGGCAGAGTCTTAGAGATGTTCCAGTCTCCTCATTTTACAGATGAGAATACTGAGGCCAGGAGCAAAAATCTCATAGACTCCGTGAGTTCTTCTGACTCCCAGCCCAACTCCTGGGGGCTCCCAGCACACCAACTTTAATCTTAAAAGAAATGAAAGTTAATTAAACACCTCCAGAAATAGTGGAGGTTTATAGAGCTAGGATTGTTGCTCTTGCCATGGGACAGCCAGAAGGTGTCCTTTACTGCTCTACAGGGTCACTTGAAATATTATTTCATAGGTGACAATGGCACAAATGTGCAAATGGCTGCAAAACACTTTGCAGCTCTTAAACTACATGGAGTCAGTGATAGATAAATATTCTAACATACCCGTTTACTATATCCTTAAAGCAAAACAAATGAGAGCAGAAACTTGTTACAGAAAGAATGTCACATTTTTCCCGGATAAAGTTTAGATATAAGATTTCTGCATTTTCAGGGACCCAAGGCCTGAAAAAGGGGTCTATAAATTTGTTATTTTCAAGTCATTGAGATAAATTGCGTGATGCTATCAATCAAGGCAATTCAGAACTGATACTGAGATCCTCGTTTTGTTAAAACACTGTTGTCTTTTCAGTAGTGGTAGAACATAGCATACAATTATATATTTTCTAAGCCAGGATTTCTCAAACTATGGGTCAAAACCCACCAACGGGTCTTGTAATTAATACAGCAAGTAGCAATCAGCACTTTCCCTCAATTAAATAAAATTAATTAAATAGAGTGGAAAACATGAGAGTTATTATGTAGGAAGGGTATTATTTAATGAAATTTGTGTTTGCTTATGTGTGTGTGTGAGTGTGCATATCTCTATCTGAAGAGAGTATTGAGTTGTGATGTAAACCTTATTTCTTTTTTTTAAGTTTATTTATTTATTTTGAGAGAGAGAGCACAAATGCCTGCAAGTGTGAGTGGGTAAGGGGCAGAGAGAGTAGGAGAGAGAGACTCTCAAGCAGGCTCTGTGCTAATGGCAGGGGCTCAATCTCACGAACCTTGAGATCATGACCTGAGCCAAAATCAAGAGTTGGATGCTTAACTGACTGAGTCACCCAGGCGCCCCTAAAATGTATTTCTTAATGCGCTTTATGAAACAGTAATTTGAATATCACTTTTCTAGGTTGTTGTATAAATGACATTTTCTGTGCTCATCAGAAGAGTGAAAATGGAAGTTCCCATGGTTGTGTGTGCAGTTTAATCATGTTGGCACATGAATGTTGTATGTAGTTACACTAAAAAATATTATGGCCTTTGAACACATTATCTTCTCTACAATGTCTTATTTGTATTTTTTATCCTAATATATGAAATTAACCTCACTTTATTTTATTTAAAAAATTTTTTAATTCCTGTACAGTTAACATACAGTGTTACAATAGTTTTAAGGTGTAAAATAATCTCACTTTAGAGGTCATTGTCTTTTAGGCACAGTTGACTTTATACTAAATCTTGCAATCAATTTATACAAGGAAATTATATTTTGGATAGCTCTTATAGGATAATCCTTCCTTTAATAGTATTTGTAGAAACCAATTGGTTATCTTTAATTGCGAATACTATTCCTGAAGATAATTCAAAACAGTGAAAATTCAGTTAGCAGCTTTCTGTCTACCGTGGAAATCTGAGAACAATGATGGAAGCCAGGGGCTGGGAAGCACATTCAATGGAAATATTAGGTTTGGGGGAGGGAAATGCAGACTTTTTCTCAGAACTTTTCAGTGATGAAGTTCTAAAGGGCTCCCCTTCAGCTCTCAACATTGTTTTAATATTTTTGACAAGTAAAATGTCTCTTATTTTTATATAAGGAGAAAGGACTGTTTGGAGGGAAGGGTAGACAGGCAAGTTGGTGTCCAAGATGTACTGAAAGCAGGCATTCTCAGTCCTGTGATTTCTATTTTTTTTTTAATGTTTATTTATTTTTGAGAGAGAGAGAGAACACACATGCTCATGAGTGGGGGAGGGGCAGACAGAGAGGGAGACAGAGAATCTCAAGCAGGCTGTGTCCACTGTCTGCGCTGAGCCTGACATGGAGTTCGAACCCGCAGACTGTGAAATCATGACCCGAGCTGAAATGAAAAGTTGGAAGCTTAACTGACTGAGTCATCCAGGCACCCCAGTCCTATGATTTCTTGCCATTACAGGCTGACACATTTCTCTGAATAAATATTAAAAAGGGGTTTACGGGAACAACTGAAAAATCACCACCTGCCAGCCCTTAAAACAAGGTATGACACGAAGGCAGTGAATGGCAGCAAACTATGTGGGAAGAAATACTGTTCTTGACTGAGGAAACGAACTGGTGTGGCTTCAGATAGGAAGCAGACAGTCTTCAGAGCATGTAACTAATTTGACCATGAACAGCTGAGTTCATTTCAGCTTTTTAGTCATTGTAAAGGAAAGAAATGTCATGGTTTTGAAGGATTTCTAGAACGCTCCTTGCCAAGTCTTATGCTAAGTATAATCCCAATTTTAGAGCTTATTTTAAAAAATATCTTCAGTTGGTGAATATGATTTAAAAACTAACAAGGACAAGGACATTAAAATCAGCTTGTATCTTCATAACGTTAAAACACTGCAGAGTGGAAAGTTGTTAATCCCAGATGCTTGCTGTGAACACCAGCCAGCGTGCCCTCGTAGATGTGCTCTGGCTATGAAGCATGTAAAGTCAGAGCAACTTCTCTTCAAATCCAGCATAGACTGTCCCCCCAAATTAGCTAGAAAACTTATTTGAAGGCTGTTCTATGCCAAACCAGTATGTCTCATGCTAAATGATAAGACGGCTAATCCTTTCTTCTAATTCCAACCAACTTGAACCCGCATTACCTCTAACCCAAGCTGCTTTAATTTTTTTTTTTCACGTAAAGAAATCGAGATCTTGATAAGCTCATCAGAGTGAGTCCTGAAACTCTCACTAACAACCAAAGGTAATAGAACTATATTAATTTTTGTGCTTTGGGCAGGAAGAATATTTTGGTTTATTATTATTTCAAGCAGATTTATAACCTTAATGCTCCTGCCAAAAGAACTTTACCATTAACCTTCTCTCCTTTTATTTTTCTATTTAAAGAAACCAGGATCTGGATAACCTCATCAAAGTGAGTCCTGCAGTGACCAGGAGCAGTCAGAGGTAATCAAATAAAATAGTCATTTCATGTTTTCATCTGTCTGTTGCCCCTGGGTGCAGTGGATTTATAATGTGGCTTTATTGACCCAGCGCAACCAAAACCTATCACTAAGCTGAATTTATTTATTTTTTTCTCTTTTGAACAGTGAAGGCTTGGACAGTCTCATTAAAGTGAAATCTTCAGGTCTCAAAAACACTGAGCGGTAAATGACTTTGCCTATCTTGAGGTGTTCTCAAGGTTCTAGTTAGGAATTGTGTTTCTTTCTCTCTCTCTTAAAGAAGCCTTTTATTGGGGTGCCTGGGTGGCTCAGTTGGTTAAGCATCTGACTTCAGCTCAGGCCATGATCTCACAGATGGTGAGTTCGAGCCCCATGTCAGGCTCTGTGCTGACAGCTCAGAACCTGGACCCTGCTTCAGATTCTGTGTCTCCCTCTCTCTCTGCCCCTCCCCTGCTTGCTCTCTGTCTCTCTCTCTCTCTCTTAAAAATAAATAAACATAAAAAATTTTTTTAAAAAGAAGCCTTTTATTTTTCTTTAGTGTTCAAATGAAGACACAGTTCTAAGTCATGTGTCTCCTGTCAGCAAGGAAACATCTTGCACTCCTCTGGAATCGCACTATTTGGGACTCGGTTCTGTACTTTTTATTTATTTACAGGAGTGCAACTTTGTTTGTTGTCTACAGCATGTTAGGACTGAAATGAAAACTGAATGCAATCAAATCAGAAGAAAACGTATTTCCAAGAAACTGAACCAAACTGGTGGCTTATATAGATGACTATAGAGCATCAGAAAGGATATTCAGGGTCCTCAAATTACAGATCCACAGTTTGTGTGGACTCACAGAATATTACAGCAGATTTTTAACCTTGAACTTCCATTTTGAGTTCTGCAAATATAGTATGATTTAGTATCTTTATGTGATATCTACATCTTTC
Organism: Panthera leo; assembly: GCF_018350215.1. Lineage (NCBI taxonomy): Eukaryota > Metazoa > Chordata > Mammalia > Carnivora > Felidae > Panthera > Panthera leo. Next base: position 51,497,047 of record NC_056679.1, read on the forward strand.
ACCTAAAGGGGCTTATTAATAGACAATAAGGTAATAATAGATAATGCACCCAAGTGCCTAATATCAGAAATTCAAATTGTCCTGCTGACCTGAAATGTTATCACTATAAACATAAAGCTGGGAACCATAGTGTCAATATTCTAAGATGAGGAAAGCAAGTTAACATACGGAAACGTGCTTCGAACCCACTGGGGGAAAGAAGGCAGTGTAGTACATTCATGGCTCAACTCTTGCGTCTCCTAGTTTGTTGTCTATGTTAGTATGTGATTTTGCTATTTCTGCTTATATGGTTTTATCACTGGGGTGATGGTGTCTTTGGAGGAGGGAGGCACTGGAAGAGCCACCGTCACTGAGAGAAGTAGCATTTACTGAGCCCCTTTCATGTGACTGGCAATTTACATACATTCAATCCTTACAATGAGAAACATATTCATGAGAAATATATTCATATAACCTACTTTATAGAAGAGGGGAGTATAGCTCAAAGACATTAAATGACCTTCTGAAGAAAGAAAACATATCCTGGGTCTAAACTCACGTCCTTCTGATGCCACTGCCTAGAAGAAAAACAGACTCCCATCTTCTTTCCATCCTTTATACTCACCACAGTCCCTTCCCTTCTAAATCCCCCTTCCTGCAGCGAAAGAAGTACAATTACGTATGCTTATTCTAGCAAATTATCACTTAAGTGACAGGGAAGAGAGAAAGTACTTACCTCATAGAGGTTTCCTACCAGCTGAAATAACAGATTTTGGTGTCAACCCTGCCACTGATGATTGTATGGAAATATCTCTGTTAAGTGGAAGCATTTCTTCATAGTGGTTTTGGTTGGGATGGAATTTTCTTTTTATTAGTAATAGTATTAGGATTGTTAGGAGGTCCCCAACTGTGCTGGAAGTGATTAGGTTTAATAACCATGTACAGAATAACTAACAGTGGCTCCTATAGCCAACCCCTCCCTCGGTGTCTGATTCCACAAAATGTACTTCTCTCTGTCTCTCTGTCTCTGTCTCTGTCACACACACACACACACACACACACACACACACACACACTTTCCTCTTTTTCTCACTTTTCCTTCCTTCCCTCCTTCCCTCTGGCACATGTGCTATGTTGACAGACCATGGTAACTTTCTGGTAAGAGTTTTATCTTTTGTTTATTAGAAGATGCCAATTTTATAAAGAGGTAGTTTGTATTTCAGCAACTTCTAATAAAACATCTATAGAAAGAAGGCATTTTCCTTATATGGACGAGATTCCTATAAAAATAAAATTTTAAAATATTGGCCATCATGTGGCTTTCGGATGGAGGCTTGATCCATAAATCTAACCTAAGCAACGTCTGACTCTTCTTTACGAGTGACACCAGATTTAATGATAATCAGCCAGGTTATCAAGAATTAGAGCAGAACAGACAAACAGGAAAGCTGTTTACTTGAAAAAAGTGACTTCATTCAATTGGCTCAGCCACCTGTAACTATAATGTATCTACCCTGCCCACTTTATTTTAATGGGTAAAGAGAGGGGCATTTTAAAGCATCTCCCAGAGGGATAACAGCCACAGGCAATTTTACATCCAATTCAATGTGACATGGCCACTGATTATTTAATAGCAGAACAGCAGTGAATTAGAGTCCTTTTTATGTGACTTTGCTGACATTTCCAGCAGCTGTATATGTAATTCACACTTAGGGGTGGAATAAACTTTGGTCATCGATCAGAATATAAGCAGGTGTCCCTGAGCTCCTTCTAGGAACATAACAACATGAACAAATGCAAATGTGCACAGAATTTTCATTTATTCAGGGAGAAACTGCATGGCTTTTAGCAGTGACAGCCTCGCATTGTCATGAACCAACATAAAAAGGAGGCATTCAATTATCTGAGGCTACAAACTTCTGCTCCCAAATGAAGATTGAAAAGCAGCTAGTGCCATGGAGGCCTTTACAGTTAGAAAAGACATCCTTCATCTGAAGTAGAAAAAAGATTCTGAACTATTTGTATTATTATACTTCCATAATTTTAAGGGCTTCCTACTTCCTAAGACATATACCTCCAAGTTTTAGTATTCCAACAAGAGAAGAGTTTCTTCCTATCTTCCTATTGCAGATTTCTCATATTTCTGCTCAAGGAAGAAAGCTGGGGGAAGGGGTGACCTTGACTCTTTCCAGTGCTTCATTCCCCATAATTGGCAGGCCACTCTGCATGCCTCTATCTCAGGAACTAAGATACCTTATCTTTTCCGATACTACCAGGACCAGAATACAATTCGGCCTCCTAATTGGTCCCTCTGCTACCAGTTTCGCCTTCTGTCCTTTAGTCCATTAGCCACACTGTAGAGTGATCTTCCTGAAGCACAGATCTGATCACGTCATTCTGATTAAATCCTCTTGTGGCTTCCCATTGCCGTTGGACAATGGCCATACTCCTTAACCTGGTTTCCGAAGCCTAGCTGATCCTGCCTTCACAGGCTTTCCCCACCCCTACCCACCGTGATGCTCCCTCCACAGGCAAACCCCACCCATCTTTCATTCATATTGCATTGATAACTTCTACTTATTCTTTAGGTCTCAAATTAGGTGTCTCTCACTTAGCTCAGGGAGGCCCCTACCCCGGACCCACCACATCTGCATCAGATGCTTCTTTTAGATATTCTCAAGCTGTCTGACCTTCCTGTCCCAAGCTTTTGTCTCCTAGAGGGAATTATTATTTAATCACCTCTCCCCAACTATAAGATTTTTGAGGGTAAGGATTGGGTCTGTCTTGTTCACTTCTTTACTTACAATATAGGTAGAGCACAATGCCTGACACATTTTCGGTGCTTAACAAAAACTCTGTGAATTAGTCTAAAATCTCAAACTAATCAAGGACCTTTGGTCGTCCATCTAGATAAAGCTTATTGCTTTTCAGCTCTAACATTCTGAGCCCCCACAAGTGAAACCAGATTGAAGGAATCTGATATGACTGGTCTGCTTGCTGAAGCCATTGGCTATCTCTTGCTCATGACATAACCTCAATCAACCATGGTGATGACTTAAAGCCACTAAAATTCTTGAGTACATCTTACATTTAAAATACCTACATTTTCCAATTACCTATGGACCTGTTAATTTCTTTAATATAAAATATTTAAGACTTTCTCATTGAAAAGACCTATAAAGATATATAAAACCAGGCCCATTTTGCCATGTCAACAGAGCTGAAGAATTATACCACTTATCTCTCTGTATTCTGTACTTCCTTTTGAAAGACAAATATTCCTTTTGAACTAAAGCTTAATGCCTAAGATTTAGTTCTTGGCATAGAAGAAGTGCCATAGTAAATTTTTTATATGGAGGCTCTTAATTTTGCAAATGTGTTTGATACTCTACAAAAGCAATTTAAGTAAGCTGTAGAGAGAGAAACATATTGCAGCTTTTAATAAATACCTCCCACGCCCTCATGAGAGTGGTGAGTGAGCTGTTAACTTTCTCTCATGCAGAGCGTATCTTGAGAAAAGTTGTATAAAAGCAGACATAGTAATACCTATTTTTTTCTTCATCTGCTCTGTAGTGGGACAGTGGAAAATAGATATTACTATAACAAAGATAAATGCTTATATCTAAGATTTGTGCTGTGACTTTACATAACAGGTAACTCATTCCCCACCCCACCCCCAATTTTGAAAGCTACATTTAAAAAAGCCTTTTTAGGTGCAAAGGTTAACAAAATTTCTTTTTAGCCTTCCTCACTGTATCCACAGAGAACTGGCAATTTTTCTTGGAGCTAATTCAAATTGCTCATAAATGTATACAGTTATAAAGTCTTTCTTCCACTGCAACTGTCATGGAAAGGGTTTGGAATCAAGCCTTTGCTCCACCCTGCTGCATGTAGCTGGGCTTCTATAAAAATCTGCTTGTCACACTTTGGCGCACAGCTTTTCCTTTTCTACCACAGTGTAAAAACACGACGCAATAGATGTGTTCTTACTGAGAGAGTGGGAATTTATTTTTGTATCCTTCAACTTGGGAAGTTTATGGGCAATCTGAACTTCTTTTATTGGATCTTCCAATCTAGCTGATGACGTCAATCAGAGTGAGCAACCAAAGCAAATACACATTTTGTGCTTCTCATACTCTGGAACTTTTCATTTTGCTTTGCATATTAGTATAGATTATTCAGAATAAAATATTATAATCCACTCTGTCAAATTTGATATGTGATGCTGTTTAATAAAAACAACAAAGATTCTATGAAACCACTAATGTGGTTTATTTGATGATTCACAATTATACCACTTTGGGCATGCGCTTCTTTGAAGGCTTTTGCATAGGTTCCAATTTTGAGTTACCTACTTGTAGTTGTTGGATTTGTTAGATTCTGGCTTCTCCTTGTTTCTCAGGTCCAAGCCTATTCCTGCTCTCCCTCCTAGTAGCTGGGGTCCACAAAGGCTTGGGTCCTTGGGCGGGGATGGAGGATGTGCAAAGACCCAGCGTCCGAAGAAGCCAGGAACAGAAAGTGCCAGCAGAAGTGAGGATGTGCAGGATCAGGCTGAGAAACCGAGGGTAATCATGTTGTGAAGGCACAGGAGATCTCTATTAGTTTTCTAGGGGTGCCATAACAAGTACCACAGACTGAGGGGCTTAAAATAGAGATGTATTTCACACAGTTCTACAAGCTAGAAGTCCAAGAATAAGGTGACTTGTCTGCAGGGTTGGTTCCCTCTGATGATTGAGAGAGGAGTCTATTCTAGGTCTCTCTCCTTGGCTTGTAGAAGGCTGCCTTCATCCTGTATCTTCACATTGTCTTCCATCTGTATGTGTCTTAGTCCAAATTTCCTCTTCTTGTAAAGATACCAGTCATATTGGATTAGGGCCTACCCTAATGACCTCATTTGAATGTGATTACCTCTGTGAAGACCCTATCTTTAAGGAAAGTCACATTCTGACATACTAGCATTAGGACTTCAGCATGTGAATTTGGTGGGGGAAACACAATTCCATCCCTAACAATGTCCCAGAACAAGGATACAAAGCCAGATCTAAGACCTGCATAAAAAAAGAAATATATGCAATTGGTGACTGACACCAATGGAGATGAAATGTCCATCACTTCCTTTACTGATCTTTTTCTACAAGGTCATGGTGCACACTAAGCGTCTGGATGTGGGTGGAGCTGACTGCCTTAAAAGTTCGGGGTCTAATGTCTTCCCCTTGGGGACCCATTTAATATCTGTTCTCAGAGCTAGGTAAGGTAGTTAAAGGTCTCCCCTAGAGAAGTGGAAAAAGGGAATTTAAATTTAATCTCAGAAATCTTTGGGAGCAGTTTCTAAGTGCAAAGCCATGTAAGGCCATGGCAGTGAGACTCTACTCTCAAGTTATAGTGAAAACCATCAGTGTCCATCAGTGGCCCTCAGTTCATCCTAGGTTAGCAGTAGGAGAATCGTTTGCTGGGACAAAATTCTAATTCTCCCAAGATTCACATATCCTGGTGAAACTGGATATGTGACATCATGGTACTTCTCTTAATTTTATTTCATTATCCCCAAGTATGTAGTAAAGTATTATTTTAAAATTATCAAAGGAGGATTACTTAATGCCCAGATTATTAAAGTAGTACAGTGGCCCTTGAGGCCAAGAAGGTAGCTCTAATAATTAGCGAAGGGCCATCAGGGTTTAGCAAAAGTCTTCTGTCTCCCTTTCTAAATTTGAATGATGTGATCTGGGAAGTTTCCTTACATAGTTCATTGAGAGAGTCAGTTCTGAATTTTACATCATTCAGACTGCAGAATCAGATGATTGCAATACTTCTGAGCTACTTCTGAAATCTTGTGCTTTTTACTTGTGTTACTTAGCATATTTTCCCTACTGTAACTCCCATTAAAAAATAATCTAACTAATTTCTACATTTTCAAAATTATGCAGCTAGTATTTTAAATGTGAAGTTTAAATGTAGCTATGGAATGCTACCCAATTTGCAGATTTATCAATTATTGGTGGTTTGGATGTTATATGAAAGGAGTATTAAATCTCAATACACTACAAGAAATTTTTGTAGTATTGTTCATCCTTATCAATATTAATTTTGTGAGTGAGAGTCCATACTCTGATTCCATGTGAGTGAGAGTCCATACTCTGATTCCTTGTTTAAATCTACTATTCAAAATCATGAGCAGGGAGATTTATAAAAACTAGAGTTAATTCCAAAGATGAGAGAAATTAGAGCAGAAATACAAATGAAAAGGCAGTCCATCAAAATAGTGAAATCAATAGTGCCTCCTGCTGTGTCACTGAACTTCTGTTAGCTGTCATTTATTTGTGCTTATTCAGTTCACCCACAACGGAGGTCGCTGTGCCATGAATGTTACTTACATTAACTCATTCATTCTCACCACAACTTAATGAAATTAGATAGGGTTAGTCTAGTTTACAAAAGGAAGATTAAGAAGGTTGATTAACTTGTCCACAGAAATAGAAGAGATGGCCTCATTGTTCTGGCTTCTAAACAACTGTCCTAATCAATTGGGTTCATGACAAAGGCTTTTCCAAACTCATGGGGGAAAAAATAATCAAGAACCACCAGTGATATAGCCAATATATAAATAACTAATATTTGAAAAAAAAACATATCAGAGGACATTGTAGATCGTGAAAGCATATGAAAATCATTGCTGCAGCTCAAGATTCAAGAATCTAATTGTCCCATTTATCCTCCACATTATGTATTGTTTATTCAAATTTTGGGTTTCATGTTTCTGTGATCTACAAAGATGGAATGAAGTCTCTAATTAAATATCCAAGAATTGACATTGGATGGGCAGGTGGCTTGGCCTCAAATCTTGACTCTTTTACAAATTAGTTAATTGACCTTGGAAAATTCACTTAGCCTTCCTGAGCCCCAGATGCTGTCCTGCAGGGTTTTGTGAGATCTGAATGAGATAATCCATGTGAAAATACATAGTTAGTACTTTGTGACACAAAGTTAGTACTCATTAAATGTTAACTGAATGAGACTATAAATAATTGTTTATTTACAGACCAGATTTCTCAAATCTTCCAAAAGATTAGTTCTTTCTTTCTCACACATAACCTATGCTTTCATATTTGAGTTATAGATCAAATAGCTCAATGTCTGATTTCCAATGTTCTATATGATATATATATTTATTTATACATATTTATACTATACATAATAATTATGTGGGTTTTTTTCACCTATAGCGACCAAGACCTGAAAAATTTAATTGAAGTAAATTCTAATGTCTCTGAAAATAAAAATGGAAGGTAAGACTTATTATAATTTACTTTTTTTGTTATCAATTTCATATGAGCCTACACAAATTATATAACATTAGAAGATTTACTGAGGAGTTGAATTGTATTATGGTATTTAGATATAAATACGATTGAAATACAAAAATCAATATGCAGAGTACTTAATAGATAATATGGAAAAAAGTTAACAAAAGTCAAATTCTGTTGGAATTTCTGACTAAGGGCCTTCTATTCAATTGCTTAGTGTAAAAGGCATCATGGAAATTCAAAGCTCTGCACTTGGCTGTGAAAATTTATTTTTACTTATTGTTGCTTGGTAGTTTTTCAGTGGTGCAGAAAGCACTCTGGGAATGTCTTTCTTGGATACCCAGTGCTAAAAGAATGCGCAAATTCATCACAGCTACAAAACAAGACCTAGTTTTGGAATTTCTTTACACTGCACAGTATAATGGCATTAAAACTGTTGTATTTTGTTTCTTATACAAGAAAAGTTGGGATAGAAGCTCTACTTCATTGTCGTTACAGACTGTTTAGGGAAGAATTAAATTGTTTTCCGTGTTTTGCAGTCTCCCCAGACCTATGGGGGACTCTAAAAACAATGGGTTCCTATTTTTTACCTTCATAAGGTACAGTTGTCTTTTCTGTTAAAAAATTTGCTATACAAAGAAATGATACTGTCAATGTTGTGTGTGGAGAGTGGAAAAGCAGAAAGAGATCTGGGTCCCCAAGATGTCTACAAAAGACTCTTGCATCTAATGTTAGTTTCTTTCTCTTCCATTAATTCCCTAAATCATCTTCTGCCTTCTTTTCTTGTGATCACACAAAAGGTTTTGATAAAACTAGGGAGGGTAAGTTTTCAATAGAATCTGTTTATCTTAGAAAAACATCCATTATTTTGGAAGTAGGACTGGTCTTACAGTTAGCCAGTCTCACTCAAGTATTATCTGGAAATGATTAAGGTAAAAAATTGCAAGTAAATGTTTATGTATGGTTAAGGAACTTCTCATTTAATATGATTTGACACATGCTCCAATTTCAGCGTGACTTGTTTATGAAGGATTAATGAAGAAATGGAATATTATGGAAATTTAAAAGCAGGAATGGTAGCATGGGCGGACCTCATAGAGGCCTGATCTGGAAGGTTATTTCTTCTTGGCCAGAGGACATTCCGTAAGGAATCCTTGGACATTAACCCTAGTTCTTTGTTATTACTATAACTTAGCTACTTCCTGAATATTGGCCACTTCCTATTTTTGTCTTGCTTTTCCTTCTGCGTATTGGCTTTCTTATTCTTTACCCTATATCTATTTGATAACCAAGAATCTTTGCTGCTTTGCAGTTTCTACCTCCTCATACCTTGAGCTTACTCATGGTAAGCTTTTTCATGGCCTGTCTGGCCTTCTAAAGCAAGGCATTATGGATGTGGCCATCTGCACTGAAGATGGTGTATAGATGGAAAACACCATGGTTGACAATAAGATACACATATTCTCCTTTCCCTTCCTGCAGTTTTGTCTGTGTCTCCTGCCTGACATAATCCAACTGTGACATACATTCACAAATGTACCCACTCTCTCCCAGTGAGACAGGAATCATCACATTCAGTTACTATGTCAAGAAGCCTTAACTACCACCACTACAAAACCATTTTTTGATCCCTGACTTCTGTTTCCAGGTAGTGTTCATTCTCCTTCAGTTCGATCACAATCCTGAATATGTACAATGTTTCATGGTCTGCTCTCTAGAAATGAAATGGAAAATGTAAGCACCACCCTGGCACTGACACAAGAACTGTAATAAAAAATTTCCCCTGGAACAGAATGGAAAAAAGAAATCTCTGGGCCCAATTTTTGTGCCCATGTATTCTGGCTACAAAAAAGGACTTTCCAAATGGGTAAATGGGTAAATATTTAATAGGAAGAAAATTAAGAAAATTCACAGAGAGTAAGAGACTTGACTAAGTGTAGAAGTTTAGTAATTAGAGGGCTGGGATGAACCTGATTGTTCTGGCATCACGTCCTCTCTTTATTTTTTATAGTAGACTACTTTTTAAAACTATGTTTAAAATTTATAGTTTTTTACAAGAGCTCAAGACCTTGACATTTTATAGAAGTAAACCCCAACACATAGGATACAAAATAGTAAGCTCTTAATAAGATTTTATTCTTTATGCAAAAGAGATTTATAAAATTTGCAGTGGTATCGATGTTTATCAGTTGAAGTTGTTTTATGGTGTTTGAATCTTAGGTTGCTAATGTTAAGTTAGTAAGACAATGGAAATCTAAATAAGAGTCCTGGGCCAATCTGCTAAACTGAGACTTGATTCACTTTATGAATGTATTCACTTTGTATAGTAATTGGATGTCCAAGTAAATATATTTTTATAATTAGCATATTCATAGAGTGTACAACCATCACCACAATCAATTTTAGAACATATGTATCACCTCAGAAATCAACTCCATACCCATGAACAGTCACACATCATTTTCCTCCCAACCCCTCATCCCTAGCCTGCTTTCTGTTTCGATGAATTGCCTATTCTGAACATTTCATATAAATGGACTCATATAATATGTGGTCCTTTATGACTGGCTTCTTTCAAGATTCATCCATTTAATAGCATGTATCAGTACTTTATTTCTTTTTATTGCCAAATAGTATTTGTCCATTGTATAGCTAAACAGCATTTTGTTTATTCATTAATTGATGGACATTTGAATTGTCTTTGAATTTTGGATTGTATTTAACTATTGTAAACAATGCTGCATATATGTTTTTGTGTGGGATATGTTTTCATTTTCTTGGGTGTATACTTAGGAGTGGAATGGCTGGATTGTACAGTAACTCTATGTTTAACCATCTAAGGAACCACCAAACTATTTTCAAATCAGCTGTACCATTTTATACTCTCACTAGCAATGTATGAAGGTTCCAGATAGGTGAATTTTCAAGCTGAATTTCCAGCACAGGAGACATTTTCTCAAGAGTAATCCCATTTGAAATTCTGTAAGATCCAACACAGTGTTTGAATTTATATTTTGTAGAGTTGTTATTTAATTAATTAAGACACAAAACTATGACCATTAATTGGAAGTTATAATTCTACAATTTGTTTCAATGAATAATAACTTTTAAAGATAGAACTGTTAATTAACAAACATTGTGAGTCATGAGTTCTCCTTTATGAGGATTATTCAAGGCATCTGAGAGCAATACTTGGGCAGGGTTCCTCAATTGTACTGGTTCCCAAACTTTAGTGTATGTCACAACCACCGGCTGATAGAAAGACCACAGTTTGAGAACCAGTACTCTTCTGGGTAAGATGATGGGCTGCCCAGCCTCTTAGGTGGTGGTTCTCAACCTTAACTTGCATGTGAGACTCAGTGAAAAGGCTTAAAAGAATCCCAGTGCCCAAGCTGTAATCCAAGCTAATTAAATGAGAATATCTGGATGTGGGGCCAAGTAGCATTGTAAAAAGCACCACAGGTTATTTCACTGGTTGCCAAAGTATTTTTTAACTATTTCTATGGTTCTAAATAATTAAAAAAATATATTGTTACCACTTATTGGCATGAAGATAGAATTTCCTTTTTAACATCTATCACCATCTCTGGAAGAACAAAGAAAGACTTGGCAAGTATTACAGAGCCTAGGAGACTAAAGAGACATGATTATTATGTGGAAGATATATCCTGATTCTGATTCTGGAACTGAGAAAGGACATCAGAGGAAAAACTGATGAAATACAAATGAAGTGTGTAGATTAGTAAATAGTATTGTACCATGTTGATTCTTTAGTTTTGACAAATATACCATGGTTATGTATGATATTAGTATTAGGAGAAGCTGGGTGAAGGGTAGACAGATTCTCCACCTGTCTTTGTAATTTTCCCATACACTTAAAATTATTCCAAAATAAAAGGTCTTTTTTAAAAAAAATCTGTCATCTTCCAAACCTACTGGCATAGCAAAACCCATCAAAAAGTTTATTGTTCCACATTTCAAATTTGCTTACTAGTATTTAGTTTTCATTCACAATTATAAAAATTAAATCTTAGTGAAGCCATTATCATCATCTTATGATAAACACAGCTAGGAGATGCTACTTGTATTATTATTCTGTCTGGGCTTCCATAACAAAAGACCACAGACCAGGTGGCTTAAACAACAAAAATTTATTTTCTCACAATTCTGGAGGCTAGAAGTCCAAGATCAAGACCACAGACCAGGTGGCTTAAACAACAAAAATTTATTTTCTCACAATTCTGGAGGCTAGAAGTCCAAGATCAAGATGTTGTCAGGTTTGGCTTCTCCTGAGACATTTTTCCTTGGCTTACAGATGGCCACTTTCACACTGTGGCCTCGCATGGCCTTTTCTCTGTGTATGAACAAACATACACAAATCTCTGGTGTCACTTTTTTTTAATAAGGACACAAGTCCTGTGATATTAAAGCTTCACCCTTATGACCTCACTTAACCTTTTTTACCTTCTTATAGTCTCTGTCTCCAAATCACAATGAAGGTTAGAGTTTCAAAATGGGAATTTGGGGGGGGGAAACAATTCAGTCCATTATAGTACTGTATGCAGTTTATTCCCCTTTCTTCTTTGAAGATTTTGCTAACTAACTGGTGATATTTGATTTTATATTGCTGGGGATGGTGCAAACACATTCCAAACTCACTGACAACCTTCATTCCTTGAAGCTGTCTGTTAAAAATGGGTTTTTTATTGTATGTTATATGATTTGAATATTTTTAAGCAATTCCTAGCTAGGTTTATTATTTCTGGAATGACATATTCTAATAATTACGTTAGAAAGTTTTCTAATGTTCATTCTACTTTCTCATTACTTAGTATAATTTTAATGTAGCTGTATGGTTTGTGAAACATCTGTCTTAAAAGTAGAAGATGATTGTATGCCAGAGATAATATGTGAACAATGTTTTCCTCTTCTTTAAGAGCTATCTGGAAATGGAAGGAAAGTGTGTTTAAAAATGATAAGGCTTGATTAAGATCTAACCTGCCCTCTTGTTTTTCACATCTCTTCTATATTGGAGTTTACTAACCTGGAGGGATGAAAAGTGGCTAAAATTTTTGCTATTCCTGCATTAAAATTTTCCTCTGTTTCAGAGGAAAAAAAATATGCCTGCACTTTGTTAAACGTTGTGACACTTTTTAATTAGCAGAAATCTGAGTCAGAGTTCTGTAATCTTCAAAATATTTTTTCTATTAAAAACAAGATGGAAGCGAATTTCCAAAAGCAACCACTGGATAATTTTCATAAATTGATACACTCACAAGTTTATCATATTGTACATGAGATGCTTTCTACCGTGGCACTGCTGGTATTACAAGGTTACTGGAACCAATTCCAGATGGTTTTTGCCCTTGATAAAAAGGTTATTCTAATGTTAGATAATATGACACATGCCTGTAGATTATTCTTTAAGGTAAGACAGTGGTCACTCTGGAGGTGTAAAATAGTACATGTATTCTATTTATGTATCTGCACAGAAGCCAGACAAACATAAAGAGGTTTGTTGTATGTAAACTTAATTGAATAGAATTTTAATAAAACAAAAAAACTTCTAGTGGCCTTCATTTAAGTGCCAAATATTTGTGTCTGCTTTCCCAGGCTAGACAGCCAAGTCGGTGGATCCACTGATGCTATAAACATCCAGTTTACTAGAACTCCTGCCCATTCTTATGAAGCCAGGAAGAATCACAGGTACCACGGCCAATTATATACAAGTGACAGGACTTTCTCCTTCTGTTTTTAAAACTCATCTTACTTTAAACCTCCCCTTGCTTTGAAATGCAGAAATTTCTAATTTTATCAGTGGCTTTATGTAAACAGCTCCACACAAAGGTGTTGCATTAGCAACTTGGTCATTGGTAAGCTTTGATATCTGGGTAGGAAAGTGTAAATATTATTTTTTCCTGAAAATTTTACATTAAAAAAAACTGTGACACTGGTGTTGACGTTCTTTAGGCAGATTTTAAAGTTTCATTAAATTAGTTGTTATCATGTTCATTAAAGTTCATTAAAGTCAACTTTTTATTTTGCTTTCCAGATTTTTATTTAAATTCTAGTTAGTTAACATTCAGTGAAATATTGGTTTCAGTAGATTTCACTGATTCATCACTTACATACAACTCCCAGTCCTCATCACAAGTGCCCTCCTTAATACCCATCACTCATCTAGCCTATCCCTCCACCCACCTCCCTCCATACAACCCTCAGTTTGTACTCTATTGTTAAGAGTCTCTTAAGGTTTTTTCCCTCTCTCTCTCTTTTTCCCCTTTCCCATATGTTCATCTGTTTTGTTTCTTAAATTCCATATATGAATGAAACCATGTGGTATTTGTCTTTCTCTCACTTATTTTTCTTAGCATAATACACTCAAGCTTCATCCATGTTGTTGCAAAGGTCAAGATTTCATTCTTTTTATGGTTGAGTAATATTCCATTATGTATATGTGTACATACACACACACACACACACACACACACACACACATTTTTCCATAGTTTGGCTATTGTTGATAATGCTGCTGTAAACATTCAGGTGCATGTACCTGTGCTTGAATGTGTATTTTTGTAACCTTTGTGTAAATACATAGTAGTGCAATTACTGGATCATATAGTAGTTCTATTTTTAACTTTTTGAGGAGCCTCCATACTGTTTTACAGATTGGCTGCAACAGTTTGCATTCCCACCAACAGTGCAAGAGGGTTCCCCTTTCTCCGCACCCTTGCCAACACCTCTTGTTTCTTATGTTGTTAATTTTAGCCATTCTCACAAATGTAGGCTTAGAGACCTCAGCAACTTCTTAAAATGGAGTCCCAGAAGATGAAGAAAGAGGAAAGGGGTCAGAAGGTTTAGTTGAGCAAATTATAGCTGAAAACTTCCTCAATCTGGGGAAGGGCACAGACATCAAAATCCAAAAAGCACAGAGAACTCCCATTAGATTCAACAAAAGTCAGCCACCACCAAGATGCATCATCGTCAAATTCACAAAATACACAGACAAGGAAAGAATCCTGAAAACAGCAAGGAAAAAATCCTTAACCTACTAGAGAAGACAGATCAGGTTTGCAGCAAATCTGTCCACAGAAATTTGGCAGACCAGAAGTGAATGACATGATATATTCAATGTCCTAATATATGGGAAAAATATGCAGCTAAGGTCAACCTTTTGAGGTTTGTGGGGATAGTTATGGTTTGAAAAATAGGAATGGGACACCAGGGAAACACATTAAAATGTATTATAAATATTCAAAATAGTCCTCATGCTCTACAACAGATATTCTGAGTGACCAATTTCCATAGCAGCGTTCTGGAAGTAGGCCAAAACAGTGGACACCAGGAACAAAATAGGAGATGTGAAGAAATTTTGCAGAAGTGGATTAGTATCACTTTAACAATTACATTTCAAAAGTTATAATTTAAAAGGAATATATAAACACTATTTTTTGCATTGAATTGGATAATAGCCTTGCTGTTTTTATTATCCTTGTAAATAAGCTTTAAACATTAAGTAAATGGTTCGTGTTACAGCTCCAATGCTGAAACCAGGCATGCAGGACCAAAGGATACTGTGGTATACACAAGGACCTATGTGGAGAACAGGTACTGGAAATTTATTTAAAATATTTTGCTACATTTACTCTAATTTTGAAATCATCTATGTTAGGAGAGATGCTATTATTTTGGAGTATGTTTGCTTTTCTCAAATAGAAGACCATTTAGGGGTATATTGAGTTCTAGGTATATGATTCTTTATAATGTTTCCAATATTAAGTAGTTGGCAAATAACCATTGTCATTGGATGAACCAAATGCTTGAATATAACAAGTATACACATAATAGGATAACCATGTGAAAGTTCTCACATGATCATATATAACTATACATTATAACAAGCCTACAAAATTACACAATGCAAAATTACACAAAGTTACTCAGATACTCTCATGCTAATTTGAGTCACACTTTAATTAAATAGTTCTATACACTATTCTGGTTCTATCTAATCGAATCTATCTGTCTGTTTACCTTTCATCTGAAATAAGGGGTGTTACCTTCAGTAGATACACTCTGGCCCAAATTACAGAGAATGGATATCCAAAAAAATCTGCTACTTGGAGTGATGGATGTTGAGAAGAATGTCAACCAAGATCATGAATTCACAACCTATTTGATTTTCAGGGAGTATAAAAATAAGAATTAGCCTACCTGTGGAGTAATATACTGGTTAGGACTACAAATGTGATGTACGTGACATATGTGTTAACCAGAGCCCATTTCAAAGAGGGGAGACTATCTCTAGAGAGGGGTTCCTGAAAGGGCTCTGGGAAATTCAGTACATGTCAGAAAATGGACAATTTTCCAAAAAACCAAAAAAGGTTTCTCAAAACCACACCTAATTTACTTTGTAAAATGCAGGCTTAAGTTTGGTTTTTCTGCTGAATCTAAATCTCCCTAAACTCCACACTGATGGTGTAGGATAGTGTAGAGGCCTAGCATCAGATTTGGGATGGAGTCTGTCATTTACTAACCAAGTGGTTTTGGCAAAATCTACTTAACTTCTTCAAGTCTCAATTTCCTTATCAAGAAAATGGAAGTAATAATATATGTATCACGCACAAATGTGTGCAAACTCTTACTGAGCATTGTGGGTTATGTATTCCGAAGATACTCTATTTCTTTTCTTTTTTATATTCTTTTTTTAAAGTAAATATAATTTATTGTCAAACTGGTTTCCATACAACACCCAGTGCTCTTTCTGACAATAGTCTGCCTGTAGACAATTGGAGGGAGAAAGATTTCTTATTTAAAAATCCCAGGTAAAGTCTGTGGAATTACCACTCACCCTATGAAATAATAGGAATGTATTGCTTCCAGCCCTAATATACTCACAGGTAGCATAAGTAGTTGGGAAGCAATTATGAGCTGCCAGCTGGTTAGTGCATTGCAAGTTTCATTTGTCTTACAGAAGGACTGACATTTACAAACTGGGGCAGTCTGAAAAATAGAACAAAGGGGACTTAAAATTACACTTTTTTGCTTTCATTCTAGACTCTTCTTTCTTGGATGTTTTCAAGTAAAAATAAACATTTCTACAGCTTTCTCTAAAAGTTTAAGAGTCTCTGTGTCTCTACACAGAGAATGTTGATGTTGTGAATGTTGACGTTTCTATGTGCTTACACTGGCCCATGCTTTGCATATTTCCTTTTCTGTGTTAGATTACATGTGGCTTTCCTATAGCAAATGAATGAGGGAGGGGCAAGTATGCATTTCATGAGAAATGATAACTTCTTTTCCTGCTCACGCTTTTTCCTGCGCTCCTTGTCTTATGCTCTATTTCCTTCAGTAGATATGTCAATTTATATCAACCTGGAGGTGGCTTGTGCATCAACACTTTCCACATTAAAAAAAAAAAAAAAAAAGAAAGAGGTTAGTACATGGTCCTAACTTGTAACATCATAGAGAAGAATGACAAAGCTGCATGAGGTGTGTGTGCTTTGTCACCTGTGTATGGGTGTGTACATCAACACTAGGGAAATAGCTCAGTCCTCACATGTCAATTTTGTTTGTTTCTAGTAAATTACTGAAGGATGGATATCAGGAGAATATCTCTGGAAAATACATACAAACTGTTTATTCAACTTCAGATAGGTGAGTTGGTCTACATTTCCATATCTAAAAGTATATATACACACACACACATATTGATGGCTGTTTAATCACTCCAGATACACACACACACACACATATATATATATATATATATATATATATATATATATATATATACACACACATATACGTATGCATATATATACATACATACTTATATATGTAACTTCAGATAGGTGAGTTGGTCTACATTTCCATATCTAAAAGTATATATACACACACATCACATATTGATGGCTGTTTAATCACTCCAGATACACACACATATATATATATATATATATACACACACACATATACGTATGCATATATATACATACATACTTATATATACATATATTGGCATATATAGGTGTATATACTTATATGTATAACATTTTATATATTTTAGTGTATATGTATATACACATGTGTGTATATATACTTTTACATGTAATATATATTTTATATTCATATTTGATATATTTTTATTATATATATAATACTGAAATACATGATTCTCATCCATTGAACTTAGAGATGCTAATTAAGTGATTGTTATACGTGTGTATGGATGGAACAATGTACAACAACCTCTGCATCCAGGAATTCATTCCGAGGCTTCCTGGCTCTTTCTGCTTTTTGATTGCTGTACTTTATTCCAGCAGCTTTCCATGCCCTACAGCTGCCTGCCAGACCAGCCCCTCTGCTGTTGCTGATTCCCAGGAGTCCCCAGTAATGCCACATATTTAGTGTCTAGGCTTCATTGCATCACTTGATTGTGCCCTCAGCCCTTTCTCCTTGTGGTTTTCCAGAGCCAGCTCACCTACAAACAGCTGCATAGAGATGCTGCTACGACCCAGTCTGGGCCCACAGTCAGTTCCGAGGACAGGGGTTGCAGTGATTATCAAGTTAGTGCTAGTATGTTGACCCCAGGCTTTCACTGTTGGTGATCTTTTTTTTTTTTTTTTAATTTTTTTAATGTCTACTTTTTTTTTGAGAGAGAGAGAGAGAGAGAGAGAGACAGAGACAGCATGAGCAGGGGAGGGGAGAGAGAGAGGAAGACACAGAATCCAAAGCAGGCTCTAGGCTCCGAGGTGCCAGCACAGAGCTGGATGTGGGGCTCGAACCCATGAACCGTGAGATCATGGCCTGAGCTGAAGTTGGATGCTTAACTGACTGAGCCCCCCAGGTGCCCCTGGTAATCCTTTTTTACCATTTAATGTTCAGTGGGGTGCATAGATGATGCTCGTGAGAGTATGACCTGCAGATTTCCAGTGGAGAAAATTAAAATAATTAGCATTTCAACTCAACCACTGGAAATCAGCTGTAATGCAAATGTGTAACATTCTATTAGTGATGTTCCTTTATAGGAGAGGCTAGAAATATGACTTATCGAGGGTAAGGACATATCTTATTTTTATGCACAGCCTAAGCTTGTAATGCAGTGTTTGGCACCTAAGGCTACTCAGTAAATGTTTTCTGAAAAAAATAAACTAATGCTGTATTTGCGAAGGAAAACATGGATGGGCCAGGCACCAAAATTCTATCCTCTTTCTGTCACTCTTTTAAGATCTTGTATTACTAGTGATCTTCTGAGTGTCTTGCTTTTAAAGCACACTTCTTAGAAAAATAAAGTCATCTACACAAGCATTAGAATTACAAATGCTGCCTAAATAACCAGAAGCAAACAAATAAAAACAGCTTTTTTTCATAATGCTTTGAGAAGGTCTTTGGCTAACAATATGATCCTTTTTTTTAAAGTTTATTTTATTTCTTTTGTGTGTGAGAGAGAGAGGCAAAGAAGGTGAGAGAGAGAATCCCTGTTAACGTGGAACCCAACATGGGGCTGAAACTCGTGAACCATGAGATCATGACCTGAGCTAGTCAATAAAGTCGGTCGCTTAACCGACTGAGCCACCCAGGTGCCCCAACAGTATGATATTAATAAGGACAACACTATCATCCGAGCCTTCCCTGGGCTGATATTATCATTGTTAACTTAAGGAAGGAAAACATTCTTCACAAAAGTATTGCTCTTAATATGAAGAATTTCAGTTCCGTTATTAAAGTGGTCCTTGAAATTTTCCTTAGTCATCAGAGCAAAAGTCAATTCTCTGTAAGACCAACCCATCAAGCAACTTTTTTCTGTTGATTATTGTGTGAAATTAGCTATGTCCCCAGAGTTCTTATCTAAGCATTTCAATCCCATTGAAAGTGGCTTCCCACTTAACAAGATAAAGTCTAATTCCTTTGCACAATTATTTATGGGCCTTTAGAACCTGCTCCTACTGAATATTGATGGCTGTTTAATCACTCCAGATACTTTATTTCTCTAGCACTTTGGTACGTCCTGTTTGTCCTGCTTGAAATTCCCCCATTATGCCCCTCCACACCTCGCCCAACACACCTTGAGAGCCCCTTTGTCTTCAAGCTTTAACTCATGTGGCACTTTTTCCACAACGGCTTTCCTGACTCTACCCCAGGGAATAGTTGCTTCGTTAGCCGTGCTCTCCTAACTCTCTCCACGTATCCATAATATGCTATGATTATTGAATCACACACCTGGCTACCCTCGTGGAAAAAAGGAGACTGTCTTACTCTTCTTTATATTCCCAGCTCTTACCTCAGTGCCTCTGGGAATGGAAGAAGATTGGAGAGTGCCTGTTTTCTACTCTTGACAGGATTACAATATTACATGGGAAATTTAAGTATGTGTGCATACATGTGTATGTGTATGCATATGTATGAATTTCCCCATAGGGAAGTATTTGCCAGGAACATATAAGGAATTAGCTGTAGAGTTAGTTGAAAGGGGAAAATATTTATTAATATGCATAAGGACTAGGAAATTCTTAGAATGACTGAGAGTATAAAACCAGACACATTTCATCTACTTAAATCCCTTTCTTCTTTTACCTCCTCCTTCCACCCATTTTCCCTCCTCTCTGCTTCTAGTCCTGGGCTTGATCATAGGAACATGGCTCCTGGGCACGACTAGTTCACTTTCACACAGTGAGCCTGATAGTCCTCATGGGCAGGCCTAGAGGTGACACAGGGACTCTGGGGCCACACTGCCTTCATTCAAATCCTGCCACTGCCACTCAACTGGCTGCATGATGAGAGCAAATTTATTACCCTTCTGTGCTCAGTTTCTTCTTTTGTAAAAGGATGTAAAAATAACAGCACCAGCTTCTCAGCAATGTTGCAAGCAAGAAATGAGTTTATATAACCAAATGCATGGAAAGCACTCTGCATATATTATAAAGCATATTAGCACTATATAAATATTGGCTATTTTTATTTTACCCTTCTATTATGTACCCTACTCTGAAAATTTCAGGCCTGACTGCTAGTTCCCTGAAACTAGTAAATTCTGCAAGGTACTATTTAAGACAGTCCTAGTCCCTTCCAAAAGGAAAAAAAAATCACAGAGTTGTTGGCCTTTCTTAAGGTTCTGTGTGACCTGAGCTCTTTTGGACTTGCTGATCATATCTATGGTTCATTTGTTACTGAACACTCTCTTTCCAAAGTAAATAACAATACTCTCTTTTCCTCATCAAATTTGTGGTGGGGTTATATCTTGTTGGAGAATATAAATTTTGTCATGAAAGCTACACCAATATTCTGATTGTTACAATGACACCAAGAGACTTGTCATAGGAGAACATTTTGGGGACTCTAGACCCCAGAGTCTGGGGTCCTACAGACCCATCACTTGTGAATTTATGAAAATGATTTAAAAAATTTTTTTATATTTATTTATTTGAGAGAGAGAGAGAGGATGAGTGGGGGAGGGACAGAGAGAGAGGGAGACATAGAACCTGAAGCAGGCTCCAGGCTTTGAGATGAGCTGTCATCACAGAGCTTGATGTGGGGCTCAAACTCACGAACTGCAAGATCATGACCTGAACTGAAGTCGGACGCTTAACTGACTGAGGCACCCTGGAGCCTCAAATTTACCAAAACACTCTTGAACGGATTTGTACTTTTGTCCTATTGAATGTTTTGAGAGTTAAAATTTTATATTAATCTACAGCATAATTTTTCTATAATATATGCAAATTAATAATTCAAAACCCTCTTCTAGCTTCAAGGGGTACTCATGACCTAGTTCAATTAAGAAACTGTGAACATCTTTGCCTTGCCCAGCTGCACTCTTGATTGCTAATGAATTAATAACTTGAGATTTGTCTTCATCTTAATTCTTTGATATCATTTTGAGGTATCTAGGAGAATCAATTCTATCGCTAGAACAAGTAAGTCCCCAACTTTCTTTGATTTTCACACAATTTCCTGAAGTATCAACAAAATTAAGCTATCATTTCCACATGTCTTTGTGGGGAATACATCCATCGTTTGCATGATGACAAATTTACTTGTAATTGCTTATGTCTCTATAGGTCTGTCATCGAAAGAGAAATGTGCACTTACTGCCGGCAACCACTGGGCACAGACACTAAAATGATTTTAGATGAATTACAAATTTGCTGCCATTCTACTTGCTTCAAGGTAAGGGTATGTTTATTGCAGTTAATTAAACACAGCATTGCATATGACTGGGATAAAAATAATTATTTAATGAAATACATGCGATGAAGTTAAAACTTTCAGAAATGTTCTCATCCACATTAATAATGCACTACTTAAATATTTCTAGGAGTTATGCAGCCTCAACCTCAAAGGTTTATAATTACTATCTTGGCTTTAGGCTTAGAGTTGATTACTGACACATTTATTACTCTTACCCTGGAGATTTAAATCTGTGAAAATATAAACACTTGTTCTGTTTATAAAAGTTTTTGCAACATTTTAATGAACGATGCATTACATAAAAAAATAATGAACTCCAGAAAGAAAAAGAAATTATTGAGAAGAAAGTTAGCAGCTTTTTATATGGTATATGTATTCAGGATGGATAGACCTCACAATAGTTGAAACTGTCTGCTTTTGAGAACGTGATTAATTCTAACTAATTGTGGCTTAGTATAATAATAATAAAGCTTATGTGGTACAATGCTTCAGCTTGTGGCTATATGCCATTTCCTTTACTTCTCACAATAATATCGGGTAGGTCAACGTGACGGTTGTTGACGTAAACGGATGAGCACTGAATTGGAAGCCTGAAGGCCTGAGTTCGAGTTCTAACTTTCACTAACTATGGCTATAATTTTGGACAATCACCTAATTAGCTTGGCTTCAGTTCCTTTATCTATAGAATGGGGTAGCTGGTTAGACTAGTGGTTCTTAATGCTGGCTGTATGTCATAATCATCTGGGGAAATTAGGAGAAAAACAGAATGGTTGGGGCCAGCCCCAATTAAATAAAAAATCTCAAAGATGCTTCCTTTTGGTATTTTTCAAAACTCCTTAGATAGAACTAAGGGCAGCCAATTTGAGAATCATTTGCTTAAATCCAAGGGTCCTTTTTGTGCTGACGTTCTGTGGTTGATGTAAATTATCTAATTCAGTCAAGTAAATGTAATACTTTAACAACTGATTGCTTCTCCTTCAATTAGCTTCAGACAGTGACACATAGCAATCAGATATATGGTGTCTCATTTTGAGAAAAAGAATCCAATTTTAGGCCATAGTATATAGAATTCCACATAAAATAAAAGCTATTTTATTTATTTATTTGTTTATTTATTTATTATTTGCTTAAAGCTATTATACAGAAAACTTTTTAAAATAAAGAGTTCTCCTGATTATGACTTTTAGTAAAGAACAATAATGTCCATTTATTATATTTCAAATGATTTGTTTTGATTTTCAATTTAGTTATAAAATACTACTAACTGAAAATAAAAATGTCCCCACACTCATAGGAAAAGATATATTATTCTATAGCCATGATAATAGAACTACCTGGACTAATTGATCAATGACAATTTGCTTTAGTGAACTCGCCTCTGAAAGCCAACAGAGACAGGCTCCTGCTTGAAAGTCAGCCAGTTGGCAGGTGAACTTGTTTCCAATGAGCACAGATCTAAGGCAGATGTCAACCCTTTTCTATCTCCATAATGAACACAACACAAAACAAACTGTTCCCTAAACCCTATGTAAGATCAGAAGTTGTTTTGTCCAATGAGACTGTAACTGAACAGCAAAACTTTTAGTAAGCAAACAAGTATGCTTTGTGTTTTTGTTTGAGATATTGAGTGGTGATTTTATCTTTGGCATAACCAACTTTTGAACATTTTTATCTACTCTATTGTGAGTTCAGGAGAAACTTCAGTGGTATATATACCCTGAAATGTACATTTTCAGAGTGGAGAGATGTTGTGAGTATTTATTTGAAAATTTCAGCAGTAGGATCATAAACAAGGGCATTCCCACTTTCCCTGTGGGTCCTCTTTCAAATCTGAGTGTTGCTATGAAGGATAGTACTGAATGAATTGAAAGGGCTTTTCTATCCTATTACAGTTAAGAGTCTACATATATAATGTGCGTAAATTTTACATATTGTTTTTTTCCTTAGTGTGAAATATGCAAACAGCCTTTGGAAAACCTACAAGCGGGTGACAGTATTTGGATTTATAGACAGACGATACACTGTGAGCCTTGCTACTCTAAAGTTATGGGTAAGTGTTAAGCTCTTTAAGGAATGATTGCTTTTACTAATATTAATGTGCACTTAACATTGTTGAAATGAAAGATTTCAATAAAGTAAAAAGTATTTTATCAATTCTACTTAGTTAAGAATTTAGCTGAAGATAGTTATACTATGGTAGTATTTTAGGGTATAAAATCAGCCAACATTTATTATTGTCTCCTGATATCAGACCAGACATAGTACAACTAGGCAAAGAGGATTTATTTTGGAAAATTTTCTATTTTTTTCTGAACAAAAATAGATCTTTTCTGCTCAAATAATTGTGTGAATTGAAGTCCATTTCTGTGAATGACCTTTCATATTTGTCCTGAAATATACGTTTGTACCTAATTTGATTATTCCACTAACTGCTTTTTAATGTTATTTTTAAATGGGAAGTTTAGAGCTAGTTCTATATACTTCTATATTAAATATAGCATCAAGTATTTTTTGTGAGTTTAAGACCAACTTTACTATAATTTGGGCTTTTAATTGGCATAAATGGTGTGAGAAGAAAACACTAAGGACTTGAGTTTTTAATTCATTTTCTTTAAACAGCATGAAAACTTTAAAAGTTGATTTAAAAGATATGTACAATGTACACTAAATTAGCAAAATAAAATGCTACAAAACTTGATCAGTTTTTAATAGCCAGTATTTTATTTTTAATTCAATGGTAAGTAGATAGAATAATCAGAATGATATTGGATAGCTGGTCAACAGCACAATGTGAAGGTGAGTTTTCTGATGCCTCATTGGTATGGTGAATGAAGGAGGAGAATGTGTGATTCTTACATGGGATCCAAAATATGGAATTTAACGACAAATGTGTGACATTAATGAGGTACTGGGAGGCTACATCTGGAAAATGCTCTGAGAAATATTCAGAAACCCACGTTCCATCAGGCTGCAGATCCAATTACAAGAACAAACCTAATTATATTCATACTTCGCCTTCTATTTTCTGCTTTCCCTAGCCAGTTCCCATATTCCATTTTCTTCCTAATTCAGCAGCCTTATCATGATACAATATTATATTAAGGGACTTGATGTGCATGGTGGCAGCTCTAAAACTTTCAGTCTTCCAGAAGTCCACGAAATGGTTTAGGAAATATGACTATCAAAAGACTCAGAAGTCTTTGTGCCTTCCTCCCTGACTATGTGCACCCCATAGGCATTGCTATTTTATCGGACACAGCAGTTGTCAAGATATGACTCTCAGGAATCTCCTAAATATGAGCGCCAGGCATTGGTACTTTGTGTTCATGGTATATGACCAAAAGCCAGAGTGATGAATGCAGCAGAAATAAAAAATAAAATGTTTAATCCACCACTACCCCTTGATGAATGGCTATTTAAAAAACTTTCGTTACAGGCTTATTTTTGTGCTGAAGTTGTATTTCTAACTGGTACTTTCTTTAAATTTTTCAGCAAAGTGGATTCAATAATTCTGGCACATGGAAATCAAGATAAAAGCATTTATCAGGATGTTAAAATTTTATTTTAAGAATATGTAATCTAGAAAAGCTTTCACACTGAAGATTGACTCTTGTATACAACTAACAATTCTGCTATTGCATAAATAATCTGATTGCCTTCCATAAAGTCATATACATAAAAGAAACCATCTAATATCTGGCTAGAGTTAGCCATGAGAAATTCAAGTGGTTCCAGTTACCAATGTCAAAAGGATGATGCTTCTCATGGCAGCGAGCTCTGTCAACACTAACTTGGTCCGTCTCTGCTCTGTATGTGAGCTGTGCATCGTGGTGACCATAGTAGACAAGTTTCCCTTTTTGTCATCTTTGTTTCCCTACAGACTTGAATTTACAGATATTATTGACATCCTGATGAACTGTCAAAAAAGCAAGATATGCATGTATATCTTTCACATGCAAAAGAAATGTTGATAGAATTTTTTTTTTAAACAAAGTTTGGCGGAAAGGTGTTTCATATAAAGCTGTATGGACCTCAGAGAATCACTTGATCTTTCCAGAAAAAATTATTTCTAAGGTCCCTTTCTGCTCCTCAGATTATCTGATTCTAAAACATGTGTTGCTTGCTCTTTGAAAGTATCTTTGAATATGTGTCTGTTAAGTATATTGAACTAAATAGGGTATCTAAACAATTTAATGTTATCCTTCAATTTACCACAGAAATGATTTTTATAGAATATTTTAAAAACAAAAAACATGGATTTGTGGGTAATGGGTAAAATCTCATGACATGTATAGTTTACATATTATACCTTGTTAAATTTTCTTTGCATGCATTTCAAAATCTGGGTATATGAATAATTTCTGAGAAATAATGGTTATAGATTACAGAGACATGCTCTTTGGCATATCACATCTACTCATATTACATAGCACTTTACAATTACAGACAGCTTATAAATAAAAATAAAATGAACTACCAGTTACACAGGATCTTTTTGTGAAGTGTCTATAAATATCATTCACTGACATTGATTTTGTCAATTACAGAGATCACAATTTATTATAGACTATGCCATGCTAGTTAATTTAATTCTTTAGCTGCTTGAGCTATAGCTTTCAGTTTTAAAGAGCTTTTTTCTCGAGGAATTGAAAATTCAATAATCATATGTGAGGAATGAGTATTAGTGTTAAAACTGAGAAATTGAACTTATAAACTATTTTATATGCACATAGCAACTGCTTCTCAAAGGAAGGCACATAGAACACTGAGGGGAGGGTGGAATTTTAGGGAAGCTTAAGGTAGTTGTGAAAAACTGCATCAACTAGGGAGAATAAATGATCATCATGTATTTTCCGAGTGTTGATAAATTTAAAGAATTATTCTTCTGAATAATGATTCCAAGCATCTGTTCCTCTTAGGGCCTGGTCCACAAAGTGTTAAACACAAAACGCTTATCAAAATGCAGCAGCGTATAATTGTTGTCCTATGGAGAAGAAGCCAGAAAAAAACAATTAATAATAATTTGATATTCATTAATTCATGCTTGATGAGAAGCAGTGGTAATTGAGCCATATGTTTTATTGTTCTTTTATTACATGCTATCAAAGTGGATCAAAAGAAATAATTTTCTTAGGGTTGAAATTAGTGACAGAAAAGGAAGGATGGAATAGTATCCCTGCCTTTTATATAAAGTGTATTAACATCTCAATGCCTTTGTAGTAATTAAAAATCATTTGAATATCATTTCAGAAGTATTCTACTTTTTAATGCTTCATTTAAAAAAACTTAAAAGGAACATATTTCTCACTTTTCTGTAGCTGTTTAATGGACCCTTTCTTCTATAATAATGTATTAAATTAAACCCAAAGCTGTTATAAAAATGGAATAAATATAGAGTGGAGAGATCAGGGCTTCCAATTCACGAAGACCACTTCATTTTGTCTGGGTTTATTTGCACCATCGGAATACAGATTTCTAAGACATTTGGAAGATCTCTTTTTTTTTTTTTTTTTTTGCAGCCAATCAATTATGTTATTATTGGCATACTTTTCCTGGACACAATTGCCTAACTCTCAGAATACCAGGTCCTGAATTCTATTGCTAATTAAGAGATACCTCTAAAAAGAATGAACTGCTGCAGCATGACAATATCCTTCTAAAAAAGCAAAATGGAAGAAATTTAATAATCTTGGAAATAGAATTTGTTAAGATAGTATTCTTTGTTTTAATAAGGCGAAGAAATAAAAATGTATTGGAGAAGTAATCTGTACACCCTAATTGTCTGATTGCAACCACTCCTCTACTTAGATATGAGTGACAACATATGGTCCAGCTCTGACTGTCAATGCAGAGTCGGACTTGTTTACTACCATAAAAACATCATGAGTGTTTGGAACGTTTTCCTACTCAGCTTGATTCAGAGCTCTACCAAAACAAGGGACTGTTTGGTCTACATTATGGCAAACTAACAATGATGATGTTGATTTTTATTCTTGTGTGTGTATACTACTGAATTTACTGGTTATTTTGTGACAATGTAAATAAGTTGCCTCCACCTATTCTTAAGTACTCAGCATTTCCCAGGGGCACCCATAAATATCTGTTAACTTGGGCATGACCTTTCCCTCATGGGCCTATTCACTATTTAAAATGTGAGATTTAAAGGCGCCTGGCTGGCTCAGTCGGTGGATCATGAGAGTCTTGATATCAGGGTTGTGAGTTCAAGTCCCATGTTGGGGGTAGAGTTTACTTAACTAAAAAAAAATATTTTTAATAAAAATAAAATGTGAGATTTAGAACATTTAGAACTTGTAGCCACCAGCTCAAACATTGCACGAATCTGGGAATCTATTCCTGCTGCTTATCCCATTCTGAGATGATCTCTTTTGTTAGATGCCTAGGAGTTGTTGAATGTTTTATATGTATTTATTTTTTCTTATCTTTTGGCCCTCTACACCCATTTCTCCTACCCCCAACCCTAACCCTTGCTTGTGGTAATCACCAATCTATTCTCTGTATCTATGATCTTGTTTTTGTTTTTTGCTGTTGTTGTTGTTGCTTACGATTCCACATATAAGAGAGATCATAGTGTACTTGTTGTTCTCGATCTGACATACTTTAATTAGCACGGACCTTAAGGTCCATCATGTTGCTGCAATTCACATTTTCATTTTCTTTGGATAACCACCAAGAGGTGGAATGGCTGGATTATAGGATAGTTTTATTTTTAATATTTTGAGGAACCTCCATACTATCTTCCACAGTAGCTGCACCAATTTACATTCCCATCAGCAGGGGTTTCCTTTTCTCCACCAACCCTTGTTATTTCTTTTCTTTTTGATAATAGTCATTCTAACAGGTGTGAGATGATATCTTATTGTGGTTATCTGGCATATAGAAATGCAGAAGAGTTGTGTGTATTGATTCTGTATCCTGTAACTTTACTGAATGTGTTTATTAGTTCTAACAGGTTTTGTTTTGTTTTTAGTTCCAACATTTTTTTGATGGATTTCTATATATAATATGTCTTCTGCAAATAGTGATACTTTTACCTCTTCCATTCTAATTTGGATGACTGTTATTTCTTTTTCTTGCCTGA
This sequence comes from Panthera leo, assembly GCF_018350215.1. Classification (NCBI taxonomy): domain Eukaryota; kingdom Metazoa; phylum Chordata; class Mammalia; order Carnivora; family Felidae; genus Panthera; species Panthera leo. The sequence goes on from NC_056679.1 coordinate 51,525,619, forward strand.
TTGTTCTGGCTAGGACTTCCAGTACTATGTTGAATAAAATTACTGAGTGTGGGCATCCTTGTCTTTTTCCCAGTCTTAGAGGAAAAGCTCTCAACTTTTCACTATTGAATATGGTGTTAGCTGTGCCCTTGTTATACATGACATTTATTACATTCCCTCTATACCCACTTTCTTGAGAGTTTTTATCATAAATGGGTGTTGAATGTGTCAAATGCTTACCTGCATCTGTTGAAATGATCATATAATTTTTATCTTTCATTTTGTTAAGGTGGTATTGACTGACCTATGGATGTCAAACCATCCTTGTATCCCACTTGATCATGGTACAATCATGTATGATCCTTTCAATCCGTTGTTGGATTCAGTTTGCTAGTATTTTGTTAAGGATTTTTGCACCTAGGTTCATCAGGGATATTGGCTTATAATTTGTGGCATTTTTGTCTGGTTTGTTATCAGGATAATGCTGGCCTAATAAGTGAATTTGGAAGAGTTCTCTCCTCTTCTATTTTTTTGGGGGAGACTTTGAGAAGGATTGGTATTAATTCTGCTTTGAATGTTTGGTAGAATCCACTAGCAAATTCATCTGGTCCTGGACATTTGTTTGTCAGAAGGCTTTTGATTATGGATTTAATTTTCTTACTAGTAATTGGTCTGTTCATATTTTTTATTTCTTCATGATTCAGTCTTGTTAGGTTGTATGTCTCCAGGAATTTATCCATTTCTTATAGGTTGTTCAATTTGTTGGTGTATTATTGTCCATAGCAGTCTCTTATGATTCTTGGTATTCCCGTGGTATCAGTGCAACAGTCTCTTTCATTTCTGATTTTATTTATTTGAGTCCTCTTTCTTTCTTCGTGAGTCTAACTAAAGGCTTGTCAATTTTGATTATCTTACAAAGAATCAGCTCTTAATTTTATTGATCTTTTTTTTTTTCTATTTCATTTTTTAAAATCCCATTCCATTTATTTCTGCTCTAATCTTTGTTATTTCCTTTCTTCTTCTAACTTTGGGCTTTGTTCTTCTTTTTTATAGTTCCTTGAGGTGTAACTTTAGGTTGTTTACTTGACATTTTTCTTATTTCTTGAGGTGGGCATTTATCACTATGAGCTTCCCTTTTAGAACTGTTTTTGCTACATCCCACACATTTTGGTATGCTATATTTTCATTTTTGTTTTTCTCAAAGTATTTTTAAATTTCTTTTGATTTCTCTTTGACTCGTTGATTATTCAGTAGCATGTTGTTTAATCTCCATCTATTTGTGAGTTTTCCAGTTTTCTTCATGTAATTAATTTTTAGTTTCATATTATTGTGCTTGGAAAAGATGATTTATTTGATTTTCATCCCCCCAAATTTTGTAAGACTTGTTTTGTGGCCTGATATATATTCTCTACTGGAAAATGTTTCATGTAGACTTTCAAAGAATGTGTATTCTATTGCTTTTGAATGAAACATTTTGTGTATATCTGTTAAGTCCTTCTGCTCTAACATGCCATTTAAGGCTGATGTTTCCTTATCAATGTTCTGTCTGGATGATCTATCCTTTGATTTAAGTGGGTATTAAAGTCCCATGCTATTATTTAATTGCTGTCTATTTCTCACTTTAGGTCTGTTAATATTTGCTATATATATTTTGGTGTTCCTATGCTAGTTGCATGAATATTTACCTGTGTTATATTTTCTTGTACTTCAGAATTGCATGTTGGCTTTATCACAATATAAATGTTTGGCACCATCTGAATCTTATTTCCTGGATCTTTGTCCCATCATTTGAGAAGTCTGGCTCCTGAGGGAGATTAGTGAAATGTTCAGATACATGGGTCAGGTAAAGGTTTCAGTTTTTCACTAGAAGAGAGGAAACTAAATATCATGATTGCCTTATGAATGATATAAGAAGGACGTTTTCACATCATTGCCTCTGTAGTTTCTTTGATACATTCTTTTCCTAATAACATTGAATTGCTGGATTGTTCTAGGTGCTGTATAAAATAATGCATAGTTTATAATCTCCCAACATTCATTCATTTATTCATTCATTCATTCTATTATTCAATAACTTAAAAATCTTCATTTAGATCCTATGTTCCAGTCTTAGCAATGAACAAAACAGCCAAGGTTCCTGCCCTCATGGAACAGTTTTAAAGACAAAAAATACACAGTAATTTCTGAAAGTAATAAGGCCCGTGAAGGAAATAAAACACAGTAACTAGGTCCTAGTATTGGCCAAAGTCAGACATTTTCTCCTTTTAAACATAATAAGATGGAAGTTCAAAGATGCCAGGAGGTGGAGATCAGCCAAAAAATGTTAAGCTTCCTCTATTCCTCATGGAAAACAATATTCAAATACTACTCAGATAGCTTTCAAGTCTCTGCAGGGGGGTGGATTATACCAAACAGCTCCTGAAATCCTGGGCCTCCAGCGGAAGTTCCTCACTTAGATAAAGGAGCCAACAGGCATGTTCTGGTGATTGTGCCAAAAAAGCTGGTGAAGGAAGAGAGAGACGTCTGAACCAGCCCTCAAACGGAGTGGAACCCATGGGTTAGGTATGACAGTTCCTCACTTCATTTGAGACACTAAGGATTAAGTCCCTTTCTGTTTTCCAAATGGAAACATGAAACAGCCAGCATCATTTCTGATCTTGGAGAGATGTCTCATAGGGATTTTATTTTATTTTATTTTATTTTATTTTTATTTTTATTTTTAATATGAAATTTATTGTCAATTTGGTTTCCATACAACACCCAGTGCCCATCCAAACAGGTGCCCTCCTCAATGCCCATCACCCACTTTCCCCTCCCTCCCACCCCCCATCAACCCTCAGTTTATTCTCAGTTTTTAAGAGTCTCTTATGGTTTGGCTCCCTCCCTCTCTAACCTCTTTTTTTTTTTCCTTCCCCTCCCCCATGGTCTTCTGTTAAGTTTCTCAGGATCCACATAGGAGTGAAAACATATGGTATCTGTCTTTCTCTGCCTGACTTATTTCACTTAGCATAACACTCTCCAGTTCCATCCACATTGCTACAAAAGGCCATATTTCAGTCTTTCTCATTGCCAAGTAGTATTCCATTCTGCATATAAACCACAATTTCTTTATCCGTTCATCAGTTGATGGACATTTAGGCTCTTTCCATAATTTGGCTATTGTTGAGAGTGCTGCTATAAATGTTGGGGTACAAGTGCCCCTATGCATCAGTACTCCTGTATCCCTTGGGTAAATTCCTAGCAGTGCTATTGCTGAGTCATAGGGTAGATCTATTTTTACTTTCTTGAGGAACCTCCACACTGTTTTCCAGAGTGGCTGCACCAGTTTGCATTCCCACCAACAGTGCAAGAGGGTTCCCATTTCTCCACATCCTCTCCAGCATCTATAGTCTCCTGTTCGTTCATTTTAGCCACTCTGACTGGCATGAGGTGATATCTAAGTGTGGTTTTGATTTGTATTTCCCTGATGAGGAGCGATGTTGAGCATCTTTTCATGTGCCTGTTGGCCATCTGGATGTTTTCTTTAGAGAAGTGTCTATTCATGTTTTCTGCCCATTTCTTCACTGGGTTATTTGTTTTTTGGGTGTGGAGTTTGGTGAGCTCTTTATAGATTTTGGATACTAGCCCTTTGTCCGATATGTCATTTGCAAATATCTTTTCCCATTCCATTGGTTGCCTTTTAGTTTTGTTGATTGTTTCCTTTGCTGTGCAGAAGCTTTTTATCTTCATGAGGTCCCAATAGTTCATTTTTGCTTTTGTTTCCCTTGCCTTTGGGGATGTGTCAAGTAAGAAATTGCTGCGGCTGAGGTCAGAGAGGTTTTTCCCTGCTTTCTCCTCTAGGGTTTTGATGGTTTCCTGTCTCACATTCAGGTCCTTCATCCATTTTGAGTTTGTTTTTGTGAATGGTGTAAGAAAGTGTTCTAGTTTCATTCTTCTGCATGTTGCTGTTCAGTTCTCCCAGCACCATTTGTTAAAGAGACCGTTTTTTTTTTCCCATTGGATATTCTTTCCTGCTTTGTCAAAGATGAGTTGGCCATACTTTTGTGGGTCCAATTCTGGAGCCTCTATTCTATTCCATTGGTCTATGTGTCTGTTTTTGTACCAATATCATGCTGTCTTGATGATTAGAAGCATAACGGCAAAGACACCCAAACCAGCAGAAGAAGAGAGATAATAAAGATCAGAGCAGAAATAAACAATATAGAATCTAAAAAAACTGTACAGCAGATCAATGAAACCAAGAGTTGGTTTTTTGAAAAAATAAACAAAATTGATAAACCTCTAGCCAGGCTTCTCAAAAAGAAAAGGGAGATGACCTAAATAGATAAAATCACGAATGAAAATGGAATTATTACAACCAATCCCTCAGAAATACAAGCAATTATCAGGGAATACTATGAAAAATTATATGCCAACAAACTGGACAACCTGGAAGAAATCGACAAATTCCTAAGCACCCACACACTTCCAAAACTCAAACAGGAAGAAATAGAAAACTTGAACAGACCTATAAACAGCAAAGAAATTGAATCAGTTATCAATAATCTCCCAACAAATAAGAGTCCAGGACCAGATGGCTTCCCTGGGGAATTCTACCAGACATTTAAAGCAGAGATAATACCTATCCTTCTCAACCATTCGAAAAAAATAGAAAGGGAAGGAAAACTTCCAGACTCATTCTATGAAGCCAGCATTACTTTGATTCCCAAACCAGACAGAGACCCAGCAAAAAAAGAGAACTACAGGCCAATATCCCTGATGAATATGGATGCAAAAATTCTCAACAATATACTAGCAAATTGAATTCAACAGCATATAAAAAGAATTATTCACCATGATCAAGTGGGATTCATTCCTGGGATGCAGGGCTGGTTCAACATTCACAAATCAATCAACATGATACATCACATTAATAAAAGAAAAGAAAAAAACCATATGATCCTGTCAATCGATGCAGAAAAAGCATTTGACAAAATTCAGCATCCTTTCTTAATAAAAACCCTTGAGAAAGTTGGGATAGAAAGAACATACTTAAAGATCATAAAAGCCATTTATGAAAAGCCCACAGCTAATATCATCCTCAACGGGGAAAAACTAAGAGCTTTCCCCCTGAGATCAGGAACATGACAGGGATGTCCACTCTCACCGCTGTTGTTTAACATAGTGTTGGAAGTTCTAGCATCAGCAATCAGACAACAAAAGGAAATCAAAGGTATCAAAATTGGCAAAGATGAAGTCAAGCTTTCACTTTTTGCAGATGACATGATATTATACATGGAAAACCCGACAGACTCCACCAAAAGTCTGCTAGAACTGATACATGAATTCAGCAAAGTCTCAGGATACAAAATTAATGTACAGAAATCAGTTGCATTCTTATACACTAATAATGAAGCAACAGAAAGACAAATAAAGAAACTGATCCCATTCACAATTGCACCAAGAAGCATAAAATACCTAAGAACAAATCTAACCAAAGATGTAAAATATCTGTATGCTGAAAACTATAGAAAGCTTATGAAGGAAATTGAAGAAGATATAAAGAAATGGAAAAACATTCCGTGCTCATGGGTTGGAAGAATAAATATTGTCAAAATGTCAATACTACCCAAAGCTATCTACACATTCAATGCAACCCCAATCAAAATTGCACTAGCATTCTAATCGAAGCTAGAACAAGCAATCCTAAAATTTGTATGGCACCATAAAGACCCCGAATAACCAAAGTAATTTTGAAGAAGAAGACCAAAGTGGGAGGCATCACAATCCCAGACTTTAGCCTCTACTACAAAGCTGTAATCATAGGAATTTTATAAACATTACATGTTCTCTTCCCTTGTTGCAATATGAATAATGTATCTGGTGAAAAGAAACATTCAGATCTTGGTATAACTTTCTTGGCAGTCACAATTTGTTAATTTTACCTCTTTTCCCAAGAGAAAAGGAATTCATAAGCTTCAAGGCCATTCAGGCTAGTGAAGGAATGAACTATCAAATCTGCAGAAACATGGATACTTCTTAAATGTCTACTGGTAAATTAATAAAGTCCATCTGACAAAGGCTCCATACTGTATTATTCCACTTCTGTGACATTCTGGAAAAGACAAAACCATAGAAACAGTAAGCAGATCAGTGATTGCTGGTGGGGGCAGGGGGGTGGAGAGGTAAGGGAAAGTGGGTCTAGGAAGATGGAGAGTTGAATAAATGAAGCACAGGGAAGCAAACTGTTCTATATGATACTGCAACGGCAAGTAAATGACACTATGCATTTGTCAAAACCCATAGAATTTTTCAGTACAAAAAATAAACTTTATCATGTGCAGATTCAAAATCTCATTTAGGTGGTCACAGGCAGGGGATCTCAGGATAGAATGCAGAATGTGCCAAAAGAATTTAACTGTATTACAAATATATGACACCATGTCACTGATGCTGACCTAAGTAACTTTGGAGATGAGTGGCCTCTGTAAGACTAATGACAAAAGTAACTGTACATAGACCCTATATTCTAGCTGATACAGTTGTTTTCTATGGGGTCCAGGTTAACAATTCTGAAATCACTATAGATAAATTCTGGAATTGAATAATTAAGTGCATAGTGGATAGTGGGGTCACATTTCCCACAGTTGGAGTAGGAGGTTACAGATAATAAGCAAGGGGAGGAGGCTAGAATGATCTGTGCAATAATGGCTATGTTGGTATGGATTCAGGTTTAGCTTAACATAGGTACAGATGGTTACATATAGAAATATCTCTAGATATGCACATACACATGGATTACCGCACACACATATTTTCTTGCTTTGTCAGCTGAGAGGGCCGAGAAGCAATGAAACTCCAATAGCAATGAGTATGCTGATAGCTAGATCTTGATTTCTAATGTCATTTTCCGATGAAAGGGACTAAGGCTTCTTGGAAAAATGGCTGGTTTTAGGACTGCCGTAGGATGTACATAAAATGAATCTGGAGCGTCTTATAGTGCTAGAAAATAAGGAAGTGTTCAAATGCACATGTGTACACACACACTCAAAATAATGTGGATATGTTAAAGGGACATAGGATTCAACAGAAGGAGTTTGCAATGGACAAAGTTGGAACAATCTGAGCAACTAAATAAATAATGTAGTATTGAATTATAATGCAAAGTATAAAATGAAGGTCTGGAAGTCCATGCTGGTTGAAATGAATGATTGAGTAAATAAATTCAATAAATAAAGGAGACACAACTCTCCCATGCAGAAGAATTCCAAATAATTTGTATAACTACTCTGTCTTCAAGGAGGTAGAGTACAATTGTCCACTTCTTGTCCACTTCTTATGCGTGGGCTGCACATGGTGACTTCCTTCCACAGTACAGTGTGGGATGAGAGAAGGAGCAACTTGACAGTGGAGAGACCTGATACACAGTACCTCAGACAGGTTATCAAGATTAACATCAATGATAATAAATTATATTGCTAACATGTATCCTTGATAGGATGTGATAAGAATGGCACAATATCCTTGTGATTTTCTTCCCCAAAATCCATAACCCCAGTCTAATCATGAGGAAAACAGGAGACACATCTTAATTAAAGAGGCAACACTCCTTAAAACTGTCAGTCATCAAATACAATAAAGTCTGAGAAACTGTCATAGCTGAGAAGACACCTGACAACTAAATGTAACGTGGTACATGGATGAGATTCTGGGGAAAAAAAAAAAAGGAACTTAAGTTAAAACTGAAGAATTCGGAATAAAATGTAGGCTTTAGTTTTAGGTTCTTTCTGGCTTTTTTCCATCTCTTCTTGAATCATGAGCGCCATAGCTAAGGTAAGTGAGAACTTTGCCAAATGTTTGGCCTTGGTGTAACAAGGGTTACCAGATCTCCATCCGGCCTGCAACATTTATTCCCTCATCGCCTAATACACGAAAAATAAGCTAACACCACATGTGTTAGGCTTTTGTTTGACAGCATACTGTTTCTAGCACCAGTTTCTAAACAAGTTAGGGCACAACTAAATGGCCGTAACAAAGAACTTCTGAAGTATAGTGGCTGAGATAAGACTGCTTTTTCTCCTTCTCAAACTGAAACAGAAATAGAGGCTCTGTCCATGAAATTTTCTAGAGCATACGTTGTACGGCCATTGCCTAGTATCTCCCAATCAAAGCTGGCTCACCAGCTGCATAACCGTGGCCCTGCCTGAGGGAAGAGAGAAAAAAAAGAATGTGATGAAAAGCTGCCCTATTCCTGCCACTCACATCCAATTGGCCACTCATGCCCCATTGGCCACACCTAACTGCAAGGTGACATATAGTTTCTAGCCATGTGTCTGCTAAGATAACTTGAGATTCCTACTACTAAAGGAAGATGGACAAATGGGCTGTTGGAGCAGGTAGAAGTCCTTATACAGAACCCTGTGACCTGGGGCTCCCCATCCTTCCCCTGTGATAGCTTATCAGTGGATAGTAATACAGCGTCTCCTATAAAACACGTCTTTGTATACAAAGACATTGTGATCAGATTCCCCACAGTCATTGTTAATAAGGGTTTTTTTCCCCCTACAAACAAAGGATTTTAGATCTGTGTGCTCTTTGAGAATGATTCTGACCTGATGCTCTCAACTTATGGGATTTGCAGATGAAGAGAATTGGGGGCCTGAGTCTCTGAACGGTTCCATGATACAGCCAGTTTGTCAGCAGCAAAACTGGGTTTGGAAACCAGCACGCTGAAGTCTCTTTCACTAAATGTGGGGTTTAAAAATGAATACAATGATCTAAAAATGATCTCACCAGAATGGAACACATTGACAGACTAAGCCTCACATGCCATTCTCTTATTTAGGTAATTCAGTATTTTATTAACTTTTAGAATTACAGTGACACACTGCTAAGTCCTACTTATCTTGTGGTTTGTATGATTCTAAATCATCTTATGCCATACATTTGCAAAACAAGTTCTGTCCTAGCTCGCATTTGTATAGATTTCTTTTTTCATGAGCTGCTTTTGGTACTCTCTATGTGTCACTATTAAATTAGTTGGATCCTATTTAATGTCAAATGCTTTAAAGAGTCAAACCCTGGGACCAAATAAAAATTTTACTGAAGTTCATATGTGTTGTATCCATAATATGCCCCCAATTTACTATATTTATCATTATTGTAAAAAAATTAGATCAGGATTTGCTCCTTTATTTTCCATATTTTGCTACTTTGAATGTGTATTCGAATATTTCTTCTAGGAATACAGTTTATTGGTCTCTAATTCTAGACTTATTCCCTTCTAAATCTGGTTTTCTTTTTCACTTTAAGGTTTTCCATGAACACTTCACTTCTCATTTTGTGTAGAGATACATTTCATCATGCACTTCTGCTAAGTTTGTGGATGTCCAAGACCATCCTCACTTCTGACACCTACTGCAAGTTCAAGAGTTCTCCTGGACCACAGTTCAATAACTACAAAAAGACACCTAGAACTCAGAAAATCTATTATACACGTTACAGTTTATTACAGTGAAAAGGTACAGATTAACATCAGCCAGGGGAAGAGGCACATAGGGCAGTGTCCAAGAAGCACCAAACACAGAGCTTTAGTTGTCTTTCCCCCAGAGGATTTGTGTGGGCTTCTCCTGTTTCTTCCAGCAATGATATGTGACAATACACAATGAGCTGTGACAACCACGGAAGCTCATCCCAGCCTTGGTGTCCAGAGTTTTTACTGGGGTTCAGTCAGGTAAACTTGGTTGACTGCTGGCATAGTTGACCTTAATCTCTAACAGTGTGTAGCCCAAAACCCCACCATAAATCACTGAGATTTATCACTGTCAGCTGAGAATATCTGGAGTGGTCCAAGACCTCCAGGTAAACAAAGATACACACTTAGCAGGCAGAACATTTTAAACACTCCCCCCCACCCCACCATTGCCTGCCCAGAGACTCAGGGAAAGGCCAAATCTCTCTTTAGGTTGATTTTTACTACATAACAACGTTCAAGTAAATAATAATATAAGCTTGTAAATCCAGACACACTCAGAGTTCAGTCCCATAACAGTGCTACATTTAAGAAGTGTAGTTCAATTCTTCAAGGGTAATTAAAAAGAATTCTCTTTTACTAGTGACTCTCAAAGGACATTCAATGGGCTCCGAATACATACTATACAACCACTTTTATTAAAATCTCCTTCCCTCATTCCCAACCCTTCTTCCCCACCAGAACTCTCTTAAACTCTCAGTTCTGAATATTGCCCTCCTCCTTTTCTCTCTCCTCTTTCTCATCACATTATTTAGCAGAGTTTAGTCCTAAATTCAGCATAAAATTATCCATCCCCTTTAGACACGGGGAAGAGGTGGAAAATTAGGCCTCCCAATGCAGATTTTCTTTGATAGGTAGGAAAATGGGGGAAAACCAAAGCATATGCCAGTGTTAATTTTTTTCTGATACAAAAATAATAACTTCCACTCACCAGGTACCAACCATTTCTCTTTGCACACCCGGGTTTCTGGATCTAGTATCTCACTACTTTGGAGATGGCACAGCTTGGAAAAATTTTCAACAGTTGTTACATGGAGGCAAAATCACTTAAGAAATGCTATAGGTGTATACTGCTGAAGTGATTAACTCCATGATACTTTGATACAGAAAAGGAAATATGTGCCTCAGGAAGCAAAAATATGTAAGTATCAAAGTATTTGGCCTCAAGAATTCTTTTTTCTTTATTATTTTTCACTCTTACGGTTGCCTTCTGGCTCAGTATTGGATGGTTAATTTAGGGAGAAGAGGGGAAAAAATCTTACGGTTCTATCCACTTTTAATAAACACAGAATTTTAAAATGCAGGCATATATCTGTATCTTTAACTCTTTCATAAGGTGTTGACTTCTATAAATCCAATATATGTGGAGATGCTTGAATCTGTTACAAAATTTCAGGATACTCTTGTTTTTAGTAGAGAAAAATGAGCCAGAGAGAAAATTTTTCCACTATCTATGTGCTTTAAAAGCATCATCAATTCATTTGTTAAATTACTCATGTACATGCTTCAGGGTGAACCAAAACCAAACTTGAACCACATTTTATCATTTATTCTTCTGGCAAAAGGAAGCAACAACTCTTCCTTTCTACCTCCATGACCCCCCGGTCTTCCATCCCTACCTACTCCCACTTATTCCAGCTTCAGGAGACTGGTTCAACGGTGGCTAAAATAGCGTGCTTGCTATATTACATTTACTATGCTTACACTTCTAAAACATGACACGATATCACCAATACCTTTCCCAAATCAGCTAGAATTCCTTAATCCCCTCAAATATCCAAACAGTGCTCACATTCCCCAAATTATGCTATAAAAGTTCTCTATTTGAGTTTCTTTGATCATGATTCAGAAAGTTCCATACACTGCCTTTTGGTTAACATGCTCTTGTCTCTTTTAATATACAGATTCTCTCTCCATCTGTTTTTCCCCATTTCGGAATTTTGTAGTTGTTGTAGAAGAAGAAGAAGGAGAAAGGGAAAGTGGAGGAGGACGGGGAGAAGGGAGAGAAAGAAAAGAAGGTAATTACTTGTCTCATAGAGTTTCCTGCAGTTTATATTTTTGTTTTGTTGTATTTTACACACTTTTCTTGGCCCATGTATTTCTATGTTTTGAGATATGGTCAAATTTAATTTTGGCAGTGGTGGTGGTGGTGTGGTGTATGTATGTGAAGACTACTTAGGAAGTGGTATTGGGTACATTCGTCAGAAGAGCATAATGTCTTTCATTGTGGGGGGAAGGTATTAGCAATGTGTTAGAGATTGCAAAAAGCAATTTTCTCATTCTATTTTTCCTTTCTGATTTATTAGCCAAAACACAGTTATTAAGAGATACTTTCTCTCATTGATAATTTGGTTACCCATAATTTGTATAGAAAAGATAGAATAAAGGCTTTCTCCTTTATTTACCAGTTTTCAAAATAATAACTCAAAGCCCTAGTATGCTCCAAAGATGATCCATGCATTTAAGTAGCATTTTGAACTTGTAGATTTAAACATATTTGATGTGTTTCAACTCATGGTAGTTATTGTCCTTATTGATACTTGAGTTGTGTGATCTTTGGACAGCGGGAGCTTATTGAAGTTGGCTTCTGGTTCCTTTCGACACAATCCTGCTAGGCTTTGACAAAAAGTTTCAGAATCATCTAGTACATTTCCTACCTCAGATTTCCAACCAACTCCTTTTTTTTCAAGAGCCCTGGTCTCTCTCTCTCTCTCTCTCTTTTTCAAATTTTTATTTGAACTCCAACTAGTTAACATACAGTGCAATAGAATTCAATGATTCATCCCTGACAGACAACACCCAGTGCCCCTCATAACAAGTGCCTTCCTTAATGCCCATCACCCATTTAGCTCATCCCCACCCACCTCTGTTCCAGCAACCCAGAGTTAGTTCTCTATAGTTAAGAGTCATTCATGGTTTGTTTCCCTCTCTCTTTTTATCCCCTCCCCACATGTTCATCTGTTTTATTTCTTAAATTCCACATATGAGTGAAATCATATTGTATTTGTCTTTCTCTGACTTACTTTGCACAGCATAACACACTCCCGCTCCATCTATGTCATTACATCTGGTCTCTTTTGGTGAAAAATGGTACTTAAAGACCAAAATCTAGGCACTAGGGTAATTCATTGCTATTGTATTGGTCAATATCTCTAGGCCATTTCACTGGATAGTGCTAAAAATAATTTTTTTTTATTAAAAATGAGTGTGAACTGATATTCCAATTCAGTTCAGCTTAGAATCATAAAGTTAAACTCATGATCTTAGTGGAGATGTCTTTTCTCCCATGCTATTAACACCGGTTCTCAATGACACAAACATGACACTCTTTTACTTTGTACCACAGTGCACACATCACAGTCTCTAAATTACCATATCAACACCACTATCAACAATATATTTCCAGTAACTTCTTCAACTCAAATAAAAGTATCTCTAGGAAAGAGATGGAATCAGAAAACTGACAGTATGGATGATTCTTTCGGAAGCAAAGACTCATGGAATGGCTTAAACATATTTACGTGGTGTTATTTAAGGTCAGTGGAAGTAGGATAGTATGCGTGGAAGTCCAGCTCGAGGCGATGGTAGAATTGTCTTGTTCTCAGAATTAGCACCTTGTAATTCAAATGATTCATAAGAATGTCTATAATTAATTCTTATCTCTGCTGTGCATTAACCAACTGCTAACATATTTGCAGAGAAACTCTCTTGAAATGTGACAAGACTCACAATGAGTTGGTCTCCCTCCATTAGAAAGGCACAGTAGGGGTCAAGCCATACCCGATTACACCATGGTTCTGTCTGGTATCCTTGAACAGTTACCATAGCCACTTTGAAGCACTGAAATAACAGATGGTAAATTTAAAAGAACAGCTTCTGAAAATTTAAAACAAATCCAAATGTAAACCTCTCTCAACTTCATCCCACTCTTTGCCAAGAAAGGGGAGAAAAACATCACAAGTATGATTCTGAGATGTTTATTTTATAAGTATCATTTATCCTAGATTTCAAAATCCATTACAACTCGTATTAAACAGTGGGTTTTTTGCGGTTTCTTTGGTGAGCCAATGCTTGATTTTTATCAGCTTTCCCTCCCTCGTGACCAAGAGATGGGAGCATCAGTGTGATGAGGTTCACAATTTCTAGGAGGCAGTAGTTGAAAGGAAGCCGCAGCCACTGCCCAGTTGTGTCTTCCAGGTTGACACAAGACATCCCATCACTATAGCTGAATGCATGTGAACATTTTTTACCTTTCTTCTTGTGAGAAAATGTTTAATGCAATTTACCTTTCAGTTTTTGTAATAGAGAGAGGTTTAGAATCACTGTAGCTTCCCCTTGTTCTGTCATCAGGGATGATACGCTGTTTAAAGGATGTACCGTCCATGGTGTGCTACGGGCTAGTGGGGCTGTAGCCTGCAGAGAGAGGGAGCGCACACTCAGACATCTCCTGTGGAGTGGGGTGTGCTGCCCTTGTTAGTTGTTTTTTAATAAGATAATGAAAGAGTGCAGACTTCTTTTTTTTTTAAATGTGTATTTGTTTATTTAAAAAAACCTGTTTAATGTTTGTTTATTTATTTATTTTGAGAGAGAGAGAGAGAGAGAGAGAGAGACAGTGTGAGCGGGGGAGGGGCAGAGAGAGAGGGAGACACGGAATCCAAAGCAGGCTCCAGGCTCTGAGCTGTCAGCACAGAGCCCGACGCGGGGCTCGAACTCACACCTGAGCTGCGGTCAGATACTTAACCGACTGAGCCACCCAAGTGCCCCAAATGTTTATTTATTTATTTTGAGAAATAGAGAGAGAGCACAGAAGAGGGGTAGGGAGAGGAAGAGGGAGCATCCCAAGCAGGTTTCATGCTGTCAGTACAGAGTCCAGCATGGGGCTCGATCCCACAAACCATGAGATCATGACCTGAGGCAAAATCAAGAGTCAGATGCTTAGCTGACTGAGCCACTGAGGTGCCGCAGAGAGTGTAGATTTCAGATCAAAATGACATTCAAAGTTCATACATTGATCTACCCACAGACTTCACACCCAAACAAATAAAACTGGAAGAAAAAAATCCTCTTTAGGCACCAGGAACTGAAGAGAAATGTGGGGGAGAAACCACAGGACTGCCATCCTCAGTACCAGGTGTGGCCAAGACAGGGAGGATACAAGTTGCCAGGACCATGGAGAAGTGAGGTGGCGATTGTTGCAATAATGCTGCAATAACCATGGGGGGGGGCATATATCCTTCTGAATTAGTGTTTTTATGTGTTTGGATAAATATCCAATAGTGTCATTACTGGATCATAGGGTAGTTCTATTTTTAATTTTTGGAGGAACCTCCGTACTGTTTTCCACAGTGGCTGCACCAGTTTGCAACAGTGTAGGAGCGCTGCGTTTTTCCGTATCCTTGCTCACACTTTTTGTTGCTTATATTTCTGATTTTAGCCTTTCTGACAGGCGTGAGGTGATATCTCCTTGTGTTTTTTTAATATAATTTATTGTCAAGTTAGCTAACATACAGTGTATACAGTATGCTCTTGGCTTCAGGAGTAGATTCCCATGAATCATCGCTTACGTACAACACCCAGAGCTCATCCCTACAAGTGCCCTCCTCAATGCCCATCACCCATTCCCCGTCCCCATTATCAACCCTCAGTTTGTTCTCTCTTTTGTGGTTTAATTTGCATTTCCCTGATGTTGGGTGATGTTGAACATCTTTTCATGTGTGTGTTGGTCACATGGATGTCTTCTTTCGAGAAATATCTGTTCATGCCTTCTGCCCATTTTTAACTGGTTAAATCCATAATTTCTAAATCAGCAGAGGCAAAAAACACAAACCATAAAAATTGTATAAATCCAAGAAAAAGTAGAAGAAGAAAAAGTATGTTAAAAAACCCACAAAATATTATGATAGAAATAAGTCCAGAAATACCAATAAGCACAATAAATTAATTCACTTAATAATTAACAGAAGCCATCAGATTGGATGATAAAACAATATTTAGCTGTATGTACCTCATAAAAATCACTTCTAAAACAAAGCAACATAGGAAGATGAGAAGATTAAAAATACTAAGGGAAAGAAAGCTATGATAGCAATATTAATATGATTATTTTTTTATTTTACTTTTTAGAGAGAATGCATGTACATGGGGAAGGGGCAGAGGGAGAATCTCAAACATGCTCCATGCTCAGCGCAGAGCCTGACATGGGGCTCGATCTCATGAGCCTGGGATCATGACCTAAGTCGAAATCAACAGTTGGATGCTCAACTGACTGAGCCACCCAGGCGCCCCTAATATTAATATTATTAATGTTAACTGAATTGTATTTTAGGGTAATAAAGACATTAAAAAGGATGAGGGAAATATTACATAATAATAAATGGAGTTATCTACAAAGATATGAATCATGATCATGAATGCATAAAATATATACCACAACAAATATATGTCTATTTATGTATACCTTACCGGAGTAAGACATTTAAACACTTTTCTATCAGCAACTGATAAGGTAGTAAGACTATGGAAGATTTGAATAACATTAGCAACTTGATTTCAAATAAATATACATAAATTATATATGTTTATAAATATAAGTTTACATGTTATATATTTATATTTATATAATTGTATATATGTGTGTATCATGCACCTAGCAAATTGAATGTATACATACTATTCAAACACACGTAGAATATTTTCACATATTGGCAGTGTATTGGGCACAAGGGAAGTCTCATCAAATTTCAATGAATCAGAGTGAAATAAGTCAGAGTAAAACAAATACCATAGGATCTCACTTATATGTGGATTCTAAAAACAAAACAGAACGAAGCAATGAACTCATAGATACAGAGAACAGATTGGTGGTTTCCAGAGCAGGGTTGGGAGGTAGGCAAAATGGATGAAGGGAATCAAAAGGTGCAAACTTCTACTTAGAAAATAAGTAAGTCATGGGGATGTAATGCACAGCATGAGGTACATGTTCATAATACTATATCATACATTTGAAAGTTTCTAAAAGAGTAGATCTTAAAAGTCCTCCTCACAAGAAAAACACATTTTTGTCACTATGTATGGTGATGGATGTTAACTAGGCTTATTGCAGGGATCATTTTGCAATATATACACATACGAATCATTACGTTTTACGCCTGAAACTAATCTATGTGGTATATCGATTATACCTCAAGAAAAAAATTTCAATGAATCAGATTTATATAGACCACAATCTCTAGTCTCAATGCCATTAAATTAGGAATAAATAGTAAAAGATGATGAAAGCAGTTCATATACACAAATAAAAATTGTAATATGAAACTACAAATGAACCTAAGACATTTCGCAATGAATTTCCAGCCCAACAGCCCCCAAAAAAGGAGATTCCAAAATTTATGGGAATCGGCCAAAATATTTAAGGTAAATCTTAGCCTTGAGTTGATTTAATAGCAGGAAGCATTTACATAACAGTGGATTGTAGTTCAGCGCTGTCCACTAAGTATTTCCAGTTTTCTAGTCCTATGTTCTGACTGCATCCCGTTGCTGCTCTGAAGCTCTGTGTAGCCATATGACTTGCTGAGGTCAATGGAACGTAAGCAGAAGGAATTTTTGCCACATTTAGGGAGGAGCTTTATGAACTTAACTAGCATACAGTTGGCCAGACCCTTTGTTCTTCTGTTGGCGGTTAGAAAGCATGGAGGTGAGGTCTCCCTTAGCCCAGACACCTGAGTGAGGCTGACAGTCTTCCGAGTTCCCCCCACCCCCCCACTCTCTTCCTGTCTGTCTACATGTGTAAAGCATCAAATGGAAGATTGCCACCATCTCATTTCCAAGTTAGGTTTCCAGTTACTCTCTGGATTTCTGTCTTCTACAAGCTGAATTTTTTAGATTTTCTTCTTTGGAGCAGCATTTGCAAACTGTTGGCCTAATCACCTAATCAGCCTTATCTTTTAAAATTATGTTTCATTGTTTGTTGTTTCCACTGTCTCCAGTTTTTTAGTGGCATCTGGGAACCTTCAGATACTGTTTTCCACAGACAAATAGAAAGTGTTTACTGTCTCAAAAATAAATAAACGTTAAAAAAAAATTAAAAAAAAAAAAAAAGAGGGGCACCTGGGTGGCTCAGTCGGTTAAGCGGCCGACTTCGGCTCAGGTCATGATCTCACAGTCCGTGAGTTCAAGTCCCGTGTCGGGCTCTGTGCTGACAGCTCGGAGCCTGGAGCCTGTTTCGGATTCTGTGTCTCCCACTCTCTGACCCTCCCCCGTTCATTCTCTGTCTCTCTCTGTCTCAAAAATAAATAAACGTTAAAAAAAAAATTTAAAAAAAAAAGAAAGTGCTTAAAATACCACCGAATAAAGCCCCCAAAGAGTCTGAAAACACAGGCTTTAAGCTGGTTATAAATCTGCAAAACAGTCCGGGGGTTAATTCCTCCCTAACCTACCCATTTGACTATTCTCTAGTTGCCGGAGTTGCATTCGTCTTTGAGCTCTTTTGTGTTCTGTGTTGGTGAAGGCAATCAAATCTTTAATAAAGTATTCCTGCTAATTGACATATCTTCCTTTCTGAAAACAAATAAAAAACAAACAATATTTCTAAAGCTGAAAAATAAGAACATATCTATAATCATACTGGCACAATCCTTCAGTGACATGATTATTACCATTGTCTTTGTGAAGGATCTAGGATGAGATTTTATAGTTGAAACACAGATCACCCCTTTCTGGCATAATTATTATTCTTTTCTGAAAATTAATTGTGTACAGACCATAATTAGATGCTCACTAATGATTTGTTTTGAGTAAACTTGCAGCAACTTAAAAATTTTTTTTTTAATTAATTAATTATTTTGAGAGAGAGTAAGAGGGGTAGGGGCAGAGAGAGGGGAGAGAGAGAATCCCAAACAGGCTCTGCACCATCAGCACAGAGCCGATCCAGGGCTTGACCTCAAACCATGAGATCATGACCTGAGTTGAAACCAGGCGGCAGACACTTAACTGACTGAGTCACCCAGGTGCCCCTGCAGCAACTTTTTTCAGACTGGCTTATAACTTCTAGAATGTGATGATTTGCCCAAGAGAATACTGCACTATTTTCTGCCATTTCCTTAGATTCAGATAGTCACGTCCTTGAAGTTGTGCTGATCTCTTAAAGGACAAAGAAAGAATCCACTATCATGGGAGGGTTTGTTGCCCTACTGTGTCACACTGACTTTTAAATAATTTCCGACTTTGGTTTGCAACACTCCAGGGTGATTGCAATTTTTTGCAAGGGAGTTTTGCAAAATTCTGGAAATTATCAAAGAAAAATAACTCTTGAGTTAAAGAAAGAAAACTCCTCACCACATTGGCTTTTATGATGAGAGACATTTGAGGAAAGCAAGAAGATAGATTGTTCTAAATCAAAATACTTTCAAAACGGGAACCCTCTTGCACTGTTGGTGGGAATGCAAATTGGTGCAGCCACTCTGGAAAGCAGTGTGGAGGTTCCTCAGAAAATTAAAAATAGACCTACCCTATGACCCAGCAATAGCACTGCTAGGAATTTACGCAAGGGATACAGGAGTACTGATGCATAGGGGCACTTGTACCCCAATGTTTATAGCAGCACTCTCAACAATAGCCAAATTATGGAAAGAGCCTAAATGTCCATCAACTGATGAATGGATAAAGAAATTGTGGTTTATATACACAATGGAATACTACGTGGCAATGAGAAAGAATGAAATATGGCCTTTTGTAGCAACGTGGATGGAACTGGAGAGTGTGATGCTAAGTGAAATAAGCCATACAGAGAAAGATAGATACCATATGGTTTCACTCTTATGTGGATCCTGAGGAACTTAACAGAAACCCATGGGGGAGGGGAAGGAAAAAAAAAAAAAAAAAGAGGTTAGAGTGGGAGAGAGCCAAAGCATAAGAGACTGTTAAAAACTGAGAACAAACTGAGGGTTGATGGGGGGTGGGAGGGAGGGGAAGGTGGGTGATGGGTATTGAGGAGGGCACCTTTTGGGATGAGCACTGGGTGTTGTATGGAAACCAATTTGACAATAAATTTCATATACTGAAAAAAAAATACTTTCGAAAGCTCTAGAGCGGGTACCCAGTGTGATGGTAGCACAAGTAGCAATATTTGCCAGCGAGACTCGAGTCATGTGAGATTCATTTTTCTCTGATAAAGTTAACACATTTGAAAAAAAAAATTAAAGATGCTTTTAAGTATGATGTTATTCTTCAAGGTTTAAGTAATTTTACACACTCATTTTCAAGAAGACCAAGCCTTGTTTTGGGTAAAAAATGTTACAAATTTTGAAAAAAGTTTCTGAACTTTTTTTTTTGAACTTTAAAATATCTCCTAAATCATCATGGGATCTGTTGAGGTTCAGCATAGGCTGTGACATTGTTTCTTTTGAGTATTCTTAGGAGTGGTATTGACATTTGAAGAATCTAAATGGCTAGAAACGCAAGACAATGCAGTGACAGCGAATGCCGTTTTGTCATCTGTGCAGAAATAAGCATTGAATGAATAGCGATTGCACTGTGGAAATGTTGTACCAGTCCTGGCAACTGTGTTGATCTTGGAAACCTACTGTTTTCTAATCTGTGCTTGGTGACTTGTTAAGTTCCAGTATTATTTGCTTATTAACGAATCAGACTTTGTTCAAGACATTCCTGGCTATTGATTTCGCCTTAGTCAATAGTTTTATTGATTAGCCACTGAGACCAGAGCAGGGTATTCTGGTAGGTGCTGCCTAAGACTGGAAGAGAAATACTGCATTTTATAAGCCTGGACCCTGAACCCATACTGCCTAGCTTCAAATCCTGGTTCTGCTGCTTACTGGCTGGTTCAGAATGTTTGACCTCTCTGTGCTTCAGTTTCCTCATTTATAAAAGAGGAATAATAATAGAAAATAGCTCAGATAGTTTTTTGATGATTAAATGAGTCCATGTGATGTGAAAGATTTAGAACAGTTACTGGCATTTGGGAAGCACCAATTGCTACTGTTAAGATAAATTGTAAAAAAATTCATTTTAATGGCAAGGATAGATACGTGAGCTATTTACAAAAATAAAACAAAATGACTACAGGGAAAACAATATTGACTATAAATTAGAGCTGGATGCTGTATCCTAGTCTATTGTTTCTTTGATACATCCTATATCCTGTCTGATAAATGAGTATCACACTACTTGCCCCCATGTCCCACCGTTTGATAAAGAGAACCAAATGGAATAATGCTCACTTGCCGCATGAGTCTTCCTAAAATTTTTAGCCCAAATTAACTGCCCCTTCTTGGGCACTCTCTATGCTGTTGACTCATATTTTCATCATGATACTTAACACACTAAGTCTTGTACTATAGTAAATTCTTGATGTGTTTCTTTCTCCAACTAGATAAAGTCTTGGTGGTGGAGACACTGTCTTACTCACTTTTAAAAATCATCTAGCATTGTGACTTGGACATAATAGACGTGTAATAAGTGTTTATTAAGAGGGTTCTGACAAACTTAGCTTGACAAATACATAGAATTATTATCATTATTACTATTATAACTACTACACTATGTGACTTTACAGGGTGTAATTATGTGGGCTGTTGGCATGAATTCTAGGGGTAGAGTTGGGTGGGGTTTGAATGGAGCAGACTGCACGGGGATTATTTACATAAATTGTGGCTTCATGTATTTTTGTTTTCTCTCTGCATTATACCCTTACATTAAAATGCACACATTAGACGCAGCAAGTATTTTTCTAGCTTTTAATTGGGTCAGATGTGAAATAATTAATTATTATGGGGTTGCAAAAAGCCTTCTAATCCTTCCATGTTGTTACCACATGATAAATGAGGCTTATGAAAATAACTACTTAGGTATTTGTCTAACTTCCAGCTGAAACTTGGAGGTTTATTTATTTATTCATTTATTCTTATAAAAAATTTCAATGTGTCTTTGCTACGTGCTAGACAGCGCACTGGGGCAGTGGGGACCCGCAGTACTCAAGTCCATTCTGTATGGATAAACAGGCATTTTCATTAAGAGGCAAACAAAATCAAACCCTGTACTCTGTCTGAATGAACTTGAAAACCCTGTTGGGGATCTTTGATCTTAGTTTAACACATTAGGTGGTTTTCTCTTCTTGCAGTAATTGGATCTATCAATTTGATAAACATAGTGCTCATATTAGGGTATGGAAATGTAGATGGAAAATCTACATTTAAAATATATGGGGCTTGCTCTTAGAGGACTTTTACTCTAAGGACAAGGGTATAAGGAGAAAAGTGGCTGGGCCACTAGAGACTGTGCTGAGAACTGTCATCATTTTCATGCCTGAATTTGGGCAAGTAGCCTAACCTTGTTAGGTCATCAGTAAAACTAGGATAATAGCAAGCTGTTCCTAGATTTCCTCAGAGAATTAGATTTACAAACTCAAGAAGAAACAATGCTGCCTTTGTAATTCTGTGGCTAGGTCAATTTGATGTCCATAAACACTATTAGAAGTATATGTGAACATACATTTTCTCTCCTAAAATTCAGTAGAGTGACCCAGTGACCATGGTTCTGAAGTGTAAGGAATGGGAGGCACCAGAGAAATATGCCTTTATTCATCTCGTTTTGAATGTGTGACCTCTGGATGTTTCTCATCAGTTTATCGTATTTCAAATACATTCTTAATGCAAAGTTCTTAATGGGACGTGTTCTTTCATGTTTCATAAACCTCTGAAATCATATATTTCATTTAAAATAAAAATAATTTAAAATGGAGCCCTATGCATTCAATTTCTTTCAAAACACAAAGCTTCACAAATTTGCATCAAAATAAAAAAATCAAGACTGCTTAATTAAAACCTTGACACCATCAACCTCTTCAATTATGTGTTAAAGAGACAGGCATCCTGGGGATCCCAGTTAAAATCTGTGTACATCCCAATTGTCTCTGCTGTGTGTACATGAGTAGTTCACAGAGGGGGGAAAAGAGGTGCTTTAATAGAAAAAAAAATTATTTAAAATTTCTCCAGACATGAATCATTTCACACTTTTTCAAACAGTTAGGAAGAGGGCAAGTCTGTCTTTTCAGAAGAAGAATGAAGAATAGAAATTTAGGGCAGAATGTGTCATCTCTGTTCTATGTCTAAATTTCAATGAATGCTTTCTTTCTGAACACTAAAATTTTTATCTGATAATTGTTACTTAGAAAACAATTTCTAAGACTTGACCACTGGTTGTTTGGATGTATTCTGTAGACCATATTGAGTAAATGGGGGAGGAGCAGGCTGTTTATTTCACTCCGCTAGGGTATATAAATTTTGTAGTGAAAGGACTGCTTTTCTTTACATCCTAATTCTTGTTGTCTTTACTATTATGTGCCTATTCTCAATTTCTTTGGCTAATGTGGAACCCAGCAGCTCTTTGTTCTCATTGTGTCTGTTGTCTCCCTTTCTTTGTGTTGCAGGGATACTGCTACCCGCATCTGCCACTGAGCATGCGGGAAAAATCCTTCAATAGATTCTTTACTTAGGACTTTCAGTAGTATTACTCCACTTCTCCAGGTTTTAGTAGTCGCCAGAATATCCAGGAGATAGACTGAAACTTGGAAAGGTGATACAGGTGGTTAAGTGGTGGTCTAGCAAGCTGGAACTCCAGATAGGAAGGGTCAGGGTAGTTGCCACACATGTTAATCTAATTTCTGGAGGCTCTCGCCAAGCAAGTTAAATGCAGAACACCCACCCTACAGGCAGAAGCTAGAGATACAGATTGATATCTGAGAAGACCCAAGTGTTTCTGAACAGAGCCATATCTAAAACCAATGAATGATAGGATGTGCTAGCAGCTCCAGAAGGATGCGGTACATTGTTACAAAAATTGGTATGTAAAGTCCCTGAGAAGGAAGTTTCACTAGATAGCGTATCATCTGAGGATGAGAACCAGTTCTGTGCACTTTTCTCATAATAAAATCTTAGACTTTTCTCTGTGCTAAACACTTGCAATCCTCAGTCAATATTAATTGAATGAAACTAGTGATTCAACTCTTCTGCTTAAAAGCGTCCCCCTTCCACCGCCCCCTCCCCAAGCAGATTTGCCAATGGTTTCCAAAAGATGTAAGGAGAGCAGGCTGGCAGGCAAGATTAGGGATATTGGGATAGAGGTCTAAGGTTTTGTTTTTCTCTGTCCTCTCCCGCTCCGTAAGTCTGACCTAATAGCTTGTAAATTATTAAAGAGATGGAGCACTGCACAATTTTACTCATGTTTCGCCCATAATGAGTCTTGCTTTTTTGCTCACTGCTTGACGGCCAACTCGTGTCTGGCACAGTTAAGTGGTCAAGGATCTTGGTTTGATAAATGTAAGAACACACATAGTATGGAAAACGTTCTTGTTTCATTATAACAAACACTGGCGGTAACAGAATAATTTAAATTTGACTAAAATAAACTAAACACTTGGCTCTTTAGCAGCTGGCCACTGTCTTCGAAGGATTTCTTCTTTCTTCTCCGCCTCTCTCCCACCATTTTGTTTCTGTATTACCAATTAATGGATTAATAGCATCGTCTCAAAGTCTTTATGTTCCACGTTTTCACTTTTCGGCCCTTATAGTTCCCTGGCCCTCTGGTTCTCTATAGGTTTCATAAACCAGTGGCTAGTGGCTAAGTTCCTTCTGCACAAGAGCTCTTGGACGGTAGCAAACCATCTGGCACAATGTGCACCCCTCTAGGGCAGGCACCTGCAGCGGCTTTTTTGGAACCCCGCCCCTGGTTCAGAGATCCGCGCAGTTCGCACTCTCTGCAGCTGCGGGAGGAAGTGCCTGTGACGGGAAAGTTCAGGCCAGGTCCAATCAAGCACCGTGGGGTTAGGTGGCGGGAGCGGGGCCTCAGGACCCCAGGACCCCTGCCCAGGCCGCTAACGGGGCCCGAGGGAGCTCCTCTTCCACCCCACCGGCCCCGCCCACCCGGCGTTCGCGCCCCGCCCCGCCCCCGGGCCGCGGCTAAAACCCGGAGCCGCCGCTGCGCCCAGGGGACCGGAGGGACGCTCTGAGCATGTGCAGAGCTGCTTGGCGGCGGCTCCCTCGGCCGGAGGCTGGGGCTCGGTGCTGATGCTAACACCCGACTCGGCCTCTGCCCCAGCGTGGTCGGCGCCCCGGGCCCGGGCGGCAGGGAAGGAGCCGTAGCCTCCCCGCGGCCCGAGGAGCAGGCGCGGCGGCGCGCACCCCCCGGCGGCCGCGGCGCCCTCGGGGCCCACGATGATGGCGGAGCAGGTGAAATGCGCCTCGGCAGGGGGCGGCTCCGGAGCCGGCTCCGGGCCGGTGGTGAACGCGGAGCTGGAGGTGAAGAAGCTGCAGGAGCTAGTGCGTAAGCTGGAGAAGCAGAACGAGCAGCTGCGGAGCCGGGCGGCCAGCGCGGCCGCCGCCCCGCACCTGCTGCTGCTGCCGCCACCGCCGCCCGCCGCGCCGCCCCCCGCCGGGGCCTGCAGCCCGTTGGGACCGCGGAGTCCCCCGGCCGTCGCCGCCTCGGGGGGCCTGGGGCTGGGGCTGGCGTTGGGCGCCGGGGGCGGCGGCGGCGGCAGCGGCGGCTCCAGCCCCGCGTTCCCGGGGACCTACTGCCTGCCCAGCCCGGCGCCCTCCCTGCTCTGCAGCCTGGCGCAGCCCCCGGAGGCACCCTTCGTCTACTTCAAGCCGGCGGCGGGCTTCTTCGGCGCGGGCGGTGGCGGGCCGGAGCCGGGGGGCGCGGGGACGCCGCCGGGGGGAGCCACCGCGCCTCCCTCGCCTCCCTCGCCGCCCCCGACGCTGCTGGACGAGGTGGAGCCGCTGGACCTGGAGAGCGTGGCCGCTTGGCGGGACGAGGACGACTACACCTGGTATTGCCGAGCTCCGCTCTCTCCCCCGGAACCCTGGCCTCCGAGGCCCCGGGACGGCGGGGAGGGCGTGGGCTGGGAGGAAGAGGGGGACCTCGCCATTGCCCCCGGACGTGGTGGCCTGGCAGGTGCCCAACTCGGCGACGAGCTGAGGCTTTTCATGAGGGCGGAAACCTGTTTCTCATAGCTCAGGCTGACCCAGCTGGGGATGGATTGGTCCCCTTCATCTCGCTGTATTCTGCTTTCTGCTGAGTATTCGGTCCCAAGCTCCTTTTTCGCATTAACTGAAAAATCTATGCCATCTTTTTGCTACCCAGTCCTGCGTTTTTCTCCCAGTCATTTTTGGGAGTAACGGGGGATGGGCAGGGTTTGGCCTCAGTTTGCGACCGTTCCCTGTCTTTTCTCCCCAGCGAACGCTGGACAGGCTTTGCGTATCGTCCCTTTCCGTGGCATCCCGAGCCGCCTGGTGATGGATCTCTCCTTAGAGATTCGTTCTTGCAGTTTGACTTGTGCAGTCGCATGTCCTCTTTTGCTGCATTTTCATTGATAGCTTCTCATTTCAAAGACTGACTTGGTTTTTGAAATGTGCTGCCACCACCGGCTTTCCTATCAGTAATGATGTCAAAAAATGAGGGCTTTTCGGGGAATGGAGTGAGCAGCTTGAAAACACTGTTACTTAGAAACCAAGGATCTGTCTTTAATTTTTTTTTTAACTCAAACTGTTGATTGAATAAAAGTGAGATTAGAGAAACTTTTTAAAATTTTTTTTAGAAGCCGTAAGTTGGTTATCAGAAAACTTGTGGCTGGTAGCATCTTTTCATTTGAAATCTGGTTCGCCCTTTCTGTGTTCCAACCGTGACTCACTTTGGGGAGGTCTAGTTCCCTTTTCATGCTGCTTACTCGTGGAGTAAGTCCTTTCATGACTGATTTCTTTTAGTTGGCTCATATGCTTTCCTCCGTCACTAGAGGTAGTGGGATATGGTAAGATGAGCAGAAGCCCCAGATGAGGTAGAACTTAGTCCCTGCAGGGAAAACCAACAGCATTCACCTCTGCAGAGCTATGTGGCATGGAATGGTTGTAGTCCTTTTATCTAGGGTCGTTTTACTTAGGACCCTTCCTGTTTTGGGTCAGCTGGATTTTCCTCACTCTGTTCCTGTTGCATGAACACACAGCGGGAATGAGAAATGGAGAGCCTTCCTGGTTTCCCATTGAGAACTGTAGTGCTCCTTTAGACTCTGAGAACTCAGACTGCAAAAGTTTAGTAACCAATTGATTTGATTGGGAAAATCAAAATGTACGGAGCTACAGCAAAGCAAACTCCCCCTCCCCCTCCTCCTCAATACTCGTCCAAAGCAAACTCCTCCTCCTCTCCTCCTCCTTCCTACTTGTCGGCAGCTGTGCTGGTAGCTCAAGTTGTAAAAATCAAAACCGCTTACCACTTTGGGGAGAGTTAAGCCATTCTTTAGAAGTTACACCTTTATTTTTGTGAAGCCCAGGCTGTGTTGTAAACTCAGTTTCAACCTGAATATGGTACTAGAAGATGCTCTCATGCTGGTTGTTCTTAGGTTCTATGATAACTATAAGCCCTTAGGCCACTTTCAGATTATTTTATGTTGATTTAGTCCCCACTTGGCCTTTCCTAGAGATAACGTACTTAAATAGTAAAGGAGAGCTTGCTTGTGTTTTTGATCCTATGCGTTAAAAATATTAGCATTTTAAAATGTGTTGTGATATACTTACTGTTGTCTAACTATTGCTAGAATTTTGGTATGTGGGCTTTCCTTTTGTAGTTTTCTGTTCTTCAAAATAGTATTGAAATGACTTTGAAAAACAATGACCTCCTTAGTAGGATTACTGTTAGCCCTTCAGATGGTTCCCAGTGAATGTAAATCATAGCAGGTTCTACTGATTTCACTCATGGAGTAGTTAGGTGACTACGTAAATCAGTGCCTTGACGCTTTACAAATGTTTCTCCAGACAAGTGGCATACTGTTTTATGGAGTATCTTTCTCAAAACAAACCTAGGATTAGAATCTCATGTGGAAAAACAGAGGGATCATTACTCTCAGGTGGGATGTAACTTAAAAAATTTTAAGGTCGCCTGATTTACAGAAACCTTTCATGGCGTTTTGTACACTAAGGTATTTTTGTATTGCAGTATTTTGGCCTGTTGATAAACAAATAAACAGGGTCTGATTTTCAGAGTTTAACCCGCTTGTAAATGCTTGCAAAGCTCTGTTTTTCCTTCATCACTGCAAACTGTTTAAGTACCTGTCCTGTAGTGTCACAGATAGGGTGCTTTTCATTGGATTCCCTAGATGTTTGCAGGGAAGCAACGTATTTTTATTTCCCCTGTTAAGAAACAACTGTAGTGGATAAGAAGTAACTGAATATTTTTAAAATATCTAAAAATAGTTTTACATTTTCACTATAAAAAAAAACACACAAAACAACACAACCCAACACAAAAGTGAGTGTCAAGTCACAGGAGTCTCCCCTCTTGTTCAGTTCACTGCCATGATTGAGTTTACCTCTGTTAACATTCTGTAGATCCTTCAAGATCAAAACATGATTATACCAATCAATATGCAAATATATACACATCAATTTTTTTACTTACCTTTCACTGAACATATCTTGGACATCTTTGTCTCCCTGTGACAATCGCATCATTGTTAAAGTAACAGTAGTAAGGATCGGCTTACTGTTAACATATTGCTTATAATTTTTCATGCATTTTTATCATGATTTCATCCTTGGGGGCTAAACAAAATTGATATTTGATTATTTAGAATAGTATTTCCCACTAAGATGTCTTATCTTCAGGAAAGAAATTCACAAACTTAGATTAATTCTTGAATATTTTAAGAAGTTCTTTCCTATAGGTCCATTTTATTCTAATAAAACTTTGGACTATAACTTCACATTTTATTAACCTGGACAACTCTTGGCTCAAGAGTTATGTGTAGAAGGAAAACAGTGACTCATAGAATCAGTATTTGCTTGATGATGGTTGATTAGTTAATGAACGATCAATCAGGTCTCTTAGATCTTTTCCCCAAACAATTATTTAATCTATAAGCATCTTCTGTTTACAAAAAACAAAAAACAAAACTTTGTGAGAAGGATGGTGTGTTCTGCTTTTCATTTTGATGAAAAGCTTTGAAAGAAAATAACGGTCTCATGTCTTCAAATATTCATCCCAGTTGAATGTGAATTGTTTGATTTTGCTTTAATCTTAGCAAGGGCTGTTAGAAATAAGTGTCTCAGAAAACTAGATTTTGGTTCCAGAACCTTAATTCTTTAATCCATCCAGTTGTTTTGATCCCATAGTAAACTTCTCATCCTGCTCTACGTAATCTTCAGTGATCTTCCTGCTAATTTGACAGCCTTCACTTTCCAGAAGACCGTAGGTGAGAAAGTAAAGGGGGAATCTGTGAGTGTCAGGAGCAAATACGAAGGTCCAAGGATTGAAGTGTTGATACATACCTGGACCGTGTGACTGCATGATATGCCAGCCTGTAAGAAGGATGGTTTCAGGATCACTGTCCCAGTGTCGCCAGGCTGAGAGGCACCAGGGTATAAGGAGGAGAAATCAGATTGGTATGAAGTGGTAAGGGGAGCAGTAAGTTAACTGTGTACTAGACCTTTCCATGACCCATTTCAGCTCCCCTGTTTCGTGATTGAGGAACTGAAGCTCCAAGGTGGAATGATTTCCAAAGGCTCCACCAATTAGTTACTGAAAGGTTAAGACCACATTTCAGATTGTTTACACAGATTCTGAAGCGTTTACACCACTGATATTTTCCCCTAGCTTGGTTATGACCCATTAGTGTGTTATAAAGTCAGTTTAGTGGATTGACCAGCATTTCTTTTTTAAAAAATGAAGAGCAGAATATAAAGTCAGAATGCATCGTGTCTTATAACACAAATTTGTCTTGATTAAACTTCAGTTTTACATGTGTGTGCCTTGGCTTGAAGTAGTAATTGTATTTGTGCGATATGATCACAGTCAGGAAAATTCAGTTTTACACCATTTGAAAGCAAGACAGTCTTGGGGAAAGTAGGTGGAGAAGCACAGCTCTCTGAAGATAGGGCAGCACTGGGGAAAGTCAGGTCTTGCACACCTCAATCAGGAAGACAGGTCTATATTCAGAAAATGCCAAATAAAAATATGCCAGCTAACATAAAATACAGTCCTACAGGGCCTTTATTTTAGTGAAGTGGCAATTAGAAGAATATTGAGACTTACGTAAAAAGGATGTGGCAGAGATTTTGAACTTGCCCAATTGGAAAGGACAGGAGAAAAGTTCATAATTATACAAGGGGGAAATGGTGATATGTACAAACTAAGGAAAATTTAATGAATGAGATATTCATCTTTCATGTGTAACACCCAAGACCCTGGACAGCTGGCTAAATCATTGCCAATTCTTTATCAGAGCTGCTGAACACCTTGTACTATGCATATGGCACAGCTAAATTAGACCACCTAAACTGTTTTTTCCATAATTGATTTTCAGCGAAAAGACCAGAGGGTGCTTCACTTTCTGACAATGCTAATTGAAAACCTGAGTGTTTTCTAGAAGCAAATGGAGTTGACTGAAGCATGTGCTGAGGTCTTTGAAACACTGCAGTGAGACATAGAAATAAAAATTTAAATTGAACTGTGGAAGGTTGGGGGGGAGAGTCTTATAGGACAATTCCATAACTGAAATTTGGATTTCATGTGTCCTTTTAATAGCTTAGTGGCGGGAAGTTTGCTTTGCAGTGGCTGACCATTTTGACCCTAGCAGGTGCTGGTGTATCAAACACTTTAATTCGACTAAAGATTGATTGATTGTGCTTATCAGTGCTAATGTTTTAGCTTTTCTTAAAATAGAACTTGCGATGATTGAAGGCTCTTAAATTACATGTCTGAAAACTGCCACATATTACTTCTCAGTGACAGGTTCCTAAAATCTATGTATATATTTTGCTGTGTCATTTGTTTTTGTGTTATCAGAAGGATGACTTTAGAACCAAATGTCTACTTGAGAGTGAGATTTCTGGGTCGTTGTAATACTTCCTTTGAAACCTTCGGATTATTATTTTGGTTATTCCTGTCCCTCCCCATGTTAGCACTTGTATTAAGTGAGGCCATCAAGAATGAAATGTGTGGAAAAGAAGAGATTCTGTGAGAAAACTAACCATTTCTAGTCATGTGCTTTTGGAAGTTATTGAAGCAAGGTTAAAGAAACTTAAGAGTGTGACATTTTAAAGATAGCTTTTCTAATATTTGAAGAATTCTCAAGTTTTAGATGAAGGTTTTTCTTATATTCTTGCCAGATTGTAATATAGTTTCATCCATGAAGCTATAGAATTTGAAAGAGCAGTTTGGAAGGCAGGAGGTATGCTGTATTAATGATGGCAAATTAGGATACTGTGATGACAAATAAGGTGATTTTTATGACTTTTAGGAAGATTGGAACCATGTAGGAGAAATACAAGTTTTACCTTGCTTATCTAATTTTGGAGTTATGTTGTACTCAAGGAGTCTGGAGTTTTGTGATCTCCATCTGCCTTTTTTCTTTATTTACATCCAGCTCTACGCCTAGCCATAGAAATAGTAGGCTCAGAGCTATCCTGGGTAGGTTGTTTGGAGACTGACTGAAAATGATCACTTATTTTTTGTTTTTGTTAAGTTTGTGAGAGAGAGAGGGAGGGAGGGAGGGAAGAAGGGGGGGGGGAGAGACAGTGTGAGTGGGGGAGGGGCAGAGAGGGGGAAAGACAGAGAATCCCAAGCAGGCTTTGCACTGTCAGTGCAGAGCCGGATGCTATGCGGAGGTTGAACTCATGAACCGCGAGATCATGACCTGAGCTGAAATCAAGCCAGAAGCTTAACCGACTCAGCCACCCAGGTGCTCCTGAAAATGATCACCTGTCTTCATATCATCCATTTGCACAATGCTTCTAAAGTTTTATTAAGGTAATGCAACAAATACGGCAAGGCTTTTTATAGAAAGCAGCAGCCCTCTATTGTTCCTACCTCTGAGTCTTCCACAGAGGCATCACTTGATACTCGTCTGGCTCTGTGTTTCACTTTTTATTTCTAAACAGTCCTCCATACTGTCTTAGACATTTGTAGACTTGTTTTGGAAGATGAAGACTAAGCTCTCTTCTCTTCACCCCCAAACCATCATATCTGCTTTCCCTACTCCTAATGGGATCTTTGGATTAAATCCTATGTAACGCCTGTATTATAACTGTTCTTAGCTGAGCCCTGTGAATTGTGTGTTACATTTATTTTCCTCTAATCCCTCTGTTGCTCCAAGAGTTAGTAATGGATTCTCTTTTTCCCCTTCAATTTCTTTAATCCCTATTACTAATTTTTTCAAATACTCTCTAAAAGCCATATATTCCTTGATTAGGTCATATATATCTGACAGTTTCTCTCTTCCCCCCCCCCCCCCTCTTTTTGAGGAAGTGTGTGTGCAAGTGGGGGAGAGGAGCAGAGGGAGAGAAAGAATCTTAAGTAGGCTCCACACTCAGTGGGCTTGATCCCACGATCCTAGGATCATGACTTGAACTGAAACCAAGAGTGGGATGCTCAACCAACTGAGCCACCCAGGCACCCCCATTTGAGTCTCATATCTGTTTTAAAAAATTTATGCCATTCCTTCTGGAACTTTTAAGCCCATTGCTCTAGTCTTTACTGTTTGCTTCTTAGGCTGCAGGCACAGTGCTGTTTCTATGGGAATTCTTTAGGTTTCTTGCCTTTGTAGGATCCCCCATTTTTAAAATTCTTTGTCTTCATATTTCATTTATTCTGGTAGGTGGGACACAGCTTCTAATAGCTTTATGAGAAAGGGCACATTTATGAGAAGTACACTGTGAAATCTTGTATATTTCAAAATGTCTTTATCAGGGTGCCTGGGTGGCTCAGTTAAGCGTCTGGCTTTTGAATTTGGCTCAGGTCATGATCTCATAGTTCATGGGTTCAAGCTCCACATTGGGCTCTGTGCTGGCAGTATGGAACCTGCCTGGGATTCTCTCTCTCTCCCTCTCTGCTCCTACCCAACTCTCATTGTCTCTGACTCTCTCAAAATGAATAAAAAAATAAAAATGTCTTTTTTCTCATAAAGATTCATAGTTGGGCTCGATATAAAAGTCTAAGTCAGTTACTTTTCCTTATGTTTGAAGGCATTATTCTATTTTCTAATTTTTATTGTGTTTTATATATTGAAGTGTACTGTGATTTGGATACCTAATCCTTCTTGATTTCTTTAGCTTTCTTTATCCCTAGTTTCCTAAAATGTCATGTTGTACCTTGATAGAGGCCTTTCTATTTGTTGTACTGGACTTTGTAGGTGTTTTCACTTTAGAGACCAGTGGCCTGCCTTCAATTCTCAGAATTTTTTCTGCCTTTTTAAAAAAAAAATAACTTTTCCCCTGTGTGTGTATGTGTGTGTGTGTGTGTGTGTGTGTGTGTGTGTGTGTGTTTTAGAACCTGTAAAATAAGGTGCAGGCCCACCTGTACAATCATTTAATTTTTTAATCTGTCTTCTTTCATTGAAAGTAAATCTGTCTTTGTTTTGCATCTGGAAGACTTCTTGATCTTTCAAACTCACTTATTGAATTTTCTGTTTCTGCTAAAATAGTTTCATTTTCCAAGAATGAAGAAACTCTTCCTTCCTTCCTTCCTTCCTTCCTTTTTTTTTTTTTTTTTTTGTGAAAGCAATGTTTTCTCTCAGATGATACCAATTTTAGTTGTTTTAGATTTTTCATCAGTTCCATGCATTGATTTCTCAGTTCTTTTTTTCTCTACTTTTAGTCTCAGCCTTCTATTTAAAAGGAATAGTCTAGGTATCTGGTGTCATTGATTATCTGTTTATACCCAAAGGAGACAGTTACTGAAATTGATCTGAAGTTCAGCATGGGTAGAGCTCTTCATAAGTGATTGGATGGGTAGTCAGTTCACGTTTCATTCAGCATTTCTAGGTCTTCTCTTGGGTTCATCTGTTTCTCCAGACACAATGCTTCTATACTGCTGAGAGATAGAAGTAATTCAGTCAATTCTAGGAATGTAAAGGGAGAATGGGGCTAGGGTTTTAACCAGTCAGCATGTAGTCTTTCATTTCATGTCTCTGGCTCAGTAAAGTACTTCATCCTTCGTTCTGCTAAATTGATGTGCCTGAAGTCAGAACTTCTGGGTCAGCCTGTCCAGATCTTAAGTTGGCTCTGGTCTTAAGTTGTGATGGCAAAGAGGTGGTGGGACTGAGCCTGTTGGGAGTGAGCAATGCTTTTGAATATGCTACAAGGCTGTGTGGTCAAATTAAAGAACTATATTGCATAGGCCTAAGGGATTAAGGAAATCTTCTTAAAGAGTTCCCTTATAAGTAAGAAAATCCACAAAAAATGACCTCAAATGTCCAACTGAGGCAACCTGGTTGGTGGAAGCTTTCTTATAGAAGATAAGAGCAGTTCTTGTGATGCTAGAGGTAATGGGCAGAGCAGTGCTTCAGACAGTAGCTTCCTGTGGCAGCTGAGAGGATTTGAGAAAAAGCAGAGACTCAGGCGGTGACCTGAATTTGTGCGTTAAACAGTGAGGATAACTTACTAACTTAAAGAAGTTTAAAGATAATTTCCACAGTTGACTAATTTAGTGGTTCATTTCTGTCAGGGCTGTGGCACCTGCTTGTTTCACCTGAATTCATCTGATTCACCTTGAGATGGCTACTCAAGTCTCAAGGACATTGAGGGACAGAAAACAGTAGGTTCCTGTCTTGTGAATTTTTTAGCTTTATTGAGACAGTAGTGAAGTATAAGCTGCCTATATTAAAATATATTATTTGATAGATTTTGACATATGTACACACCAATAAAACCATCACCACAATTAAGAAGAGTGGACATATCTTAATGCTCCAAGTTTCTTTGTGGCCCTTTGTATGCCCTCTCTCCTCCTGCCTACCTCCCATCAAGGCAACCACTGGTCTGCTTTTGGTCAGTTTAGATTAGTTGCATTTTCTATACTTGCATATATACAAAACTATATAGTATGTGCTGTTTTTTGTTGGTTTTTGGTCTGGCTTTTTACAATCAAGATAATTATTTTGAAATTCTTCTGTGTTGTTACATGAATCAATAGTTTATTCCTTTTTATTGTGAGAGCTGTTAGACTGTATGGATGTAACAATGGTTTGTTTATCCATTCATCTTTAAATGAACACTTGGGCTCTTTTCAAGTTTTGGCTATTCCAAATAAGTCTTTGTGTGGACACATGCATTCATATCTTTTGACTAAGTACTTGCTGTTGAGAGGCTGGAACAGAGTAGGTGTATGTTAACTTTTTACGAAGCTGCCAGTCTTTCCCATAGGGCTTATGCTGTTTCACATTTCCACCAGCACTGTATGAGAGTTGCCATTGCACCTTATTATCACGGATACTTGCCATGGCCAGTCGTTTTAGTTTTAACCGTTCTAATAGATGGGTAGTAGTACCTCGTAGTGGTTCTGCTTGGCATTTCCCTAAGGACAAATGATGAGCGTATTTCCTATAATGCTGTTTGCCATTCATAGATTTTGTTTGGCAAAATGTTCAAATCTTTTGTCCATTTTTAAAAATTGAGTTGCTCATTATTAAGTTTGCAGAGTTTTTATGTATATTCTACATACAAGTTTTTAAACCAGATATGTGATATGCAAATATTTTTACCCAATCTGTGGGTTATCTTTTATTCCTTCTCTTTCAGAGAGCAAAGGTTTAATTTTAATTTTAGTGAAGCCTAATTGATAAAAATTTTTTTTTCTTTTATGGATCATACTTTCCATATAAGAAATTGTATCTAAGAAATATTTACCAACTCAGGTTTACAAAAACTTTGCCCATGGTTTCTCTTTAAAAGTTTTATAGTTCCAGGTTTTCCATTTTTGTGAACATGTCTTGAGTTAACTTTGGCTCTTGTGTGAAGGCTGGGTCAAAGTACTTTCTGCGGGGTGCCTGGGCGGCTCAGTCAGTTGAGTGTCCAGCTCTTGAATTAGGCTCAGGTCTTGATCCCAGGGTTGGGGGCTCAAGCCCACCATTGGACTCTGCCCTGAGCATGGAGACCGCTTAAGATTCTTTCCCTCTGTCCCTCTCTGCCTCTGCTCTTCTCCCCCTGTTTGGGTGTTCTGTCTCTAAAAAGAATAAAAAAATTTGCTTTTTGCAGATAGATATCCATTTGTTTCAGCACGATTTGTTCAGAAGACCATCTTTTCTTCATTGAATTGTCTTTATACTTTGTCAAGAATCAGTTTTCCATATGTGTATAGTTCTGGCCATTTTGTTTCCCCATTGATCTGTATATCTTTACGTCATACTAAATTGTCTTCACTGTTGTAGCTTTGTAATGTGTCTCGGTCAGTGGTAGCTCTTGAACTTCATTGTTTTTTAAAGGTTGTTTTGACTCTTCTAGGATCTTTGCATTTCCATATGAATTTTAGAATCAGCTTTTACATTTCTTTAAGAAGCTTACTGAAATTTGGGGATTTTGTTAAATAGATAAATTTAGGGGTAATTTACATCTTAACAATATTCTGCCTTCTAATCCATGAACTTGGTCTGTATTTTTATTTATATCTTCTTTAATTTTTTTCAGAATGTTTTGTACTTTTCAGTGTAGAGGGCTTGACATACTTTGTCAGATTTATCCTTAGGTATCTTATTTTTTTTTTATACTATTGTAAATGGAAAGT
The DNA here is from genome assembly GCF_018350215.1 of Panthera leo. NCBI lineage: Eukaryota > Metazoa > Chordata > Mammalia > Carnivora > Felidae > Panthera > Panthera leo. The sequence goes on from NC_056679.1 coordinate 51,561,662, forward strand.
GAAATTTCAAAAATGCTGATTGTTGCTAGTATAGAAATGCAGTTAACTTTTGTATGTTGATCTGGTATGCTACAATCGTGTTACTAAACTCCCTTCTTAGTTTTGGTATCTTTTTTGTAGGTAGATGATCATGTCATCTGTGAATAAAGATAGATTTATGACTTCCAGTCTAAATGTTTTTATTTATTGCATGATTGTACTAGCTAGAATCTCTAGTCTTTATATCGTTCTTGATGTTAGGGGAAAAGTGTTTAGTCTTTCACTGTAAAGACACTGTTTTTGTAAATGCCTTTAATCAGATTAAGGGTGTTTCCTTTTTAATTTGCTGAGAGTGTTTAATGGATGGATGTCCTATGCTTTTTTCTTTGTTGAGATTATTACATGCCTTTTCTGTGATAAGCTACACTGATATTTGAATGTTAAGCCAATTTTCATTCCTGGGATAAACCCCACGTGGTACTGATAAAGCATCCCTTTTACATACGGTTGGACTCAATTTGCTAACATATTCAGATTTTTGCTTCTGTGTTCATGAGAGATATTGGTCTTCAATTCCTTTCTTTATAATATTTGGTAGAATTTAGGAGTGAAGCCTTCTGGACCTGGGCTTTTTGTTGTGGGTAGTCTTTTACATTTATATCCTTTAACTTTTAACCTGTGTGGTTATATTTAGAGTGCATATGTTGTAGACAGCATATAATTGGGCCTTTTCTGATCACTTTAAAAATGAGGAGAAATGTGCTCACGTGCCCATCAGAAGATACCCCTTAGTTTTTATTGGCTAGAATTGTTTCCAGAGCTTGTGCCTAAACCAGTAATCGGGCAACTAGGAATAATGGAAATACTCAGATTGGCTTAGCCCAGGGCACCCATCTCTAGGTGAGCTCTCCAGACACTAATATCAGCATCACCTGGGAACTTGCTAGACATTCAGATTCTTTGACCTCATTCCGAACGTACTGAATCGGGTAGGTTAGACCTGCCTGCGACCAAGTGTTTAGCAATTTGTGTTTTTAAAAGCCTGCTAAGAGATCCCAATGCACCAGAGATTGAGAACAACTGACTTAGGCTAGCCTTTACTTGGGAGTCTAGAGCAAGCCACCCAGTACTGGACAGTTCAGAGGTCTTTCAGCAAGGGAGGGTGAAAAGGATGGATTTACATAGGTATTAATCTTGTCACGGTAGACCAAGGTGGGGCCCAGGAATAAGTTTTGACTAATCGCTGTATTCCCGATGAAGGGAGGACCGTGGTTCACTCTCTAAGGGAAGAATGTTCTATTAGGATTACTACTAAATTGATTAAAAGATATTTTAAATCTGCATCTGCAGCAGGAGTTAGCAAACTGTGTCCTGGGGCAAATCAGTCCGGCTGTGTGGTTTGAATGGCTAGTCAGCTAGATATTTACATTATTAAAAGACTGGGTAAAAAACCCAGAAGAATACTCTTTCATGACATTGAAAATTATGGGAAATTCAAGTTCCTGTGTCTATAAATATTTTGGAGAAGCACAGTCCTATTTATATATGGTCTGTGATGCTTTGGAGCTGCCACAGTGGAGTTGAGTGGTCATGACAGAGACTGTGTGGCCCACAGAGCCTAAATATTTACTAGCTGCCCCTTTATAGAAAGAAAATGTTTGTCAACCTCTGATCTACAAGAAGAATTTGCTGAAGAGTAGTACCATTCCCCAACCATCTTGGATAACTGAGAAATTATTTTGACAGATGGGAGTCCTGACTATAACAGTATGAGAATGAATAATGAAGTAAGGTGTTCCAAGAAAATGCGCTCATTAGAATTGTGGTAACTTTGTTTAAAGAAGTATTACTTTCACGATATTTATAATTAGAATGCAGCTTTACAAATGTTAATTACTAGAACCAGTGGTTATAATTTTCTTTCTTTTTTTGTCAGCTAAGACGATGAACTTCTTTTGTATAACCCTGTGACTGAAAATACTCTCTAAGTTACCTTAGCACCATATATCAGAAATAATATTACGGTTATTTTGAGTTCTGCCTATTCTGTTTAATGGTATAGATGCTGAAACCAAACTTTTCCCTACAACATATCTTTGAAAGCTGTTTGGCTTTCTTGAGAAAGAAGCACATACCAGATTTAGTACAGATTTGAGACGGGGAATAACTGATTATTTAAGGGTTGAGAGGATCAACAGACTTTCACTAGTTTTAGGCTTGTATTTTTAAAAAGCACATAAGATTTGCCTCGTTTGCCGTGTCATGTTTACATACATGAGCTCAGTTCACGTAAGATTCTGTCACCAAAGAGATGAAAGTGTCCATTTCTACAAATGCAAGTGAGGTAGTCAGATCATCGCGGTGCCTGTTCAAGGTCAGTTCAATAACAAAAGCCTCCTTTCTGACTATGAGATGTTGGTTTATAGTTTTTTGAAGTCCTCCTTCCCACCAAGCTACAGAGAGCATACTATTTTATTTAGGGGTATTTCTCTGTTAAAAAATAATTTTGGTATTTGAAGTAATCAAATGTGAGCTTTGTTTCACTAGAAACTTGTTAAGTACATGTTGTTTTCCCTAGAAGAGGGGTCATCTTTGTATACCTATATAATACCTATAATGTAGATTTCTCTTTTTAAGGTTATACGTTGGCTCTTCAAAGACATTCACATCATCAGAGAAATCCCTGAGCCCTTTGCAGTGGTGTAGACACGTCCTAGATAATCCGACTCCAGAGATGGAAGCAGCAAGGCGTTCCCTGTGCTTTAGACTGGAGCAAGGTAATTTCGAACCTGCGCATTTACATTCTCGAACTCTTGCCACCGTCAACTCTGTTTTTGTTGCTGGTTTTGGAATTGACACTTAAATGGAAAAAACTTGCCCAAAGGTATAGCTGTTACATGCAATTTGCTTCACATTTATTACACATCAGGATTTCCCAGTGTAAAATGTATTTAGTTTCATGCTTGTTTTTAGCCACATTTTTAGCTTGTGTTAGTTTGTATTGAAAGATAGGAATAAACTTTATTTTTCTGTGTTTTTTTTTTTCTTTCTGTTTGCAAATATACCAATAAATAAAATGGGTCAGCCTTTAATTCTCTGGGGACAGCAAGAAGGTGGTTGTATGGCTGAATTCCAGGATAGAAAACTGAAGTTTCATTGGGACCTGAGTTCTGACCTTTTTGAGTTCCATGAATGTTTAATTGGGTTGTATAACTGGAAGTCCTAACCTTTATAAACTGGGAAATAATCTTCACACTGTATATAACATTAGTTAACTTATGGAGCCCAACATAAGTTTAAGTAAAACAAAACGAACAAAAATTGACTGCTGTGGAAGGAAGAGCAGTAAAAGGAATTAGAAAGCAGGACTTAGCTCCTTGCCATTTATATTTAATTAAGGCTGTGATTATTTAGGTTTTTGCTCATCTCTTAACTCTTGGTATCTCTTTCATTATCTAGCAGCAGTGTTTCCATTATCCGTATCACACTTGAGCTTGGAATTACAGATTCCTGCCTCTTCCAGATTAAATAATCAGAGTAACTGGGAGTAGGGTCATGGGAATCTGCACCGACAAGTTCACCAGTGTGATTCTTACGCACACTGAAGTTTGAGAACATCACCTATGCAGCCTTTCGGGGATAATGATGGTTATCAAATTTTGGACAGGAGACAAAGTATAAAAGGTGACATTTCTTGAGCTCTTAATTCTGTGACAGTCAGTGCATTAGGTTCTTGACATCCTTCATTTTATTCAGCCTAACCACACTCATCTGTAGTGGGCACTATACCCACTCCTAGAGAAGGGACAGGTGGAGTGGAGGGCAGTTAAGAGGGTTACTGGGGCCAGAGTAACACCCAGGGGCAGAGCCAGAACCTGGGTCTCCTTGACCCTAACGACTGTCCTTAATCAGTCTTCTGCTTTTTTGGCACAGCCATGACTGAATATCAACAGAAATCTGTTTTAAATATTTGGGAAACATCAAATTAAAAGGCACATTTTATTAACATTGTAACTAAAATGAAATAACTTATTTAGTAATTAGTTGAAGAGTGGGGTAGGAACCAAGGAGAAGTATTAGGGTTAAAACTTTGGTGACAGATGCTTATCTAAGATAGCAACCATCTGAGTTAGGAGACTTTGTTCATCTACCCAGCTGACCCTCAGCAAACCATTAAGTCCCTCTGGGCTTTTTAAAGGGTTATGTTGACTGTCTTTAAGGTTCTTTATTCAAACATCTCTTGATTCAACTACTCTTTGTATGGACACTCATATATGAATTTGGCTCAGTTTCATTTGAAGTAAAGTTCAAATGAAATTCAGAACTAGAATCCTTTAGTTGAGGGATCAACAAATTTTTTCTGAAAGGGACCTGATAGTAAATATTTTAGGCTCTGCAGGCCGCACGGTGTCTACCCTCAGTAGAAAGCAGCCATAAATGCAAACGTTAATGAGCAAGGCTCTGTTCCAGTAAACCTTTTATCTGTGGGCACTGAGATAAGAGACTGGAGTAGGAACTGGAGTGGACACTGAGATATGAAACTGGGGATGAGTTAGACTTGGGCTACCCAGGCCTTAGTTTGTGACCCCTGCTTTAGTTCATTTGCACACAAGGTAGATTTACATACAAGATTGACTTAAAAAAATAGAGGCTTTGGGGGCACCTGGGTGGCACCTTGATTTCAGCTCAGCTCAGGGTCAAAAGGTTTGTGGGATTGAGCCCCACATCTGGTTCTCTGTTGACAGCGAGGGCCTGCTTGGGATTCTCTCTCTCTCCCTCTCTCTGCCTCTCCCCCCTCATGTGTTCTCTCTGTCTCTCAAATAAACATTTAAGAAAAATAGAGGCTTTGTTAAGTTTAATGTAAATAATCCTTATTGGTGGCTGCTTTTGAGAATTGAGACTAAGTGCCTGATTATCTAATTTTCCTTTCACTGACAAGCGTCTAAAGCAGAACGGTGAGGTCATGAGGACAAGATTTAATGTGTAGTTTTATTCATAATGTAATGAATTTAAATTTCATGTAAGAGTTTAAGCAGAGAACTAGCTTTCTAAAACCTACATTAGTGTTTTGTGAAATTTGTGTATAAATCTAAATCCTCTTTTGCTGTGAGACTAAATGGTTTTGTTCCAAAGATCCATAATCCCCTTAGGAGATAAGAAGTCACTGATTACAGTAGGTTGTTCATTGGATGAAATTTGTTTTTGAAATTTAACTTATATTTTATAAAGCAATCTATCATTTAGATTTACTCTTATGAGTATTACAGGGAAAATAGCATATTCCTACCCCACCTCTCATGCCCATTTGATTACCCAGATTCAATTACTTAACAAAAGCTATTTGTTTTGGTTTTGCTATTATCTCTCATTAAATTCCCATACCTGTAAGTTGTCAACTTCTTACTTTGAGTTATGAAGGTTTAATTCTTTTTACTACCTTCTTCCCCTTACACCTTTTCTCTGCACATCTTCCCATGTAGCTTTTTGCCAATCTTTAAATAGATTGTTTAATATTGATTACAATAGAAATAATCTTATCTAGGTCATGCAACATTTTATTGTTTTTTCATCTAATCTTTTGTTTTTTTTCTGGAGTTAAAAGTAAAAGGACCCTTACTTGCTGGTTTTGGTTTTTGTCTTTAATTTTACCCCACACACTCCAAATGAACCATCCTCAGTACAGTTAGACATACAAATCCACCAAGGGTTTTATTTCCCTTTGTTTTTCCAACCGTTCCTCCTGGTAGTGCCCTCGGCTGCCCATGATGTGCTCTGAACTGGCTCTCCACAGGCCCATGTGGCTCTCGTGGGACTTCCTCTTACCCTCGTTCTGCGGATCCTGTCCCCTTTCCAGTGTCACAATGCCTGTTTCCTGGATGCAAACTTCCTTTTCCTTATATTCCCTCTTTGGGGAGAATTCATTCTCCTCTTGCCTTTTTGGGGGAGTAGAAGAGAAATGAGGATATGGGAGACAGAAACTTTGAGAGCCTCCTGTGTCTGAAAGTGTCTGAATTATATCTTTGATCTTGATTATTCTTTGAGCTAGGTGTAGAACTCTAGCTTAGAAACCAGTTCCAGCAGAGTCTAGGAGACGTGGCTCCATTATATTTTAGCTTCGGGATTGCTGTTGAAGTCCTTGTACCATTCTAATTTCTGATTCCTGTGAGCTTTCTCTTTAAAATACCTTTTAGATAGAATTTTAGAATCTCTTCATTCCTAGTACTTTGAAATTTTCATTTTTTGTGCCATATAGTTAGTGGGCACTTTCAACAAGGAAACTTTAGCTCTACAAAATGTCTTGTGTTATTTCTCTGTAAATCCATCCTCTCCTCCAGTTTTCTCTATTCTTTCATTCTAGATACTCCTTTTAAGTCAAATGTTGAATTGCCTGCTTTGATGTTCAGATTTTATATTCTTCTCTTCTGTTTTCTGCCATGATATTGATATTCTGCTTTCTTGGAGATTATAAAAATTCCTCTTCGAAACCTCTTTGCTGCATATTAAGTTCATTCCATGTGCTGGGCACCATTGTAGGGAATGAGGGAATGGGGGTGCAGCAGGGACCAAACAGGTGTTAAGTCCATGCCTTTGCTGAATTTACCTTCTAGCACAAACACCTTCACTCAGTCCTCCTGGTTTTGTAAGGTACTGTTATTTGTGTAAGGTATCTTAACTCCAGTAGCTTTTTACTTCAGTTTATTTAAGCAATTGAACCTGTCTTTGATAACAGCAGGAGAGGGGTAGCTGCTTGGGGAGTTGAGAGGGAGTGTTTTCCTAAAGACTTCCCAACAGTCATCTTGTTTTTACTTTACTCTGAAGCTCCCTGCCTTCTGTGGTATCCTGCACATTCAATTCTAGAACATTCCAGTTTCTTGTTGGCTTATCCCCCACTGTGGGCCCTTAGAGCAGAGAATGTCAAAACCCAAGCCCATTACCTAATGTTTATCTATTTTCCGTTTATCAGTGAAATGACCTTTTTAGACTGATAGTGTCTCTTTTCTTGTTTAGAAGGTTTAGAAGACTTTTGAGTTTAGCTGTCATTCTAGTGTGTTTTTTTAAACTGAATTTTATTGTTTGTTCAAGTATAATTACCAGTTTGAGGTGCACAGTATAATGATTCAACAATTCTATATATTTCTCAGGGCTCATCAAAGTAGGTGTACTCTTGGGGCACCTGGGTGGCTCAATTGGTTAAGTGTCCAAATCTTGATTTTGGCTAAGGTCATGATCTCACTGTTCATGAGTTTGAGCCCTATGTCAGGCTCTGTGCTGACAGTGAGGAGGCTGCTTGGGATTCTCTGTCTCCCACTCTCTCCATCCCTCCCCTGCTCGTGCTCTCTCTCAAAAAATAAACATTTAAAAAAAAAAGTGTACTCTTAATCCCCTTTATCTGTTTCATCCATTCCTCCTACCTTTCTTCTGGTAATCACCAGTTCTTTGTATTTAAGAGTCTGTTTCTTCGTTTGTCTTTTTTTTTTTCATTGTTTGTTTGTTAAATTCCACATATGAGTGAAATCATATAGTATTTGTTTTTCTGACTTATTTCACTTACCATTATACTCTATTCTCAACATCCATGTTGTTACAAATGGTTAAAATTTCATTTTTTATGGCTGAGTAATATTCCATTCTATATATACCATATCTTCATCTATCAGTGGACACTTGGGTTGCTTCCATATGTTGGCTTTTGTAAATAATGCTACATTAAACATAATAGTACATATGTTTTCAAATTAGTGTTTTTGTGTTCTTTGGGTAAATACCTAGTTTTTACTGGAATTACTGGATAATAGGGTAATTCTATTTTTAAAGTCCTAGCCACAGCAGTCAGACAATAAAAAAGAAATAAAAGGCATCCAAATTGGTAAGGAAGAAGTAAAACTTTCACTATTTGCAGATAATATGATAGTATATATAGAAAACCCTGAAGACTCCACCAGAAAATTACTCAAACTGATTAATGGATTCAGTAAAGTCACAGGATACAAAATTAATGTACAGAAATCTGTTGTGTTTTTATACACTAATAATGAAGCAGCAGAAAGAGAAATTAAGAAAACCATCCCATTTACAGTTGGCACCAAAAATAATAAAATACCTAGGAATAAACTTAACCAAGGACCTGAAAGCCATATGCACTCCAAAAACTATAGAACATTGATGAAAGAAATTGAAAATGACATAAATAAAAGGTATTGGATTGGAAGAACCAATATTGTTAAAAGTGTCCATACTACCCAAAGCAGTCTACAGATGTACTGTAATATCCCCATCAAGATACTAACAAAATTTTTCTCAGAAGTTGAACATATAATCCTGTACTTTGTATGGAACCACAAAAGACCCCGAATAGCCAAAGCAATCTTCAAAAAGAACAAAGCTAGAGGTATCACAATACCAGATTCAAGCTATACTACAAAGCTATAGTAATTGAAACCGTATGGTACTGGCACAAAAATAGACACATAGATCAATGGAACAGAATAGAGAGTCCAGGAATAAATCCATGCTTTATGGTTAATTAATCTGTGACAGAAGAGGCAAGAATATACAATGGGGAAAAGACCACCTCTTCAATTAATGGTGTCGGGAAAACTGGACAGCTACATGCAAAAAAATCACACTGGGCTACTTTCTTACACCATACATAAAAATAAACTCAAAATGGATTGAAGAACTAAATTGTGAGACCTGAAACCATAAAATTCCTAGAAGACACAGGCAGTAATTTCTTTGACATCAGCCATAGAAAACTTTTTCTAGATTTGCCTCCTGAGGCAAGAGAAAGAAAAACCAAATTAAACTATTGGGACTACACCAAAATGAAAAGCTTTTGCACAGCAAAACAAAAACGCAGCCTACTGAATGAGAAGGTACTTGCAAATGATATCCAAAAAGAGGTGACTATCCAAAATATATAAAGAACATCTGCAACTCAACACCAAAAACCCAATTGAAATGGGCAGAGGAATGACCCCATTAAACATTTTGCTAAAGACCTACAGATATCTGGCCAACAGACACATGAAAGGTGTTCACCATCACTCCTTAGGGAAATGCAAATTAAAACCACAATGAAATATCACCTGACACCTGTCAGAATGACTAAAAATCAAGAAACAAGTGTTGATGAGAATGTGGAGAAAAAGGAACCCTGGTGCACTGATGATGGGAATGCAAACTGGTGCCACCACCATGGGAAACAGTATGGAGGTTCCTTGGAACATCTAGTGTGGTTTTCTAAGAGAATAGAGAGGAATTGATAGTCTTCAATATCGAAGAATTCCTACTGGCTTCCAATGAAGGGGATCCTTTGTCAATGATAGCTGATTAAAAGGTTACAGACATTATGGTTTTAACTATTCATATTGTAGCATGAATATTTAATTAGGATTATGTAAACATTCCATATTTTAGAACTTACAAGTAATTCTAACAAAGCATTTTGTTCAGACTTCATTTCTGTCTTGAGCAATCAGCATTTTCAAGTAACAAATATTATTGAGCATTTTCTTTGAGAGCAAGTTTGTTTCCTTTAATTTGAATAAAAATTGCCCAAGGACAGTGACCTTGTTTTATTGGTCACACCAGCTAAAAGGGAACAGTGATTACTGTTGCTAAAATAAATGAATTTTTGTTTATTTTGTAGAGAGAGTGAGCAGGGGAGAGGAACAGAGGGAGAGAGAATCTTAAGCAGGTTGCACGCTCCACACCGAGCCCACCATGGGGCTCAATCCCACGACCCTGGGATCATGACCTGGGCTGAAATTGAGAGTCGGATGCTCAACTGACTGAGCCACCCAGGCCACCCTGTTTAATTCTTCTTGAGCCTTATGTCACAGTTACTGCTGTTAGAATTTCAGTTTTGGTTTTGCACATTTTCAGATGGAATGGAGTCTTTGCACCACTTTCCTTACCAACCATATCATTCTTTTCTTTTCAGTGCCCTTTGAAGTATTAGTTTGCAGCCTTGTTTTACCATTCACAAGCGTGTTTATATTAAAATAGGTTTTACTTACTGCCTTTTGTTGGAAATGAGTGGTTGTACCTGCTCCCCACCCCCTCCTCGAATTTAAAGACTGTTCACTAAGACCATCTGCTGCCATGACAAGGAGGGTTGACAGATTAGATTTTTTGAAAGGGAAGTGTTGTCCCCTTTCTGCCTCACTTTTCCCGTCTCTCTCACTTGTTAACCAAGGGGTAAGTAAATGTTCTTTTCTGTTAGCCTGGGGCTTTAGATTAGATGTTGCTTTCATAATTAGAGAGCAAATATGTTGGTATTTCGTTTCTATTTCTTGACCCTGATGCTTCTGGGAAGAAAATTACTCAAAAATTAGAGACCAACTCTCTGTAGAATGTGTGGATGGGGGTCTGTAGTTATGAGGAGCCGGTGTTTCTGTGGTGGACCTTCTACCCCTCAGGCCCCTGGTCCTACATCCCTTCCTGATTCCTTCTTGGACCCTAGGAATGTAGTATGTACTGTTTTCTTGGTTGCAAGTTAGCAGTCTTCCCTGCTTAAGAAGTAAACTTCTCCGGGAGCACATCTGCGTAGGAGTTGGTCAAGCTCAGTTTCTGTGGCTGCTTCGGGTAGCGTTTCTCCCAAGGTTCTCTGTGTGGTTGCCAATGAGTTTATTTTGATTGTCACTTTGTGAAGGACCCCTGGCTCTCTTCCTGCTGCCTGCTTTCTGTCGGGGGGTCATCCTAGTCCTTCATGCTGTATCTGACAACCTCATGACCCTGGAACTAGGTAACAAAACCTGGTAAATTGTGGGAGAATGTATGGGAAGTGTTCACATTTTGTCTTGAGGTTATGAGAACAGGCTTATTAAAATCCTACCCTTCTGAAGAAAGTTTGTTTGTCTGAAGAAAATGAGGAACAGAAAGGGATGTTTTGTGTAAGTTTTATTGGGAGATAGCACCTGCATTGAGACCTTTTTCAAGATACTACTAAAAGAAATGCTTTGTCTTCACAGCTACAGTTTTGCAATTTGGTTAAACGTGTGTGTTTAAGATACAATAGGACAATTATTTTTGGTGTAAGGGTGTGAGTGTGTGTGTGTGTATACATATATGTATATGTGTATATATCCATGTGTGTGTATATATATATATATGTGTGTGTATATACATATATGTATATATGTATACACACACCCCTACAGATGACTCATATGTATCCAATGCTCCTAAATTCTCAAAGGGAACATTAATTGAGCAAGTCACTTAATATTTTAATTGAAAATTAATTAAATTGAAACTTTGATTGTAGATCCCCAAACTTATTTTCCCCTTTTCCAAACTGATCTTTTCATGCTCAAATTTCATAATTTATAAGGTCTTCTATATCAAGTAGTCCACACAGGCCGGGTACTTAAGCTTTCCCAGCATCCTCTACACGTACCTTTAATTTGTAGAGTTGTTGTAAGACAATAAGTAAAGATGTTTGTGAAGCAGACATAATAAAAGCTTAAATATTAGGTTTCTTTCCTAATACATTTGAATAATGTAAATAGCTTTTTTGGATAATGTACAGAAAGTAATGTTAAAAGTGAAAAAACTCTAATAAAAGTGATTTTATTAGAGTTAGGGGTGCCTGGGTGGCTCAGTCAGTTGAGTGTCCAGCTCTTGATTTCAGTTCAGGTCATGATCTCACGGTTCTTGTGGGATGGAGCCCTGTGTTGAGCTCTGCACTGACAGCTCAGAACCTGCTTGGGATTCTTTTTCTCCCTCTTTTTGCCCCCTCCCACTTAAAATAAATACATAGACATTTAAAAGAAAGTAATCACCAAAAGTTAAATCTTTTGGTACTTCTTAATCTACAATCTATTCGTATAAAATTAAGAAAGCCTAGAATAATATTTTCTCCCCCCCCCCAAAAAAAAAAACATTAGACCCTGATTTGAACATACATTCTTAGACAAAACACTGTATCTTGGTTGGTTTTTCTCTGTTGAAAATGGTCCTAACAGTGTTTGTTATTTTCCATTTGGAAGTGCCTTGTTTTTGAGCATCTTTTTACTTAATTTTTAATGCATATATGCCTTCTTTCAAGTAAGGGGTATAAGAGTGTGTGTGTGTGTGTGTGTGTGTGTGTCTGATAATAGAGGGCTGCACCTCAGTTTCCTTTCGAATTGCCAGTGCTTAATAAATTGTCAAACATGTTTTATGTTCTGAATGTTTTTTTATGATTTATTAATTGGAATACATTTAAATGTCTTACATGAGCGAAGAAACTAATTGAACATTGGTGTTATAGATGGCATCCAACTAGCCAATCCAAAACAATTACACGATGGTATCATTAAAATGATGGTGTTGGGGGTAGATATTTGAGTCTGTTTTGTTTGCTGCTATAACCCTCCCAGTGCTTAGAATAGTTCCTGTCATGTTGTAGGTATTGAAGGCTAATTGTTGAGCGAATGAAGATGGTAGAAGGGTTTTTGATTTAGTAGTTGGACATAGTGCCCACTAGTGCCTCAGTGTTGCTTAATTCTGATTAAGAACATGTCACCGTCACTTGTCCCATGACTTATTTTGTAATTGGAAGTTCATACCTCTTAAAATTCCCTTCCCCTATTTTGCCCATGCCCCCCACACTCCTTCCCGAGGACAACCACCAGTTCTCTGTATTTGAGTCTGTTTCTGTGTTGTTCAGTTGTTTTGCTTTTTAGATTCCACATATAAGTGAAGTCATACAGGATTTGGCTTTCTGTGTCTTATTTCACTTAGCATAATACTCTCTGGGTCCATCCATGTTGTCTCAAATGGCAAGATTTCATTCTTTTTTATTGCTGAGTAATATCTCGTTGTGTGTACACACCTTCTGTGTCCATCTGTCTATCAGTGGACACTTAGGTTGCTTCTGTATCTTGGCTGTTGCAGATAATACTGCAATGGACATAGGGGTGCATATATATTTTTGAGTTAGTGTTTTTGTTTTCTTTGGGTAACCTGCAAGTGGAATTGCTGGACTGTATGGTACTTCTATTTTTAATTCTTTGAGGAAACTCCATGATATTTTCCAGAGTGGGTGCACCAATATTTATTCCCACCAGTAGTCACAAGGGTTCCCTTTTCTCCACATCCTCACCAACACTTGTGATTACTTTTTTTTTTCTTTGATACTAGCCAATCTGACAGGTGTGAGGTGACCTCTCATTGTTATAGTTTAATTAAGAAAAGACAGAAAGCATTTCACTTGTTTCCATGTCTTGCCTTGTAAGTGGGGACATTTCACAGATGTCACAGGCCTATTAGAAAGGTTTCAGGAAATGTTAAATGTGAAATTATTTTGGTAAATGTGAAATGCTGTGTACATACGTGGACACATTCCTGCTATGCAGTTTCTTATTCGGAATGTGAGCCAAAACATACAGGGAACCCTCTTTGTTTGGCTGTTTACACTTTATAGAAAACCAATAGCATTTTTTTTCTTTGGGAGGGGGTAGTTTTGTTTTCTCTACCTATAAATAAACATATTTTATTAGAGTTAGGATCTCAAATTGGTAAGTTTTGAGTGTAATTTAAGAATAGTAGAAAGTTAAGGCAACTTCATTAGCTTTTTTGTTTTATGCTTCTTAAGTCTATATATGTTCCATTTCTGCTTTTCTTTTTCCCCACTTCCCCCACCCTTTTAGACTGTACGTAACAAACATCTCTAGAACTTTCATGGGTAGCATGGGCTCCTGCGATATCCTAAATTGAAATAAGGCTTATCTAGAGTCGGTGGTGAGTCTGTGTCATGAGGCTGGGACGTTGAATAACCAAATAATGATAAAAGAGCTTATCTGAGTAATTTGAGATGCCCAATGTGTGGCTCACTTAATTTGGGGCCGGTTAATAAAAGCTTATCTTGCCTGGAGATACTTGAATATCCATAACTATTGAATCAGGACAGGTCACATTTGAGGAGTGTGGGTATAGTTTTCACAAATAGTGTAGCCCTACACAATTACTATCTTGGGTTGTGTTTCCTTATGAGCAATCTCTCATTTCCTCTGGGATTATATGCTAAGCAAATGTAAACAGATATTGCTTCTTTATTGAGTTTTTCTTTCATCTTCCTATGATACCAGTTCCTATTCTTGTCTCAGTTGTTATGAGGTAGTATCCCTCTCTAAATTTAGGCAATGGAAAAGAAAGTTGTCGATGAATCCAGTGCTCTGAAGGTGGCCTTTTCATTTGTTGAAAGCTGCACAGATTGAACTGAGACATTAGGAAACTTATCAAGTGTCTGTCTCCTGGAATCTGTCCAGCTTCTCCTTGCCTGGCCCGAGATAGTATCTTCATCAGCTCATGTTTCCAGTCTTGAGGTGCTCTGTCAAATTGGGAACACAAAATTAAAACTTAGTCTGTGTAGTTCATTTTAGGTAAGCTTTGTAAAGGAGTCCCTTTCTCATTGGGAAAATAATCTGGAATCCTACTGAAATTTGCAGAGACAGGGTGTCTTGACATTTGCTATTTATTATTCCTGTGTGCTAGAAATTGAAGACACATTGTCATGGCTGTGGGCTTTCATCACATCTTTGCTTTGCTCAGATGTTCGGAAAAGTCCCATTGCGTTTCCTTCAGTGTTGGGAATGATGTACAGTAAGTAAGTACAGTAAGCAAATAAACAGGGATTGTGATCCTATGGAATTTGCTGTTTCTATCCCATTATATCCAGCAACATGGATGTTTCCTTTTCTTCTTTTTCCCTTATCAGTTACATGTGTTTCTCTGTGGTTTTTTGCTTTTATTTTGCGTTTCTACCACAAGAAAGTTATTAAAATAAGCAGTAGTGAAATAAGCAGCTTATGACAGTTCATGTTTGTTATAATGAATATATAACTGACATGTTATTTTCTTACCCCAAAGAGGAAAAAGTAAAACAATAGACATTCTCCCACAGTAGTTGTTTACTGCTTTTATAGTACTCTGATGATGGAATTTGCTTCTATGACAGTGAAACTTTATTTTGATAGATGTTCATGTCTATTTCTTGGGACCTCTACAGAATAGCCAGTTTAGGCAAGAATTAGTAGATTCTCCTTTTTGGAATCATGGGGCCTTGATTAGAGAGACGATTCAAATGCTTAACCATGAAATAAATGAATTGAGCACTTGCTACCTGCAAGCACAGTGCTACGTATGAGGGGTATGGTGGCAAGACGAACTCAGTACCTTGCACTGGCAACACGCAGTCTGGTATAACTGACTGCATGGATAGCAGCTCTGGTTCTTTTTTTCTTCCCTTCTCTTAAAACAGGCCTGATGGTGCTAGCGGGCCCAAGTGGAAGGGGTATGCTTTCCCAAGGATGTGACATGTTTGTTGTAAGTCAGCAAGACTTGAGCAGGTAACTCTGGCGGGGGATGGGGAGTGGCCAGACCACAGGAACAACATGTGGAAAGGTCTTGAGATGGGGTGAGACTCCAGACGTGAGAGGGAGCAGCAGACTGTTGTGGTGGGAGTGTGGTGGAGAGAAATGGAGCGGGGGGAAAACGTGAGCCTGCTGTTTGGTGATTCTGCATGAAATGAGAGGCATGCGGGGTTTTCAGGGCACTTAAGGATTCTGGACTTTGTCTTAAGATGGTTGGGAATCCTTTGGATAGTTTTCAACAAAGGAGTGACATGACTATGAAGAGGAAAGTGTCAGAGGGTTAACTGAATTGTCTTGTTTTTTGTTTGTTTTTAGTTTATTTTGAGAGCGGGAGAGCTCATGTGCATGCAAGTGGGAGAGGGGCAGAGAAAGAGGAAGAAAGAGAGAATCCCAGGCAGGCTCTGTATGTCAGTGTGGAGCCTGATGTGGGGCTTGAACTCACAAACCGTGAGATCATAACCTGAGCCAAAGTTGGACACTCAACCAGCTGATCCACTCAGGCGCCCCAACATTGTACCACTCTGAGTGAAATATGGAAACCTCACTTTCATTTAGGTATCTTATCTTCCCCCACTTTTATTTTTATCTTTTTATATTAAATATAATTTGTTATCAAATTGGTTTCCATACAACACTCAGTGTAACTTCCCCCACTTTAAATGTCATTATCAGATGGTATTATAATTTTTGTTTCAATCATCAAATATAATTTAGCAAGCCATGAGGAAAAAGATGGTCTCTTCTTTGTACCCAGAGTTCTGTTTTCATCTTGTTTTGTCTTCTTGGTGCCCCAGACCCCTTCTCTTACCATTTCCTTTCGATTTGAAGAAACTTCTTTAGCCAGTATTTGAGGGTGGCTCTGCTAGCAACAAATTCTTTGAGTTTTCCTTTGTCTGAGGCTGTTTCTCTTTCATTCCTGGTGAGTTGGTCAACCAGACCCAGAATGCCCAGCTGGCGGGCCTTTCCTTGAAAGAGGCTCTGCCGCTTCTCTGGCTTCTGTGGTTTCTGATGAGAAATCCACTGTTGCTCAAATGGGTGTTCCTCAGTAATGTTCCTGGGTAACGTGTCACTGCTCTCTGACTGCTTTCAAGATTTTTCTTTATCTTTAGTTTTCAGTAGTTTCGTATGATGTGTCTTGGCATGGATTTTTTGGAGTTTATGGTGTTCAGATTTCACTTAGTATGTCGGGCATCCCCACGACCCCCCTGACCCCAGTTTAGTAATTCACTAAGAGCACTCACAAGACTCGGTGTATATTTGTACTCAAAGCTAGGATCTATTAAAACAAAGGGATACAAATCAAAATCAACAAAGGGAAAGGCACATGGAGCAAAGTCTGGAAGAAACCAGGTGCAAACTTCCAAGAGTCTTCAGGGTAAAACCAGATAACCTGTTCTTAAAGAAGGGAGAGAAGTCTCAGCATGGGCTTCCTACCCCTAACTGAGAAGCAAGGCGTGAGGCGACTTGAGTTGTGATGCCCACTTTAGACTGAGAAGGTTGGGGGCGGGGGCGCTGTTAGATGAACTTGTACAGCATTCCAAGGATCAAGACCTCCCTCCTTTGCACTGCTGGAGTCCTCAGCCAGTCTGCCACTGCATGTCTAGGCACCTCACGGGAAGCTTGCTTCTGGAATAATCCAGGCATTGACATAGTACCTATTGTCCATGTTTTCAGTTGGAAGCCTGTTGGGGTAATAGCTGTACTGGTACAGAAGAAAGTCATGCCAGTTACATATTCAGATTAACATAGTCCATATCCATAAATTTAGACCAGGAACCAAGTCTCATTTGCTTTTTGGGAAAACTAATAGCATGAACAAAATGAATAGATCAACTGACTTTGTAGGAAACAAAACTAAGGGAATAGAGAACTCCATTTGCTTGGATTTAAGAGAATACTACACCTTTAAACAATATTACTTGGCAAAGCAGCAGTCAAATCATTATTTTTAGTCATTTTTAATTTCTTGGAAATACTGGAATAGGGATGGACAGGGCTAAGAACCAAGCTGCTTATCCATAAGGAAATCTCCCCCCCAAAAGAGGAAGTATGAGAGCAGCTAGGGCACATGGAGGGCATGTCCCAAACCTCCAGTCTTTAACAGTTCTAGAAATTGGAACAGACAGTTGAGAGCAAGAAAGAATACAAGAAAATTTCTTTGAGCTGAAGAAAGACAACTCCCCAGCATGAACTAAGATAGATGAAAAAAGACCTAAACCCTAGACATCCTGGTTGAATTTCCAGGGTCAAAATTCTAAAAATGTTCAAAGGAAGAAACAGGTTATTTGCAGTGTCATAGGCCTCAGACATTTCATCAGGAATACTAGATGCTAGCTGAATAATGAATCTTGTCCTTTCAGTTTCAAGGAAAGGTACTTTCAAGCTATAATGTTGTACCCAGGCAAATCATAGATTTGTGGAGAATAACGAAAGAGGGTTTTAGTTCTGCAAAGATTTAGAAAATTTACTCTACACACCCTGTTTTAATGGTGGGAAAAGTACAAGGAAGAAGATCCATGAGGCCTAAAGAAGAGTGGCCGTGGAGATGACCCAGGAGAGGCCAGGAACAAGGAAAGGAGAAAATGGGTTGACTCTCAAGGCTAGTGACATTTCTCACCCAGTGCTTTGGGGCCTAGTGCCAGACAATTCCTTTCCTTTTCCTGGGGTCTTCTGACCATACCCAGCTCTCCAGTAAAGATGCATCTATCAGAACACTGAAATGCCACTTGTATGTGGTTTAACATTTGATGATGACCTTAAAATTGTCCTGATCACAGCTATCGAACAGAATGGAGATACAGTAAACCTTGACAATGTAAAAATAGGACTGTGGTGGTAGTGGAAGGGAAGAGAGAGAGTACATGGGCTAAATATCTAACCTTTTTCACTATGGGGAGTCAGATGGCAACAAGGTGAGGTTGATTTGTCTGCTTTTAGTTACACTTACAGGGATGCCTGGGTAGCTCATTCTGTTCAGTGTCGGACTCTTGATTTTGGCTCAGTTCATGATCTCATGGTTTGTGAGATTGAGCCTGCATTGATCTGTTGGGATTCTCTCTGCCCCTCCCCTGCTTGTGGGTACACACACTCTCTCAAAATAAACAAAAGAGGTTACACTTTCATAGTAGTTATATTATTGTCCCCAGCTTCTCAAACAAAACTTCTGGAAAGGGGATCTGGATGGGAAAGGGAAAGAGATACCTGTTTATACCTTTATATATATTTTAATGTTCTTCCATGTGCAGGCATTTTAGTAAAATCATGCAGCAGCTACTTCTAGGGCCGAAAAAATAAGTTTTTTTCCTTGTCAAAATTCTTAATTATGTGTATTTACTTTCTACCACCTCTCAAGTTTAGTGGGTCAGAGGCCTTTTCTGCCATGGACTATAAGCACATGCGTTGTGTCCCTTACTGGAAGAAAGTATTTTAGCCCAGGAGATGCTGAAAAGGAAGGATTATCCAAATTCTGTTTCCAGCACTTTTCCGTTCAGGAATGCACAGGGTTTTCTAGTAGCCTGCTGGGCCTGTGTTTCCTAACATACCAAATGGTCAAAGGCAGGAAGGTTCTTATTGGTTATCCAGTCTATCCTTTCTGAAGAGGAAACACTTTCAGACATGAGATAATCTAGACTGTTTCTTCTGGAAATTGGACTCTGTAGCATCTTCCTTAACCTACCTCATTTTTTTTTTAGGGTTTATTTATTTTGAGAGAGAGCGAGGCAGCGCGGGTGTGGGAGGGACAGAGAATCCACACTGTCAGCACAGAGCCTGATGTGGGGCTCAAACTCACAAACCGTGAGATCATGACCTGAGCCAAGATCAAGAGTTGGATGCATAACCGACTGAGCCACCCAGTCACCCCTTAATTTACCACATTATTGCCATGTAGAACTTGGAAATTCCTCTAGCTGGCTGTCCTGGCTTGCAGGGGTGGCTGTAGTCCAACTTGAAGCAGCTGTTTAGAATCTGCATGACAATATCACATCATGGGCAGATTATTAGGTCATTCTTTTCCCTTGTTCTTTTCAGGTTAAATTAGGACTTTCTGACTCTGACAAAGGCTGACTCCTCACATTCTGTGGCCATTTTCCCTGTCCTTACATTTGATTAAAGCCACAGCAGTTAGGTCTAAGAGAAAAACAGCTTCTATAAAAGGGAATTTTTAAGCATGCCTTTGAAGTATAATTACTGTTGAAGTCAAACTTGTTTTCTAATCTCCCTTGCTAATTGGAGATGGGAAGTCTGATGATCTGTGGAGTTGCGGGGCTCATTCCGGTCTTAGATAACACTGAATTTGGTCCGTGTGTGGTTCGAGTTGGCAGCTTCAGTTCTGACCAGTGATGAAGTGGAAACAAGTTGACAGTCCAGAGGATTTCTCCTTTCCAACCCACATTTTTCAGTTTTTAGACCATGGTCCTGGTTAGAGAAGATTCACAGGAAGATCCAGGAGTGGCAATGAGAGAAGAGCATTCAGCCTGTGGTCTTGAGACTGGTTAAAGGCTGAGACAGTAGAAAAGCCTGATGCTTTAATGATGATGACTAGACACTTTAACCAGCAAGTCTCACTTTGCTAGTAAGACCTAGGAAACATTTGATGTATTAAATTCAAGATGAAGAATAATTATAAAAGACAGACAATGGAATAAATGTTGTTAAATAATACTCTGTAGTGAAGTTTTGTAACTCTCATTCAAAAATTAAACATTTATCTTCCAATCCTTGCAGGTATACAACACCCTAGTTACTTTTAAACCTAATATAAAACTTTTTTTTGGGGGGTGGGGTTGGGAGAGAGAGTGCACGCACACATGCACGTCCATGGGAGAAGGGCAAAGGGACGGGGGGAGAGAGAATCTTAGGCTTCACGCCCAGTGTGGAGCCCAATGCCAGGCTCGATCTCATGACTGGGAGATCATGACCTGAGCCGAAACCAAGAGTTGGACACTTAACTGACTGAGCCACCCTGGCGCCCTGTTTAAACTTAATACTGGGGCGCCTGGGTGGCTCAGTCGGTTAGGCATCCGGCTTCGGCTCAGGTCATGATCTCACGGTCCATGAGTTCAAGCCTCGCGTCGGGCTCTGTGCTGACAGCTCAGAGCCTGGAGCCTGTTTCAGATTCTGTGTCTCCCTCTCTCTCTGCCCCTCCCCTGTTCATGCTCTGTCTCTCTCTGTCTCAAAAATAAATAAACGTTAAAAAAAAAAAAAATTTTAAACTTAATACTAATGTTGAAAGTGACTTTCTTGATTAGCTCTAGGTATTATTTATATGGGTAAATGACCTCTTTAGCTAGACGTTTCTGAAAGATGGTATATATATCATGTTTTTGTAAGTTACTACATTTTGAATACAAATGGAAGTTTAAATACTGAGTATCACAGTGTTCTTGGGCTGTATGTTTATATAAATATAACAAACATGTATATTAAACCTATATAACAAATATGCATATATGTTATATATGTTAAGCATATGTAATAAATATGTATATATATATTAGCCTATCACACAAACACATGTTTATAAACATGAATATGTGTTAACATGTAACAAAAATGTTATATTGACATATAGCAAGTAAATATATGTATACTATGTGTATGGGTACATATACCATGGTTACTGATTTGAAAATGTTTCATTTGTCATCATAGGTTGAATGAACTAGCACTGTGGGAAAGATTCAAATTAACCTGGTAGGTTTTTCTACCTATAATTTGAAGAATGAGGGTCTTGGGGACTACAACTAACTTGCCCTGAATAAACAATCACCAGGAATACCAATCAGGGAGGGATGTCTACTACTTCTATAGCCCTTCTCCTTGTAGGAATACACTGGCAAATGCATACTGCTTGAATCCTCTTTACTTTGCGTGTGTCTGGGAAAGAACTTAAGAACACCTGTTTCAAAGAAGCAGCAGGACTTCCCGGTCCCGTGTGCTCATTCATCAGGCCATGGAGAGCTGTGGAGAAATTAATGCTTTTCAAGTTTACCCAATAAACCTAGAGGATCAGATAAGCTGCAAGCCATATGTACCTACCCCAGGGGGCTTGCTCAGGTTGGGGCCGAGTCAGCAGTGCCTGCTTAATGTGAACGTAAGGCCCTTTGGAAATCTTGTATTTCAGTCTGGTCAGAGTTGATGAGAGAACCAGTAAAATACTATCTTTACCCAGGTTCCTGAGTCCCTTTAAGTTTAGTGCAGACATGGGAGTGCATCTACATGTAAGCGTTCTATAGGCTCTCGCCTGTAGGTATGGACAAATATAATCTGATCACCTGGGAAATTTATAGCTGAGGCGATGGTTCGTGAAAATAGAGTGGTGGTGTTTGGGTTTAGGTCAAAATGCTGCGGTCTGGATAAAATTTCCTGCCACCATAAGGGAGAATAGCAAGCTTTAGAAGAGGAGGTGTCTCCTATCCATTCACTGATCTTAGACCACTCTGTCACTGGTGTTTGTGAAGGGCCATGCATGGGATTCCTCTGATTGTTTGGCTTAGTATTGAGGCCTGTCCACCTGTTGTATGAAGAAGGAATAAAAACAGAGGATTGAGAGTTTATCTCCCCTTTCCCTTACTTTGCAGGACTCTGTGGTTAAAAAAACACCGTTATTTAAGAGTCAGAGACATGACCTTAGCAGCCCGTGGTTTTGAAGAAACCATACTTGTTAGAATGTGGCATTTGGGACATATGCTTCCTCTGAGATAGTCTTTGGATACAGAAGTGAGTGCCGTTGACCTACCCTGATCAAATCGTTGAATGTTCAAGGTTTAGTACTTTGCCTCTGAGTTGAAAGACTGAGTCTGTAAAGTTGTCTAGATAAGGAGACGTAATGCAGAAAGCATGCTCATCATTTTGACAAGACATGTTAAAATGCCCGAGAATTGGGAAGAGTAAAAGGGCAGATTTCTGCACTCTTCCTTTCTAGCTTCTAGAACATTTCCCCTCTGGGTTTAGAGAACGATTTTGCTACAACTTGCTTTAACTTTTCAGCACTCTTCTAAAAAAAAAAAAAATTGCTTCAGTGTGTGAATGCATGCCACAAGCTTTTGTCCAGTGCTTGCCCTGTTTGTTATCGTCCCACAAACACACCTAAACGTGGGAACCCTGCAAAAGCAAGATGCTACATGATTTGCTCCATTTGAGAACTAGCATGTGGCAGGATGGAGACTGGAATTCTGGTATCTAGATTCTTAGTCCAGGGTCCTTTTAGTCTTTTGCTGATCTTTATTATAATATGTTATGAAAAATTACAGTAAGGAGGTACACTGTTGGCCATCATTGTTATATCACATCACGTGACATACCCTTATGATGCAGTTCTAATCCTGTGCGTTCTCCAGAGTGAGTATTGTTAAACTGGTATGTCTGTTACCCTGGGGGTTGGCAAATTGTGGCCTTGTCTGGCCTTCAACCTGTTTTTGTATGGCCCAGGAGATAAAAAGCGGCTCACATTTTTAAATGGTTGGAAAAAATAAAAATTCATGACCTATAATTTTTGTGAAATTCAACTCTCTGTATATATAAATAAAGTTATATCAGTGCATAGTCCCATTCATTCATTTACGTGTTGCCTGTGGCTGCTATATAATGCTATGATGGTGGAATTAAGAAGTTGCAATGGAGACTATATGGCCAGCAAAACCTAAAATATTTACTAGTTGGCCCTTTGTAGAAAACATTGGCCAACGCCTGTGTGAGCCTGTTGCCATGATCCCTGAGTTTCACTGGTATTGAATACAGCCATCTAGCCCTTCATTTTATTCCCTTTACCAAGGTCTTACCAAAGATCTCTAAAATTCCCCAATGACACATAGCCTGCAGTCACTAAGGTGGTCAACTCTCTAAACCTAAACCTCTAGGACATAAATGCCTTTACAGAAACATAAAACATTTGCTAATATCTTCAAATAGTTTTTTAGGCTCCCTTATTGTTACAGAGTCACCTAGGCAATTACTTTGACTTCTCCCCATGGGGGCCACACCATCACTACTACACTGGTCTTTTACTCCAGACTCTGCCTTCTGAGCATATTTATTGCCTTCTAATTTACAGATAACGGAGGCCAATATCGCATTCTCTGTATCCTCACTAGCTTTGCCTTCTAGTTGCATAGGAAGAAATAACTCTCCCTTTTCTAAGGCTGTTCCCTCTACCTTACCTCTCTGTCACATTCCTTCTGATCTCCAGGACCTCAGTTCAGTGCATTCCCCTTTTCTGTAGACTCTTGTTTTCTCCACTGGTTCTGTTCTCATTCTATCAGTATGTAGGTCTCCCTTATCCTAAAGAACTATCCTGCCTTGAGTTTCATGCTCTGCAAACCTACAACCCTATTTCTCTTATTTTTATAGCCTGATCTCTCTAGGAAGAGTTATTTCTTCTTCCTCATCTTACATCTGCTTGACCTATTAAAACAGGTTTCCGTTCTAGCTCCTCTGTTGAATCTGCTCTCTTCGGTGGCCCAGTTGTCCAGCCAGTTGCCGTTTCTTAGTCATCATCCCATAGTAACTTCTGCGTCCATGTTGCAACCCTTCATTATCTTTACTGTTTTTGGTCTCTGCTCATCCCTGAACTCTGCAGCCTTTCCCAGTCATTGTTACTGAGTCTCCCTTTATCCACTTGTAAATGTTCCTGAAGTCACTTCTCTTTTCCTTATGTACCTTCTTCTTGGGTGATTTTATTCATGCCTGTGGCCTCATAACACCTACTTGTTGATGTGCCCCTTTTTTTCTCTAGCTGCTTTCCTGAACTCTCCACCCCTTAGTGGGCACCAGCATGTAGGTATGTCCTATAACCATCTCAAATTCAGCTGCTTTTTTCCTTTCATTTAAGCATGCTTATCTTATGTTCCCTGTCTTAGTGGATGGCATCAGTGTATTAGAAACTATGGCATTAGCTTTGGCCACCTCCTTTTCTCCACTCCCTGTATTCATTGGGTCACCAGACATCTCCTCTTTAGCTCAGATGTGGCTTATTTAAAATATTTTCATCAAATGTTCTGCTGAGACTTTAGTTTGATCCCTTGTGATGACTCACCAACTCTGCTGTGAAACCTCCTAACTGGTCTTCCAGTCCTCGCTCCCTGCCCGAATTGTCCACCATCTGTATGGCCATTTGTGCCGTCTTCGTAACATACATATCTGACCAGGCCTTTCTCCTCCTCAGTCAAAACACAAATTGAATATTAAAGCACGTCCTCCTAATGACAGTGTGGAACCTGCCGCCACCCATCCTCCAGCCCTAGCTCTTCTTCCGCGTCCCCGTGCTTCAGTCCTAACAACATGTACCCTTCCTTGACCGTGCACTGCTTCTTCCTGCTTCCGTGGCTTCACATAAGTTATTTCTGTCTGGAATGGGAATGGCCTCGGACCCTGTAGGATAACCTCTTCAACCTTCAAGGGCCATGTTAAATATAATCTCTCCTGGTGAATGAAATCTTTGGACTCCCTTGGAAAGTTAATCATGGTCTTTGTGAGTGTACTTCACAGTGCCTTTTTTCCACTTACTGTATCACATTATATGCATATCTTGCCTGCCTTCTACGCTAGCTGGTCTTCAGAAATTGGAGTGGGAAGGAAAGAGGGCAATAATCATATTTTATTCATCTCCGTATCTGCAGCATCTGGTACTTTATAGTCCCATGGTGGGTGCCTGCTCAAATGAATAGAGAAATGAATTTTAAAAAGCGGGTGGGAGCATCAGGGCCAGATTTCTGAGAACGACTGTGGAGCAGGGAAATAACTATGTGCTGTGTGTGTCTTT
This sequence comes from Panthera leo, assembly GCF_018350215.1. Lineage (NCBI taxonomy): Eukaryota > Metazoa > Chordata > Mammalia > Carnivora > Felidae > Panthera > Panthera leo. The sequence continues at coordinate 51,586,763 of NC_056679.1, forward strand.
GAAAGATATTTGCGTCACTACTCAAGACTGACCTTTAATGTTTTTTGTTTTGTTTTGTTTTTATCTCTTGGTAAATTTTGAATGAAGGAACGACTCTGGCTGTGCTCTATAAATGTAGGGTGTCTGCATAATGCTAGAGCATGCCACTTTATTTTTGGCTCACGGGGTACACAGGGTCTTGCCTGTGAAGATTTAAATGATAGTTGACCAGTTTCTCAGGGAAGATCCTGGGTTAGGGAATGATGGAGAATATAAATTTGGGTATCTGAGAAGAGCCACAAGCGAGGAGATACAAAATTATAAGTTATTTAGAAATCAGTTCTGTGAATTTTAATACAACAGATCTAAAATTTGCTTTTAACGAGTTTTCATCAGACTTACTAAAAGCTGAAGAAGTAAAACACTCACAGGGGCTGCTTTAGACTGATTTCTTAACATGTGGTCCTTCTGTCTTTCAAAGCAATGGTCCTGGATCACCTGCTTTGTGTGAGAGATGGATAAGAGAACGTGGCAAATTAGACCGAGCCAGCCTCTGCAGGCTGCAGTTTTGCCTTTGACAGTCTTATTCGTCAATGAGAAAGGGGAAAGAAGATGGAAGGTAGGGAAGATCAGGGCTTATTTTCTAGAATAACTTCCCCCTATATCTTAGTCTGTTCACGCTACTATGAAACAAAATCCCACAGAGGAGGTGGGCAGCACTTTACTGCTCACAGTTCTGGAGACTGGATGTCTGAGACCAGGTGCCAGCATGCACAGGCATGGGGGGCCCTCTGCCAGGTTGCAGATTTCTTGTGCTCTCATGTTGTGGAAGGGGCTCAGGAGCTTTTTGGAGCCTCTTTTATAAGGCACTGCTCCAGTTCATGAGGGTTTTATTCTCATGACTTAAGCTTCTCCCAGTGGCCCCACCTATAATGCCTTCATGTTTGGGGGTTAGCACTAAAGCATGTATTTTGGGGGACACAAACATTCAGACCATGGTACCCAGATTAGAAATGTGGCTGTACTGTTAGAAGCTACTAGAAAGAGTAAGAGCACTGCCCTCCAGGACTTCCTCACCCAACTCAGATGCTGCACTATTGGAGGTAGCATTTATAGAAATTCTACTAAACCCTCTTTTAGCTGTTTTATGAATAGTTTCTTTTTTTTTTTAATTTTTGTTAATGTTTATTCATTTTTGAGAGAGAGACAGAATGCGAGTGGGTTAGGGGCAGAGAGAGAGGGAGACATAGGATCCGAAGGAGGCTCCAGGTTCTGAGCTGTCAGCACAGAGCCCGACGCGGGGCTCGAACTCACGAGCTGTGAGATCATGACCCGAGCTGAAGCCAGATGCTCAACCGACTGAGCCACCCAGGCGCCCCAACAGTTCCTTTGATTGTAAGAGATGGTAGCATTTCAAAAATTTGAGTAAGCTTTGTCACCTTCTTGTAAGACTTCCTGCCAACTAGTGTCCTTGGCACGACCCTTCACTTTAACATTGCAACCTAGCATGGCAGGACCTAGCTCACCCTAGGCAGGGACTCCTGTTAAATCTTGATGTGTCAATCACCTGATCATAGGCCCTAGTCATTAGTAATATAAAGTCATTTAGGTGGAAACCAGAAGAGTCACACACACAAAGTTCAACAACTTAGTGGCTATTAGGAAGTATTAATGAGTTGTGCTCCTACAGGTATATTTCTTCATTGAGCCTTTATCCAGCTGGGCTGAAATGTCTAAACTAACTTTTGTCTTCAAAGATACTGTGTATATTAAGTTATAGTTAATAAAGTTTAAGAAATTGGGCAAAACCATTTAGATGTTAAGGTAGGAATGGTAAAATGGTTTGAAATAAGGAAATGTTAGTAAACTCACCAAGATTTTGACCGCATTGCACTTTGATTTTATACTGTGTGCCAGACATTGTGTTCAGTACTGAACTGGCTATCTCTGTGGTGAGAAGAAAATGTGAAAATAATTGTTTCTAGAAGATGTCCTAGCACTGCTTTATTTTTGAACTCGTTTAGCTTCATGGAGTTACTGATCTTTTGGGGATGATCACTGAGCTTCTCATTAGATCAGTTACTCTTTTTCCTTTCGTGTGAATTACTGCTTTCTTAAATTTGATTTTGATTATATGCAGAGACCTACATGTTTAACAAAAATTTGAATATTTGCTGTATTTGTTATGAATCTAGGCAAGGCATAGAAGGAATGTCATTGGGGCTGGAAACTTATTTGTTAATAATTCTCAGTTTGGAGAATTAAAGAAATTTAGATTCTTAAACCTATCCCATCATCTGCCCTTTGTGATTTTTCTTGTTATTGTCATCACTGGAACATTTATCAAATTAAGTTTTTTCTGGGGTGGGGGGGTTGTTATACTTAATGATTTCCAAAAAATGGCTTCAGAGGCTCCTGGGTGGCTCAGTTGGTTGAATGTTTGGATGTCGATTTCAGCTCATGTCATAATCTCAGGGTTGTGGGATCAAGCCCAGAGCCTTGGGCTCTGTGTTGAGTGTGCAGCCTGCTTAAGGTTCTCTCTCTCTCCCTTTGCCCCTCTCCCCTGCTCGTGTGAGCTCTGCCTTTCTCTTAAAAACAAAAACAAACACAAAACAAAAATAGCTTCACAGATCTGTAATTTACTTTTTCAGTCTGGCAACTTTGAAGATGTACCGAAAATAATTGACCACTTTTGATTTTTGTAGAAAGATGAGGGTTCAGTCCATACCTTAGTACCTAATCACATTTATTTCCATAGAAGATGCTTGTTAGATCAGGGAGGCAACATAGAAGGTTTTGCAGTACAGGTGTGTTAGCAAGGAAGTTCAGAAACACTAGAGGTGGGTAGGAGGGCATGGCAGTGGGGAAGGGTCCTGTGAGATGATCCGGAGTGCCTTCTAGATCATGTGTGCCATGAAAAGCCACCGCAGTACTAGTATCTGACTAACACAGCTTTGGTCATGACGTTTAGGGTGGGCTTGCCAGGGACGGTGATGGCGGCTACAGGTTGTTTGAGGAGTAGATGACATTCATCTGGTGCGAGGTGGTGAGCATCCTGGTCAAGGAAATTGCAGTAGGACTACAGAGAGCATGTGGGAAGGAGTGTCCTGGGAGGCTGTCCAAATTAAGGTATTTAGGAAGGAAAACCTTCAGCGTGTCCTGGTGTTTGGGCCCAGCTCCGTTATATCTAGGGCTTGGAATAGAACAAGCAGATACATAGTCCCAAGCCTCATCCCAAGTTTGAGAAGCCCTCTACTTACTGGTAGTACTTTGCAGTAGAGTGTAAGGAAACATAACTGTTGTTCAGAACTTTGTTTCCCATTTTCTTCTTTAGCAATGCCATCTTACTCCTTTTTTAGGGTCATTTCAATCATCCCTGAGCCTCTCAAAAAACATCCTCATATGAAAAATCCATTAAATTAATTGACTGAAAAAGATAAAATTGCCCTTTAGAAGGTTGTTTTGTTTTATTCGCTATAGAAATGCTTTCTGGGGCACCTGGCTGGCTCAGTTGGTAGAGCATGTGACTCTTGATCTTGGAGTTGTGAGTTCAAACCCTACGTTGGGGAGTAGAATTTTACTCACAAAATATTAGCAAAAAAATAAAAATGCTTCCTGTTACAATTCCTACAATTCTTCAGCTACATAGTGAAGAATAAGTAGGATGTGATGGCTTCCTGTCCTTTCCCCTCTCCTCCTCCGCCACAGCCTCGGGTACTAGTCTAATGTTGTTTTGTTAGCTTGCCCCACGATAATTCTCCTCCCTCTTCTTAAAAGCCTCCATGCCAAAGGACAATGTAGAGCATTCTTTTTTGCAATAGATGCTAATTGTGTTCTTAGTCAGGATCTTGCTGTCATTGCCACAATCACTGTACCATTGTGCTGGGAGGCTGGGTCACAGTAGTTATTGTGCAGAGTAGTGAATGCTGTTTACTTGGGATGCATTGTCGCTTGCATCTGTGGGTGAGAACACGCAGTTACTGTAATTTGCCTGGCAAGTGATCAGACATCATCTGTTAAGCAAGTTAGCAGTCACAAAGAGCTATTGATCTTTTTTTTTTTTAATATAGAATTTTAATGAGAAACTTTGAGTCCTAGAGATTAAAGGTGCAGGAGTGGCTACCTTGGGTGTGTTGCATACCAAGCTCTACTTTGCAGTGTATTTGGGAATCAGGTTTGTGTGTCTAGAAGTTACAGGATGGGGAATGGCAGCCTCGTGGGTCTCTGCTCTGGCTGAGCTTGAGAAGAGCTCACCCTTAATTACAGGTTGGGTAAGTGAGGTGACTGCTGTCAGTCAGGAGTGACGCTCTGCTGCAGGGTCCCCTTCTGGACACTGGTGAATTCTGAAAAGTGTGATCCTTGTGCAGGCGGCTGCTTTCCTCTTTCACTTGCAGGAGGAAGAGCTGTTTTGCATGTAATTGTTGGAATGGGGCGGTACTTACCTCCACGACTCTTGCTGAAATAAGAGGAAACACTTTGCTCTTTGAAATAACCTTAGTGATATTTTGCAAGGCTCTTAAGTATCCCCATTTTGGAGCAGATTATTTTCTTGACTCCCACACCCCATCGTTTCTGTCCCTTCAACTGCACTGCCCAGTTTGAAGTGCTCCTCAGCCATCCGCTGGCTCATTAGTGGTGCTCATTAAGAGTGGTCTGGGGGGGTGGGGCGCCTGGTAGATCAGTCATTGAGCGTCAGACTTCATAATCTCATGGTTCCTGAGTTGGAGCCCCATGTCGGGCTCTGTGCTGACAGCTCAGAGCCTGGAGCCTGCTTCGGATTCTTTGTCTCCCTCTCTCTCTCTCTCTCTCTCTCTCAAAAATAAACATTAAAAAAAACATTAAAAAAAAAAAAAAGAGTGATCTGGGGATGCGAGTCAGGCAGTCCTTTTCATACTTGCTGCTTCAGGTTTGGTGAGATTTCCAGCAAATACAGTCCAACTAACTGCTTTATGTGAAGTTTAACCTCCTCTGTATTTCTTATCTGTTCCCTCCTGCCCTGCTTATTATTATTAGTCCATGTCTAAGTGATTGCTTTTTAGAAGAATGGATTTTGCTTAGCAAAGTAATCCGTATGCTTTGAAGGAAGACTATGTGATGTTTGGTGTGACTTACTCAAGTTTTTACAGTTTTAAGGTCTTTTGCATGATCCCAAGAACTCGGAAATAGCAGGGGTTGGCATTTTGGGCCGAGGGAGATACATTAATTCTGTCAGGTGAAGCAGTGTATGAAGAATTAGATCATTTGCCCGTTGTAGGTAAAATTCCTTGTTGTTCCTTAAAGTACTAAATTAATAGTATATATAATCCTACCTTTAAATGTTACATAAGTAATACATGTTCAATACAAAAAATTTGGAAAATGTTTTTTATTAAAAAAATCCAACAAGTTGCCAGTTCATCTCTACACCTTCCATCAAAAATAGCTGTCATTAAATTTTGTATCCTTCTCCTGCGATTTTGTATTGTTTTTCCATAATCCTTGGTTTGGATGCAGGGCCGTTAAGAAATGCAGTAGTTCCTTTAAGTTTGTGTCCTGTAAGCCAAGAACAGGTTTCCTTAAATATTTTTTGATCAACATTTTCCATATTAAATGGGTTGAAAATGAACCTTAGGAAAAAATATGGAACTGTGTATAGGTAACAGTAACATTCCCCACAGTTTTTAAGCTTGAGCTTTTTTGGACACTGAACATTTATATTATTACAAAACACTTAAATCCTTGTGTAGAAATAGGAAATAGAAAGCATTTCTAATGTAGAAATTCAAAACAGGTTTTCATTATTACACAGGTATATTGGCTTTAATCAAGCTGATTCCTAGTTCTTAAATGAAGGTATCAGTAGGACTGTAATTCACAAATTGCCTGTTTTTAAATATTTTCACCTTCGATATGTGGAAGTCATTTAAGTTATCCTTATGAAAAGTTGCTTTGCCTTTTCATTTTTTTTTTAACCTCTCCCCTTTCTCCTTCTGACAAATAAGCATCTGCTTCCGGATAGCTAACTGCTGCTGTTTATTTTCTGCTTCTGTGACAGCTAGCCGATGGCGGAGTCTCTTCTCTTCAAATGTCTCCCTGGCTTTTCCTTATAGTCCTGTTGCAAGACTCAGCCCTTATAGCAATGGCATTAATACTCCCAGCTTCTCTAAAACCTCAAATAAAGCAATACTAACACCTGAAAGAACAGGTAATATTTCAACTTCTTGACCAGCTGCTTGCTTTATCATTCAGTCACCAAAAACAGCTTACCTGTCCTCTCTTACTGAAAAGTTGAGGGTGATCTTGTGACACAGATTGTGTGCTGCACACTTACTTTGGGTACCGAGAAGGCTAGCCTTCCTTTGTGCTTGAGCACCATTGGTGTGCTCTCAAGTGTGTGCAACAGGCAGTTTTCCTGGTTAGCAAAACTATACGTATATGGCTAGATTTCCAAATGCCTAGTGTGCCTTTAAAATTAAATGTCAAACACAACTCAAGTGTTTTTTATTATGACTCAGGAATGTAAACCTTGTATGTCTTAATTTTTAAAATTTTATTTTTTCTGGTAGCTTTTTATTAAGCCAGGGCTCCACAGGAAAAAAAATAGCCACAGTAGCTTCTTGTGAGATGAAATTCTCGCCATTTCCTTATTTGTCTCAGCATTGGTGTGATTCCATTCCTACAGTTTTTCTCCCTTTGGGGCCTTTCTTCCTTCGTTCTTTTACCCAAGCCATTGCTTTTTTACTTTTGTGGGTGACTTCCCATCTCCTGGGAGTACTGTACCCTCTGTTATTGAGATTTTATATATGCTTCTGTGTATACATGTGAGCCTTTTACATGTAATGTTCTTATTCATTCATAGCTCTATTTGTACCTGTTTGAAAAAACGGACCAGATTATAGTTTAATCTTAAAATTTATAATCCGTTACTACTAGAGAGAAGCATATCTGATTATTAATCAAAAGTAAACATGGAACTAAGTATTCTTCTATAATGTCTTCAGATATATACTTACCTAATGGGATGCAGATTTCAGCACTAGTGATATATATACATTTTGATGTGGTAAAACCATAATTCAATCTGCCCTCTTAACAGTTTTTTTGGTGTATAGTGCAGAGTGATTTTTTTTAATTGTGAAAATTGAACCTGAAAAAATATATGTGCATCATGAACACGTGAAGGATGTGCATATTGTCTCGCCATTGAATGGTTACGTGTTGGTCACCCTTCAGTGGCATTATGAAAATAGGAAGAAAATTGCTGACTTGATACAGGAATTGCAAAGCATTATGTAAATATCAGTTCTTCAGACCAAATGATAAACCTGTTTCCTTTGTTTTTCAGGTTACACATCCAGGGGCTCCCCTCTCAGTCCCCAGTCCTCTATAGACAGTGAGCTGAGTACTTCAGAATTGGAAGATGATTCTATCTCCATGGGATATAAGTTACAGGATCTCACTGATGTCCAGATCATGGCTCGTCTCCAAGAAGAAAGTATGTTCTCTTTAAAGTAGGAAACTTCTTAAATTAGAGTCTTCTACTTGAAACGTGAGGGGATAGGGAGGCTTAGGCATTTCTCCCAAGGTAATGGGTAAACATTAGATTCTTTTTCTCATGCCTACCATACCTTGTAGATGGGCCAGTTAATGCCCCTCAGGCTTTCATGGGCATCATAAGTTGTTAGGACATACTCTGGTCAAAATACATGAATATAAAGACATCACTGGTACAGTTACTATGGAAACCGTTTGTTGGCTTCTTAAAAAACAAACAAACATGCAATTCCCATAGACCCCAGCAAGTTGCAGTCTTGGGCACCTGTCCTAGAACAGTGGAAATTTTTGTTCACATAAAAACTTATACATGAATGTTTGTAGCAGCTTTATTTGTAACAGCCCCAAACTGGAATGAACTCAGATGTCCTTCAAGAGGTGAATGGTTAATCAGGCTTCGGTGTTCCCATACCAGGGGGTACTACTCAGCAGTAAGAGGGAGTGGACTGTTGAAGCAGGCAGCATCTTGGATGAATCTCCCAGGAATTCTGGGATTGCTGAGTGAAAAAAGATCTCAAGAGATTTCATTCTGTGTAATTCCATTTATATAACATTTTGGAGTGAGAAAATTTTACAATTGATGAGGGTTAGAGACAGGGTGTGGGATCTCAGGAAGGAGGGGGACGTGGTTATAAAAGGGCAACACAAGGGATTTTCGTGTTTTGTGGATTTTTGGAACTGTTTAGTATTTTGACACTGGTGGTGAATATTTGATCATACAGGTGATAACATTGTACGGAACTTAATACTTCCATATATATGAGTAAAACTGAAAATATCTAAATAAGTTGGGTTTGTATCACAATATCCTGGTTGTCATATTGTTTTATAATTTTGCAAAATGCTACCATTGGGGGACACTGGGCAAAGTGCACAAGGGATCTCTCGGTGTTCTTTCTTAGAACTGCGTGTGAGTCTATAGTTATCTTAATATAAACTCAACTAAAATCCATTGACAAGCTTCTCAGGGTAAATATAAACAGAAGAGATCATTAGCGATGGGACAATGTATCAGTGGCTCTGCAGGAAAGTTAACAAATCTAGGAGTGAACTACCGCAAGGTATTAAAGGCACAATAAGATGTAGATTACAGAACTGGGCTAGGCTTGGTTTGGAGTTTTATCTTTTCAGGTCAACATAAGTAGAAACAGCCAAGTATCATTTCATTCAAGCACAACAACTTCCTGTTTTCAAAATTAGTCAAGGCTACTATGAGAAACATGGTAATGCTTATGGAGAGTTTGATAAGATCCATTCAGAGGGAGAAAGTGATTGTTTTATGTTGTTATTTAGGAGTAATAAAATAACAGTAACGCTTTCTGAAAATATATGACTAGACAATTAATGTGAATTTCAGAAGTTAGTCAGGGAGGGACTACTTTAAAAAAATTGTGGTATTGACCGTGAGATGAAAGGAATAACTAGAAACTTCCAGGTTGACTATTTTTAGTTGGTTTCATTTAGGATAACCCAAAACTATTGAAGAGTTGAAGTGTCTGTGTGCTTTGAAAAAGATAATATTAGTAACAAATAGAACAGAGAGGTGACCTTGTTAGAAAATATTGGTACCCCAGGTTTTGAACTTTGCTTTGACTTTGAAAGCTGGGGTGGGGAGCAGGAGGAATACCCCCTGGACAGAGATTGGATTATTTGAATTGTCTAACTTATAACATACTATTTGTAATGATGATGAATAGCTTTTCCTGAGTATCTCTCCAGATTTCTTAAGGGATCATTTGGGGAAATTGACAGACACTGATTGATGAACTGCAGCAGTGTATTTCTTCTTCATTGGAATTGGGGCAATTTTTTTGTACAACAGGATAGTCTAATCTTAGACATCTATTTGGTAGGTAAATGTATCTGTTTTCTTGGGACGTAACAAACTATGAACAAGATAATGGCCTTCATTTGAATTATTTGACAGAAATTTTCTTCTGATGCTTAACTGCAACTTAATTTTTGCTGGATTGAGGTGTCTCGTGAGGTGATACTATTTCTTGTTCTGTCATAGGTCTCAGGCAAGATTATGCGTCCACTTCAGCATCTGTGTCCAGACATAGTTCCAGTGTGTCACTGAATTCAGGAAAAAAAGGGACATGTAGTGATCAAGAATATGATCGATTCAGTCTGGAGGACGAGGAAGAATTTGACCATTTGCCACCACCTCAGCCTCGTCTTCCAAGGTGTTCGCCTTTCCAAAGAGGAATTCCCCATTCACAGACTTTCTCCAGCATTCGGGATTGTAGGAGGAGCCCCAGTTCCCAGTATTTTCCTTCAAATAATTACCAGCAACAACAGTATTATTCACCTCAAGCCCAAACTCCAGATCAGCAACCAAATAGGACCAATGGAGGTAGGTTATATGTGTCCTTTGGTATTTAGTGTGCTTTGATCTTTCATATAGGGCCAAGAAATGGTTTTAATGTCAGTATAAATAATTGCTAAATGTTTCCCAGATTTATTAAGTATATCTTCAAGAACTTACCAGTATGGTCTGAGTTGAAATCTAAAATTGACCAGTTTCTGATCACGTGTCCCATACTGACAGACTTACAGCTTCAAGAAAACCACCACGATGTGGCCGGCACAGGATGAGTCATGCATATGGGGCATCTTTATGTGGTTGCTAGTTCAGAGGTAGGACGGGCAGGTGGTGCTGGCTGAGTTCACAGTGGAGCTCCATGGAGCCCATCGCACTGAGCGGTGTCTCCTTTCCTCTCCCGCCACCTCAGTCCCGCACTGCTTCTCCTGTCATGCGGTAATGGATGGGAAGCATGGATGGTGATGCTTGTGCACATCCCGATTTAGGACAAGTTTGGATGTGTCTTTCCCTCTGACATCTAGAAGTAAGATCTGTGTACCAGGAGGGATACGGAGGCTGATACTTGGCGTGGTAACAGGAAGTTGATCTGCCCCAGCGTCACTGTCAACGTGGTGGGTCAGAGTATGTGTCATTCTCTTGTGTGTTTTTTCCTTTCTCCATATTCACTGTTAGTCTTACTTCCCCAATCCAGGAGGTACGGTCCTTGACCTCCAACAGACTATGGAGAACAATCATGTAATATTCTAAGCCTGCTATGATTTTGTACCGATGACCGGTCAGATTTCACATGCAAATCCTGTATAATATGGAGAAATAAACCGTATTTATAATTACAGCTCTTAATTATTACATAGCACCATTTCTCAAAGCTGGACCCAGGAGTGGTGAAGCAGCTTATTTAAAAGGACTGCAGGGCCAAATACAAATTGTATTCATGATCACCTGTTACCATGTTTTTTGTTTTTACCTTCTCTTCTTCTGTACTTGTATCATTTGTGCTAATTGAGAGATCCTTTGAAACTATTGAACATTTCAGTCATAATTTCTCTTCTAGTATTTCTAGATATCAAATTTAAAAGGAAAAAAAGTGGCAGCTAAGGCATGTCATAGTAACTAATTTAGTAATGCTCATAATGCCAGAAAAGCGGTGTATTCCATGTGCGTCATGAAAGTCTGCCTCGCTTTGAAATCGAGGAAAAGGACGCCTCGAGTTGTTGCTCTGATGGTTGTCAGGTGCCTTAAAACATCGTATCCTAGTTGCCCAGCAGACTCTGGCTCCGCTGCTTGCTCCGTGTTGGCAGCGGATTGTTGTCTTCCCTTAGAAGAGGGGTTTCACCTTACACTGAGCACCACGATGAAAAGGATCAGTTTCCCTGGACCTGCGCTGTGATGACTCCCATAAGGAAAGCAGAGGCACCCCACAGCTTAGCGTCCAACTGTGGCAGTTTCATTTTTCCTAAAAGGCCTGGGCTCCATGCGCAAAGGAAAATCGAACACGACCACGGTTTTCTGGACTGGACTTGTGGCCGATTAACTTGGGGTTGAGAGTGCAGGCTCTGGAGTCCAGTCTTGTCCCACCACTTCCGTCTTTCACAGGTCTCTCGGGTCTCCATACACGTGGCTTTCTTTGGCTATTAAAATGTGGACAAATAATACCTCTTTCTCGGAAAACTTAGGTATAATTTCACATCAAATCATCTGGTACACACTCTTCCAACCTAAGGAACAAATGAAATAATGACCCTTGCACTGCCTGGATGAAAAGTGCTGGGAAAGTAAATAACGACTGACTGTCTCCCCTCCCACCCTCATTTTAAAAAAATGTGACTCAGATAACTGACCCTTCATTTGTTACCATGGAATGTCAGTTGAACAAAATTGTGAAATAAGAGTGGCAACTTTGAAACTAGGCCATCATATTTTTTCTAAATTCCTAAAATAATATGGATAGGAGAGAATAAATAAGGGATCCATTTAAAATGACTAAAGGGGCACCTGGGTGGCTAAGCCGGTTAAGTGTCCAACTCTTGGCTTCGGCTCAGGTCATGACCTCTTGGCTCAGTGCTTTCAAGCCCCACATCTGGCTCTGTGTTGGCAGCGAGGGGCAGCTTGGGATTCTCCCTCCCTCCCTCCCTCCTCCCTCTCTCCCTCTCTCCCTCTCTCCCTCTCTCCCTCTCTGCCTCTCTGCTCCTCCCCCATTCATGCTATCTCTGTCTCTCTCAAATCAACTTTAAAAACTAAATAAAAATGACTAACAAGAAGCCACCAGTGCATATTTATGTTTATTGCTTTCGTAGCTCCAGCGCTGCCTAGGTTCAGAAAGGAGGGCTCTTAAAATTTATGGGATCGGGGTGCCTGGGTGGCTCAGTCGGTTGAGCGTCATGAGACTTTGGCTGAGGTCATGATCTTGCAGTTGTGAGTTCGAGCCCTGCTTCAGGCTGTGTGCTGACAGCTCAGAGCCTGGAGCCTGTAGCCTGCTTCAGATTCTGTGTCTCCCTCTCTCTCTGCCCCTCCCTCGCTCATGCTCTGTCCTTCTCTCTCTCAAGAATAAATAAAACATTAAAAAAAATTTTAAAAAACAGTTATGGGACTATTTATAGGGGTTATAAAATTAAAAGCATATTTGGAATAGTTTTCCAGATGTGAACAATGACTAACTCTTGTAGGATCTTTTTAGGGTATGGCAGGGTTTGTCTGTGGCATGAGGTTAGCACTGTTAGCCCCAGGCCCTCCCTTGTACCCTGTACTGATTGGAAGGCTAAATCTGATTGGTGGGTAACCACATGTCCCCTTTATTTCTGAATACTCTTTAGTCTTTGTTTCTTAGAGTGGTAACTCTTGCTGCTGCTTGAGAAATAATAACATGAGAAGACTCCGTTGAATTCTTTCCTCTGTCTGTTCCTCCAGCTTTCCCTGCTGTACCTCAGTCCTTGAGTGCAAATTGCTGATTTCTTGTGAAGATAGAAATAGAATGTTATTTTTGATTCCTTGAACATTAAAGCATATATGGTCATTAATGTGATCCACATTGTTTGACAGGAAGAGTGTACCTCATTTCCAGATGGTCCCTGACATCGCTTGTAGATGGGAGCTTCACCCAGAGGAGAAGTGTTCTACATATTGACACTCGGAAACCTTTATTTTTAAGAGCGTATTTCAGATTTAAAGCTTTGTGAGACTGACTTGCTGCTTACAGGAATAAAGATTGGTTTCTAAAAACAGATACATCTAGATTAATAGAGATTAGAAACACGACAACCACATCTAATGTGTGAACCTTGACTGATCGTGTTTTAGGGGGAAATGCTTATGAAGGACATTCTTGATGGGAAAATTTTGTATGTGGATTATTAAAACCTATTGTTAATTTGTTTACATGGAATGAAAGTATTGTGATTGTACAGAATTTTCTTATTCTTTCGCCCTACCTAAGATTTCAAAGTGCCCGGGTACCTTTAGGTTTAAAATTTAGAAGAAATCGTGGCAGTGGGAAGGTCATAGTGACTAATTTATTATTGAAGCTCAAAATACCAGGAAGAAAATGTATTCCATGTGCTTAATGGAAGTCATGACATCATATTAAAACTGAGGGAGAAGGCATTAGTGTTCAAGTGTCCAGAGGTCTGCAGCTTTTATGTGGCTTCACAGCAAACAATTATGTATATATGTGGAGATGAATTAATTATGGCAAAATGAAAACAACTAGCATATCTAGGTGGAAAACATGCAGATACGACACTGCTTTTCAACACTTCTGTATATATGAAAACTTTTTCAACTTTTTAAGATTTATTTATTTTTGAGAGACACAGAGCAAGTGAGTTGGAGAGGGGCAGAACGAGAGAGATAGAATCCCAAGCAGACTCCGCACTGTCAGCGCAGAGCCCAATGCGGGGCTCGAACTCAGGAACCATGAGATCATGACCTGAGCGGAAACCAAGAGTCAGACGCTTAACCAACTGAGCCACCCAGATGCCGCTATGAACAATTTTATAGTAAATAGTTTGGAAACTTAGAAATGTAGAAACTCAATTCGTATTCTAAATGGTAGCATATAATTCTTTCCTTGTGTCTCCCTGCAGCTTAAATATATATAGTCAAAGTAATTTAGTCTTGCATTAATAGAAGCTCGCTTTTCATCCAGTTAGTGTGATGTTCAAAAGATCTGGATGTAGACTGTAAGACCAGTCCCTTCTCCCTTATTTCTCTTACCACACACCGTCTGCAACATACACATAAATAACATGTGCTGAATGTATTAAATGCCTGCTGCCTGGGGTTAGGAACTTTAACAAGAATTTAGGAATATGAAACCTATGGTTGTGAAAAATAGGCCTCAAGGAGATATTGAGGAAACTGGTTAAGAAAACTAACAGTCAGTGGCAGTATTTGAGCATTATTAACTCTAGAAATACGTACCGGGAATAAGGATGTGTTGTGGGAGTGGAAATACCTCCGCTAGGAGATATACAGAAAATGTTAGCGAGGTCGACATAATCTTCTTTTTGGTCTCCTCATAGCGCTCTTTACACTTTCTTATTTTACTTTCTTACGCTTATTATGTAAGTATACTTATTATACTTGTTTACTTTTCTGTCTTTTCCCTAGACTACCGCAAAGAGGCAAACATTGCTGGGCAGGGCTCCAGTGACTGGGTAGAAGTAATGTGAAACAAGCAGTGCAAAGAAGGGGGGAGAAGATGAGTTTGGTTTTGTCCTTGGACACATTTTGGATTAGTGTTCAAGTATATCATTTGTTTTCCAATTTAGCTTGAAAGAAAGTGACCACAAACTTGAGTGCCCTGGTATGTGTCTGTTGGTGTTTTAGGGCATATACCAATAAAAATAAAAATATCTTGGAGAGTAGGGGGTGCATGAACAGCATGAGATAGTACCGTGGTTTGTAGTCCCGCAGAGTTCCAAATGTTTCAAATGTTATTTTTCTATATAATTTGTTCCATTTGGGAAAAATAAGATTTAACGTTAAATTTTAGATTTTCTCTTTAGGATGGATAATGGAAACAAGATTGAGAAGACCTGGTTTAGACTATAAACTCAGAGTCAGGGACTGGACCTGTGGTACAGTGTGGGCCCCGTGGCATCTTCTGGGGTGCCTGGCATTTAGTATATATGTGGTAAATTCCTGTGCCCTTTTTCATTCAGTCACTCCACAGAGTGGGGAAGGGTGGCCCAGTGGAGGGACAGTCCAGTCTGTGACTGGAGTACGTCACAGATGCAAGAGTGTGGAGCACTGGGCAACTTCCTTCATCCACTGCATGGGAGACTAGGCAGAGGGGTGGGAGTAGCAGGAGGTAAGGCTGGAGAAGGATGCGGGGCCAAAACCTCGGAGGGTCTCATGCAGGCCATGCCCAGTGGCTTGGGCTTTTGGATGAAGGTGGCAGCGTGATTGGAAGGTTTTAAGAGGGTCACTGGGTATGTGCTTGTGCTCTTGGGAGACTAGAGCAGGCTGTGTGGGAGAGGAGGCCGAGGAACCGGGTAGGGGGCGTGGAGACCAATTAAGAGGATTTTGTCAAAATGTGAGTGATGAATAATGAGGTCCGAACCAGATGTAGTGGATGATACATTAACTATTAGGCAGAACTGACAGGACGCAGGGGCCGGGGGTATAGAAGGGAGGTGCGTCTGAGGAGATGGCCCCAATTTCCGGATTAGAGGACTTGCTGGGCAGGGAGGGTGCAGCCAGTGGGCCTGAGTAAGTGTGGAAGGCGCCGTGTGTGTGTGTGTGTGTGTGTGTGTGTGTGTGTGAACGGGAGGAAGAAGTGAATCCGGTTTTGTACTTGAATGGTTTTGGCTTAGCACTCAAATATATCTTTTGTTTTCTGAGCTTGAGCGACCTGTTAGGGGAACTTCAGTTTAGGGACGGTGTGTCTTGTGGTCCTGTGCTGAATTCACAGCTCAGCAGCACGGGGATCTGTGGGCGACTCTCTGCTGCCCTCTTGTGGCAGCATGTGTGCTCAGCCAGGACAATGAAATGGAAGCGTTCTCTTTTCAGGTCTCAAGAGGTTTAGTGGCTTACTTATAGTTAAAACTTTCCAGAAGTTAATGTAGTCATGTTGGTGTGATGAGTGGGTATCTCAGAACATGTCAAGTTAGGATTTTAATAATTTTTTTCCCATTTTTCTATGCTAGCAAGAGATACAGTAGGTGTTAGTTTGGTTCTTTTTTTTTTTTAATTACTATGCAATAATTTCTAGTGTCTTTTAAAACTAAGTGGCTGTTAAGATTATTCTCTAACCTCACTTTGATACAAATTTATCCATTTGTATACAAATAGCTAATTGATTAGCTAATTCCTACTTACTTTTATAGAACACATTTTTTTATTTTTTATTTTTTTTATTTTTTTTGAGACAGAGAGAGACAGAGCATGAACGGGGGAGGGTCAGAGAGAGGGAGACACAGAATCTGAAACAGGCTCCAGGCTCTGAGCCATCAGCCCAGAGCCCGACGCAGGGCTCGAACTCACGGACCGCGAGATCATGACCTGAGCCAAAGTCAGACGCTTAACCGACAGAGCCACCCAGGCGCCCCAGAACACATTTTTTTAAACAGTTGCTTGGTAGAGACTTTCTTGGAGATACTGAGTGTGCTTTCTATACAGAAGGTTAATTCTATGGTAGCTTGTTATAGTTCATAACACACATAATTTTTATGTTATTGAGTATAATATTTATATCTACTTTTGAAAGCTCCTATTTTAACTGGCATAAACTTATGATTTTCGACTGAAATTCTTTTCTAGACAAGCTCCGAAGAAGTATGCCTAATCTAGCTCGGATGCCAAGTACAACTGCTGTTAGTAGCAATGCAAGTTCTCCAGTCGCCGTGAGAAACAGTCAGAGTTTTGACTCAAGTTTGCATGGAGCTGGGAACGGGATTTCAAGAATACAATCTTGCAGTAAGTGTGACAATTTGTAATTCGTTAGTAATTTTTAGTTGTAATGCAGTTAGAAAACTATCTTACTATTTTTTTTTTTTTCTTTTGCGAACATGGCAGGAAACTTTTCTCCTTGTGACTTTTTTTTTTAACTTCACCATTACAATTGAGTGGTATTTTCATCAGTGCATATGTTATCAATTAATAATTAGTAAATTACGTTTAATCCTCTAAACCCAAGGATAGCAGTAGAGGCACTACACGATAATTAATTTGTTTGCTTGTCGTATGAACAAAAATAACCTCTTTCCTTGAAGATCTGCTGCTTTCTAGCTATCTCTGCTTGATCCCTTTTTTCTGAAGAAAGCATATTTGTTCAGTCTTGCTCTTACCTTTGTGTTGTTTTTCACCTTAGTGTTATCTTAGCTTTGTTTCTCTCAAAATGAAGTTATATTTTAGTGTGCAAAGTAGTACTTACCTGCTCCCTTTCAGCTTACCACACAGTCTGTCATTCATTCTCTGGATGTTTTACCCAGCAGTGAGCCATGCAATGAGTGTGAAATCTTGTGTTCATATGTTTTTATTTTGTGTGGGGATGTGGTGGTTCCAGGGCCCCCCTCCCATTCCCGCTCGTGCTGTTTACGTGAGTAGTTGGGGTTAAGTCCGACACTGATCCCTGGGAGGCAGACTCAATGGTCACAGTCCCAGTGTTGGTACCCAAATGTAGGAGGCCTGACACATGTTCAGAGTGTGCTGGCCAAGTCATCAACCAGGGTGGTCTGAAGCCCTTCTACCTCAGATCCATTTTGGGGGTTCACGTGGCATTTGCCCCACATGAGACGGTTTTTCATTTCTTATTGTCTTAGTTGCTAAAGACAAATTGACAACATTTACCGTGCACAAAGAACTGTGCTAACTGGTTTACAGCTATTGTCTTACTTGGTTCTGCTAACAACCCTATGAGGTCGTTTCTGTCCTTGTTCCCATTTTGCATTTTGAGAAAACAGATAAAGTAACAGTTTGCACAAGGCCGTGCAGGTGAAGGAATAGAGGCAGAAGCTTGTTCTGATCACCCCAGAGTTTACGCTGATCTTTCCCTTCTTTATGCAGCTTGTTGCTGTTTACCTTTGTCCTACAGCCCAGACACATACCCTTTGAAAAGGCTCTGTTGATGAACCTAACAGACTTCCCCATAAACCCCCAAAACATATCTAGGACGGATTAGATTTTTGGTGCTTACCTTTTTCAGTGTGTCATATTTTATGGTCTTTATCTTCCATACTAGATTATCAGCTTAGCTGATTTTCTGTGCCTAGCACCTGGCACGCTGCCTGGTATATAATGAGTTCGCAGTAAACGTTTGAATGAATGAGTAGACGAATGCCATAGGGCTGTATCAGATTAGGGCTTAATCTGTTAATATTGGAATTAATGACTTGTGTAAAGACACGGAAGACGACCTGTGAAATTTGTTAATGGTGGGAAACAGAGCTACTAATTTCATGTCAGGCAGCTAGGACAATAGGCCAGATGAGATCATGATGAAATTTAACTGAGATTAGTACACAGTTCTATACTTGAGTACAAGAGTTGATCATATTAGTGTAGACTAGGAAAATACAGGGTTGTTGTTTTTTTTAATGTTTATTTTTGAGAGAGCGCGTGAGTGGGGCAGGGGCAGAGAAAGCGGGGACAGAGGATCTGAAGCGGGCTCTGTGTTGACAGACCGTACCGAGCCCGATGGTAGGGCTCAAACTCCTGAACCATGAGATCATGGCCTGAGGTGAAGTTGATGCTCAACTGACTAAGCCACTCAGTCACTATATTATAGTTTTTATAGTAGCAAATGTAGTAATGATTAGGAATTTTTGTTAACTCTGACTCTGTGTGGCTTAATAGTGTGATTCGAGTGCCGGAAGAACATATGTAGCCCAAAATGGAATGCACACAACAAAGAATGGCTAGTTATGGTCGAAGTGCTCAAAAAATTATGGGAATGTAGAACATAGAAAACAACTCGAAGAAGTTCCCAGCGACCAAGTCAGTGACAGTTGAAGCCACAGAAAAAAATAATTGTGAAGGATTATAACCAACAGAATAACCACAGGTCCATATGTAATGGACTAAATACATAAATTGAGAAGGGAAAATTCTTTACAGGAGAATTCCAACTCATCAATGTAAAAAAAATAAGGTAGAAAAATCACTGTTTGAAAGTCAAACATAATAATGAGAGAAGAAAAATCCTTTAGAGCACTGATGTGCAATATGTCGGTCATATGCTTCTTTCAAATCTTAGGATTCTGTTCTCATTTACTTTCTTTTTTTTTTTTTTTTTTTTAATTTTTTTTTTTTACGTTTATTTACTTTTGAGACAGAGAGAGACAGAGCATGAACGGGGGAGGGTCAGAGAGAGAGAGGGAGACACAGAATCTGAAACAGGCTCCAGGCTCTGAGCTGTCAGCACAGAACCCGACACGGGGCTCGAACTCACGAGCCGTGAGATCATGACCTGAGCCGAAGTTGGACGCTTAACCGACTGAGCCACCCAGGCACCCCATCATTTACTTTCATTTGTAAGCATTCTAAGTGATTATTCTTTATACGTTCTAAGTTTATACCCTGACGATTCCTAGTTCTGGACCATTTTACTTTGGAAAACACAGAGGTAAGATAATGTTGGAAAGGCAGCATGATACAGAAGGAAGAACACAGGATTTGCAGTAAAACAATCTGAGTTTGGGTCTTAATCATATGCTCTTGGATAAGTTATATGTCCATTCTGGTTCTTATTTGTAAAATTAGGATTATGTCTGTTTAACTCTCATCATTTTTTCTTCTTTTAAAATACTGAAGGGGTTGTCTGTTTTGTTTGTGTATTAGGAGAGTTCATAGGATGATTTTCCTGGGTAACTTGTGTAATTTCATTTCAAATGATATTAATTGGGATGTCATTGAGTCTGTAGATAAATTTTAGGAGAATTGGTATCTTCATAATATTCTTCTATTTCATTTGTATGGAACATCTCTTCATTTAGATCTTCCTCACGTCTCTCAGGCTGTGTTCATGGCTTTCTGAAAGGAAGTTTTAATGCATCATAGTGAAATTTATTCTTAAGTGTTTTTTTCAAACTTTAGTTTCTACTTTGCTGGTGTTTAGAAATAGTTGATTTTTGCGTTTGATGTTGTATTCAGTGACTTTGTTTAACTTCATTTATCGTGATGATGGTAGAATTCAGAATATATCTTATATAATGAGCGCATATGAACACTGACACACATATTCTAGAAGGTTCACAAATCCCAAACTGGAATAACCCAGCCTTTCGTCACCAGGCAGACAGATTGTGACATTCATACAATTGAGTACTGCATAGCGGTGCAAACATGGCTGAATGTCAAAAACATCATGTTGAGTGAAAGAAGCCAGAGGACATACTGTATAATTCCATTTATTTGAAGTTCAGGGTAGGAATAACCCATCTGTGGTGATAAAGTGAGAATAACTGTTACTGTTGTGGGAAGAGGCATGTGAGCCTTCTGGGGTGCAGATCACTTCCATGGCCTGGAGTCACTGGTGGTGACACAAGTGTGTTCACTTTGAAAATTGAGTACTAGACTTAAGATTTATGCACTTTATGTATGTTTTTCAAAAGAAATTGAGGCAAATTCACATACTGAATTTTTAAATTTAGGCTTTTTTTTTTCCCGAGCTGTTTTAGGCTTACACCAAAATTAGAAGTACAGAACTCCCATACATCCCTGCACATCCCCTCCTTTCCTGGTTTTCTGCTAACATCTCGCATTAGTATGGTACATTCATTATACCTGATGAGCCAATATATTGACATATTCATGGTCAAAAGCTTACCTAAGTAAGGAATGGTAGAATTGGTGGGAAAGGAACTTAGAGATTGTCAACCAACAGAAATTTTACTGTGTCACAAAAACTTGGTTGGATCAAAACTATAGCAGAATCTTGCATAGAACCTTTTTTTTTAAAATTTGAGTTTATTTATTGAGAGAGAGAGAGAGAAAGCACACACGAGAACAGGCAGAGCGAGAATCCCAAGCAGGCTTTGCACCATCAGTGCAAAGCCTGATGTGGGGCTCAAACTCACAAACTGAGATCATGACTTGATCTGAAATTGAGTTGGACACTTAATTGACTGAGCCATGCAGGTACTTTGAATTGAGCGTGATGAATATATGTCATCAGCATTCCTATGTATAGATTTCACCTCGGACGCACTTAACATGAAACTGATTTTTTAAGGAAATCATTCAATAGGCATTAAATAAAACCATGGATTTTTGTCTTTCTCCCTTTCTGTTTTTATTTCAAAAAGATACTGTATAAGAAAAGATACTGTATATATTGGTTAAGTTCAAAATCAGTTAAACTGTTTTAGAAAATGGTGCATCCATGTTTAACTGAATTGCAAATATTAGGCAGCAAAGGCTAGAATAGTTTGTAAAAACAGGCAGAGTTGTATGTGTAAGTTTTCATTAAATCTGTGATTCAGTTTTTTCCCCTTGAAAAAGGACTCTAAACTTCTGCCAAACAGTTCATTGTTTCACGTGAAATGGTACGCACCGTTGGGCGTGTAAGTATATTGATGAAATTTTTAAGAGTTCTTACCCAGAGAGTTCCCTTCATTTTACAGATTTTGCTGTTATCAAGATAATATCACTTGGTGAGTGGTTACTAAGTGTCGGGTGCCAGTGTAAGGGTGTATGTGGATTAACTCATTTACTCTTCCCACCAACTCTAGGAGATAAGATAGGTAAATGTCATTATGATAATATTCAATCTGTAATAAGCTGTTTGGACCTACTGAGGCCAATAGGTACACCTGTCTTTATGTCACAGTTATTAATTGTCCCCTTGTTTTGTTTTCGTGAAACCATCCCCAGAGCACCCATCAAGAAAATCCTCATATCTTCCAAGCAAAGAAACTGTCCCGTGAGAACTCAGGGATGATTCCATTTGTTAAAGGAAAGGAAGTCGGTGTTAGATCTGGCTTTTGAATATAGTTAGGTGCCCAGAAATGTTGCTGATTGACAGGATAGGAGACTGTTGTCAAGAGCGAGAATTTTCTAGTGCTAAATGCTGTCTGGAACCTGTATTTCATTTATTTCTCTCCTTATATTCCCTTTCCGACCCTATTTGTTGTGGATGTAAGGCGCATTTCCTCAGTTGGACAGCAGTACAGGTTTTCCCTCACATCTCTGTCGTCTCCTCTTCTAGTTCCATCCCCGGGACAGCTTCAGCACAGAATCCACAGCGTGGGCCATTTCCCAGTGTCCGTCCGACAGCCTCTGAAAGCCACAGCCTACGTGAGCCCCACCGTTCAAGGCAGCAGCAGCATGCCTGTATCCAACGGCCTGCAGTTATATTCCAGCACGGGGATCCCCGCGCCAAACAAAGCTGCGGCTTCTGGGATAATGGGCCGCAGTGCTCTTCCGAGACCTTCACTGGCAATAAATGGGAGTAACCTGCCTCGAAGCAAAATTGCACAGCCCGTTAGAAGGTAGGAACCTTTGTTCATTTGTTTCCATCACCTCTTTCGCAGTTTGAAATTGGAGACTGCTGGGGAACCATCCTCACTCTTCCTGTCTCTGGCGTGCTGCCCTTTATGGCCTGATGTGTGGCCTCCTTCCTCTGGAAAGTGATGGGGTTGGGAGGGGTGGTCCCTTGCGTGGTCAGGTCTTCCCTTCCTCCCTCATCACTCCACTCCTGACGCATTATTGGCTTTTGCTTTAATTTACCAGGTAAGCTCCATCTCCAGAGCTTTTGTGTATTTTCCTTTCTTCAGCTTGTTTGTACAGCTGTCCCCCCCCCGCCCACCGCCCGACCATAGGACTTCACCCACATGAACGCTGTCCACAAGTGCAACTCCACTGACCGTTGTAACTCCTCTTTCTTACCCTCCTTCTCCATTTTCCCCCCAGAGCCTGTATCCGCAGCTGAGGGACTGTAGATTCTACCTCTTCATTAGTTTGTGGTCTGTCCCCTCTAGAACATAAATTGCGTGGTGGGGGGGAGGAGTGTTCACTACTCTAAATCCCCAATGCCAAGAACTATGTCTAGCACAGGATAGAACTGCAAATACTTCTGAAGCAATAATTTATCAAAATAAGCAAATCTCGGGCACATGCACACCCTTGCCCACACTCATGCTTTCAAAAGCACCTTAGTGATACTAAGCTGGGGTTAGCTTATGTTGGTAAGTTTAGTATGGTCCAGGTAGGATTTTTTTATTCTTTAAAATTCCAGATTAGTTGCAAGGCACATATTAGACAAGCTCCCTGAACTGGAGATCTTGGAGTCATCAGCAGGATTCCATGGGTCAACAGGATTCCATGGAGGTGGGTTGAGGATAATTTGGAAGATGAGACTATGGAGGCAGTAACCACAGACAGCTTCCCCAAGAAGCTAGGCTGTTGAGGAGAGGGACGGACCATAGTGACAGGATGAAAAGGGATGCGCCAGTAAGCAGTTTTTCCTTCTTTGTTGTCAGGATGTGTAAATAGTCTTTATTTTTCAATTAGAAGTGTTAGTTTCTGACTTTTTGATCTGAGCCCCTGTCAAAAAACACGTGAAAGTAAACAAAAGTGAATGCCAGAATCCTACTACCCGGCTAGGAAGCGTTTCGTTGCAAACTTCATAAATTCTGGCTTATTCTGCCCCGGTAAGTGCAGATCTGTGTTTACTGTCACATTTGATGTATACAGGCTATTGTGCCACCTCCAAACTAAGCCTCTGTGAAGGTTGTCACTGCCAGACTATAGGAGAGGTTTCCCCAGAGTTAGGCAGAAACTGGGTAGGATTCATTTTAGATTCTTTGCCAGTGTGATAGGCAGATCCTGATCTGGAAGGTGGAAAATTTCTTCTTGGTAAATTTGCTATCTGCATTCAAGGAAGCAACTTTATTTTTAGACAGAGTTTATCTTTTTCTCTCTGATTTTAAGCTATTCTTTATCCTCAGTGGACATTGGTCGTTTTTCACTTCTGTTGCAACTCCTGCACCCACAGCACACATGGCAGTGTGCCGCGAACGGGGTTTCCAGCCGGGGAGCACGGTGCGAAGGTCGGGTGCGTGAAACCCAGGGCACTCTTGGGAAGGTGCTAGTGAGTTGTCCCTGGTGGGGTGGAGAACGGATGAGAGCCAGCGCTGGGACTCCTGGCAGCATTAACGGTCTGTTTCCTTGTCTCGTCCCTTCAGTTTCCTTCAGCCTCCAAAGCCTCTGTCTTCACTCAGCACGCTGAGGGATGGAAACTGGAGAGACGGTTGCTACTGACGCTGTCTCGCGCACCCTTGAAGAATGGGAAAGACGTGGAAATGAGGGTTGAGTTACCTAGCTGGCTAGGTAACCGTGAACGTCGGGATATTCTTTCCCTTTTGCATTTTAACATATTTACTGCATTGTTTTCCAATGGACCAAGCACCAGAGACTAATTATTGCACTTAATATTTGCCTGAGATAATACTGCAACGTTCTCAAATCCACGGTTGCAGTATTGTGACACTTAGATCTAGGAAGTTTTTGTAGAACTGCTATGTACCTGAATACTTTTTGAGAGAATTGAGATGTATCAATAATGCTTTCTTTGCCATGAGTTTTTTAAAGTAACTTGTTCTATTTACTTACGTGTTCTAAACATCTTCCCATTACATGTTCTGTATTTTAATACATTGCATATTTACAACTAGGTTCTATAATTTATGCTTTGAAATTTACTTTTTTATAGTTTACAGGAATTTTATTTTTTGTGCCTATTTCTTTTTACACCTATGTGAACCACTATGGAACAACTTAAATTTTGTGCCATAAAAATATTTTTGTGGTAAGGTACTATTTTTTTAGCTCTAGGGATATATCAGCAAAAATCCACCATACAATTTGAAAGACCTAATTTTATGTTGAATGAGCACAACATAAGCTGAAGCATTGCAAGGAGATAGCCAGACAGCAGTTAGATGGTCTTGTCTTTTTCATTGTTAATTTATTGTCCTACGTGGGTTTCAGATTTATAAAGGCATCACAGGCTCATTGCACTCAATACCTGCAATGTTTGCTACTGTACCACAATTGATTTTCAATACTTTATTACAGAGGATGAGAAACTGTAATGTTTTATTAACAATGCTTCTGGAAATGAATGCATTTTAAAGCAAATAAATCTTTTTGATAGACCTTTTACAAAACCCATTTGCACTAATGAATGCTTTCTTATGGTATATGACTTAATATTTGTTACTGTGTACATTGCTCTTTTGGAATGTTCCGAAATAAAGACTATTTCAGCAATACCAGGTCACGCATGAATGTGCAGCATAAGCAGTATAAATACCATTTCTGTGTTTCACGATAATTGTGAAAGCAGTCATTGTCGCTGTGTATCTCGCACACAGCATTTAGATCTGAAGCAGGTAGGCAGAATACTTACACTTGTGAAAATTATTCCTCTAGAATGCTCCTGATAAGAAATGGGAGGTTTTGGGTCTCAGGCCATCAACATTCAAGTAGCCTCTTGCCCAGAAATACATATATGGATGAACGCTGTCCACAGAGATTAATATTTTACAGGGGTTGAATTTGAAATACTGTCTCAGTATCAGCAAAATCTTATACACTACATCTGGTAGACGTTGGAAAACTTTTCACCTCAAGGTACTAGGGAAAGGTTAGGCGAAGGTTTTAATGGTAAGTTTTAAAATAGAAACTTCTATATAATCCCATCTAGAATGGCATTTAATTAACCTGCGAGGTAAATGAAATGTGAGCTAGTGGAGGGGAGATACCAAAGGGGGGGGGGGGGAGTTATGTTTCTTGAGCACTCCTTTGGTGAGGAAAACTGTTCTAGAGACTTCACGTTCGTTTGTCTATCCCAGATCACCTACTGTTCTTACAAGGTAAAGATCCGAGCCCCAGATAGCACATTAACCTCATATAAACATCTAGCTCCTAGCGAAGCCGACTTACAAATCTGGGTTTAGCTGATCTCAAAAATCTGTTTTACCGCTGTGCTCTTTCTATGAGCAGATATCGTTAATACATCTTTAAAAAATGGGTTCATATTCTGAGGAAATTAAAGGATTAAATTCATTTTTAGGACAAATATATCTATTCAAAAAGGTCTGTTTAGCCCTTGGGATAAAAAAGATCTCCGCGTCTTGGATCTCACATTCTACCTGGTGGGAGAAACAGTAAACAGTAAGTGAATCACATGATTGGTCCATACTGGTCTGGGAGGGAAAAGAGGTGCTCAAGGTAAGGAGGTGAGGTCAAAGCAAGAGAAAACAGAGATAGGAAGAGATCACGCTATTCTATTAAATGTCATCTGGACAAATCTCATTAAGAGGAAGAAGGAGAAGTGGTCCTAAAGTTCCTTCACAGACTTTCCCCTCGACTTCTACAGAACACAGAGTGGTATCCATCTCAATGGATGCCCTAGGGTCGTGGTTCTCAGTGTGGTCCCCACATCAGCTCTTGGGAACTTATCAGAAATGCAGATTGTCAAGCCCCTCCCCGGACCTGTTGGGACAGCCCTCGAGGTGATTTGCAGAACCTCCTCCGAGAAAGACTTGCTGGGAAGGAGGGAACCGCCTATGCAAAGGTTTAGGAAGAGCAAGGCCAATGTGGCTGCAAGCAGACAGGACAGGGAGGAAAGTAGTAGAGATCAGGGCAAGATCATGTAGGGCTTTGTGGCCTGCAATGAGGAGTTTCATTTTACTTTGGAATGGGAGCTGTGCGTAGTTGTGAGCCACAGAGTTCATGCTCTGCCTTATGTTTAAATATGCTACCCTGGCATTTGGTGGGAATAGACGAACCTACTTCAGTAATCCAAGCAAGAGAGAAGGAATTGAACCAGGAGGATCACAGTGGAGGTGGTAAAAATGGTCAGCTTTGGAATATGTTCTAAAAGTACAGCCATCGTGATTCTTTATGGATTGGACATACTCTGTTCAGAAATGAAAAGCATTTAGGGCTGGCAATCAGAAGGATGGAGTCTCTCTGGTAGAAATGGGGAAGGCCATGGGGAAGTACGCGTGAAAGCCATGGTTCCGGCTGAGATCACCAGCGTGAGTTTAGATAGATAAGAGGACTAAGGACAGACAGCTGGCCACATGTGCTTCTAGCTTATGGGAGTTCCTTGTATTGGGTAAAGACATCCTGAGAGCTTAGTTTTCAAACATGGAAGGGAGCTATGGTGTTGGTTTCACACGGAATCTAGCATGACTTCTATTTATAATAGTTAGCTATCACAGTCTAACGAGTTACCACAAAACTTAGTGACCTAAGAGAGTATCTCACAGTTTCTGTGGGTCTGGAATCTAGCCACAGCCTAGCTCAGTCTTCTGGCTTAGGGTCTCTACCATGGCTGCAGTGTGTCAGCTAGGGCTGCAGTCATGGGGAGACTCGCCTAGGAAAGAATCAGCTTCCATGCTTGCTGACGGGGTTGTTGGCAGGGTTCATTTCTTTGTGTGCCATTGACCAGAAGCTGTCCTCAGTTTCTTCCACATGGAATTCTCCTTGGGCAGCTTACAACACAGTGCTTGCTTCCTCTGAACAAACAAGTGAGAGGTGCGAGAAAGTGCACCAGAAATATGGAAATTAGCCTTATAACTTGAAGCGATATCCCTTCCCTTTGCCATAGTCTATTCATTGCAAGAAGTCACTAAGTCCAGCCCTCATTCAAGGTGAGGGACTATCACAAGAATGTTAATACCTGGAGACAAGGATCTTACAAGCTGTCTGCAAAATACTGCCATCAACTTTACTAGATGATGCCAATCTCATTTCCAAAATGATTGTAACACTGTACCTATTTGCCATCAGTATGAGAATTCCTGTTACTATATACCCTTAGTGTTACAATGTCTTTAACTTTCTAACCTATGGGCATGTAGTAGTGTCTCATGATTTCAATTTGCATTTCCTTTGTTGCTAGTTGAGATCGAATACTTTTTCATTTGTTATGTTGAACATTGGCATATCTTTCATGGATTCCTTTTCAGGTCTCTTGCCCATTTTTCTGTTGGGGTTTTCTGACTGGTTTGTAGTTCTTTATAAAGCCTGGTGTAAGCCTTTTGTCAGTTATATGTGTTACATCTTCACATTGTGTAGCTTACCTTTTATTCTCTTGATGGTGTATTTTTATAGACTTACTAAGTATAGTACCACGTATCATTCCTTTAAGATTAGTCATTTTATAGCTGATTTAAAGAGTATTTTCCTACCCTGGAATCGTGATTATATTCTGTATTCCCAAAGCTCTATTATTTTGCTTTCCACCTATAATTTTTTATTGTCCATGTGGGTGTCTAGTTCTAATAACACTGAAAACTTCATCCTTACCTTAGTTTTTCTTTGTCAAAAAGCAGATGCCTTTGTGTGTGTGTATCTATTTCAACTATCTATTCTTGCACCAGAACCATATTGTTTTAAACGCTGTAGCCTTACAATAAGTTTCGCTGAATAGCAAAGCAATCTTGTGTCTTATTTTCCCTTAAGATGTCTTGGTTATTCTTGTCCCTTTAAGCTTTGTTCAAAAATATATATAGACATTCAGTCAGTGACATTCCAGAAAAAAAAAATCCTGTTGGAATTTTGATTGGAATTGCATTGAACTTAGTTTGGGAGAAATTGATTCTTTACAATATTGAGTCTTACAATCCATGGACATAGTCTGCATCTTTTATTGATCGAGGTATTCCTTAATCTCTCAATTAAAATGTGCAGTTTCCCCATGGAACACTTGTATACTTTTTGTCAGTTGAGTTTCTGGATAGTTGGTATTTTTATGCAATTGTAAGGGATATTTTTTAAAATTTCATTTCTGAGGTTTTGCATGTTTTATTCAACTTTACATTTATATCAGTTATATTAATTTATCTTTGGAGGCTTTACTTCACAGTTAAATGTGTGAATGTTTTATTTCTTACTTTTCTGTCCTAATTTCTTTCTTTTTCTTGGCTATGATCTTCAATGCTGTATTAAATATAAAGGAGAATATTTTTCTTTTTGCTAATATCAAAAAGAAAGCCTATTTACCATTAACTTTCAAATTTGCTAAGAGAATTTTTAATTGTAAAAGTGAATTTGAACAACCTTTATCTACGTCTATTAAAATATCTTAGTCTTAATATGCCAACTTTATGACGGATTTTTAAATATTGAATCAACTTTGAATTATTGACATAAATCCAATTTGGGACATTTTATTCTTCTAAAAGATAGGTGGATTTGATTTACTAACGGTTAGGGGTTTTGCTCAGTATTTTGAATACGATTGATCTGTATTAGGTTTTGGAATTATGATAGTGTTAGACTCATAAAATGAATTGGGAAGTACTTTATGTTCTATCTGGATGAGCTTGTGTAATATTGGCATTATTTCTCTTTTATTTTTTTAAACATTTTTAATTTTTATTTATTTTTGAGAGAGAGGGAGACACAGAATCCGAAGCAGCCTCCAGGCTCTGAGGTGTCAGCACAGAGACTAATGTGAGGCTCGAACTCACGAGTCATGAGATCATGGCCTGAGTCAACATCAGATGCTTAACTGACTGAGCCATCCAGGCGCCCCTTATTTCTCTTACTTTTAAAACAGGTGATATGTCTCAGTGGTGAAGCCATTGTGGCCTGGAACCCAGGTCTGTTTTAGAAACCTGGCATTGTGTCTACTTATTGTACTTCCCCAAGCATTATGAGAAAACCCACCTAGTGGTGGACACCTATATACCCCTCATACTTCGAATTTTGCTTCATGTCTTTTGAGGGCATAGGATTTGGTGAATATATATTTAGGTATTATTAGAACATTAAACAGGTTCACTATTATTGGACCTATTCTTATTTTTTTAAGGTCTCAAAGTCTATTTTTCTGATATTAAGTAGCTATATCAGCTTTCTTTTAGTGTTTGTAGGATATAGATTTTTTAAACCTTTACCGTCAAACTTCTATCCTTTTTATGTGAGAACAGCATATAGTTCAGTTTTTAACCTAGTATGAAAATCTTTGCTCTTCAGCGTGAGTATTTAAGCCATTAGTATAGAAAATTCCTGACATATTTGAATATAAACGTACCACCTTCTCATGAGCCATTTGTTACGTGTTGCTTTTCTCTCCTATTACTTTGAAAAGTATACCCTAATGCTCTTTTGCCGTCTGTAGTGGTTCCCCAAGGAATTACAATTTTCATTGTAACCTATCAAAGAATATTCATCTTAACATTTCCCATCCTCCTAGGCAAAACAAGGACATCCTTACATCTAATCTAGTGTCATACTAGACATTAGCCTCCCGACACCTAATCTCTGTACACGCAATTTAAGTCTCAGCCAGGGATTGGGGAAGGAAGATCATATATAGATTTGGGGGCTCTCCGAAATTCAGAGAAAACAGAGTCAGCCATGTAAACAGTGCAACACCGTATGATTAAAAAATATTTAGAGAAAGTGATGGGACCAAGGGAATGATCAGCAGGTGAAGTTGCAAGTTTCCCCAGCAGTGTTTGTATTTCATCGTAAACCAGGCCCCGAGTTTACTTGCCCAACAGTTATTGACAGACTAGTATTTGTCAGCTTTGTGCCACATGCCGAGGGTATCACAGTCAATAAATCGGGTCTGGTCCCTGCCTTCGTGGAAGTTACACTGTTGATTCATTTGAGGGTAAAATCAAAATACTATGTCCTACCTATATAGAATAAGGGGTTAGAAGAGGAGGACAAGGATGATTTACCTAAAGGGGGTGCTTCAGAAAGGCCTGAGAAGAGGGTATTTAAGCTGAGGATTTATAGGATTAATTAAATGAGGAGAAGGAGAAAGATTATTTTAGAGATGGGGGAGAATTTGGAGTGTAAAAAAAGCAAAAGGAGACTGGTGGAGCTGGACCTTAGGGTGCTAGCGACAGGACTGGCCACATGAATTTGGGGTCCAGTACAAAATGAAAATGTAGGGGTGCTTGGGTGGCTCAGTCGGTTGAGCATCTGACTTCAGCTCGGGTCATGATCTGGCAGTTCATGGGTTTGATCCCCCTGTCAGGCTCTGTGCTGACAGCTTGGAGCCTGGAGCCTGCTTCAGATCCTGTGTCTCCCCCTCTCTCTCTCTGCCACTCCTCCGCTCATGCTCTGTCTCTCTCTCAAAAATAAAAATAAACGTTAAAAAATTAAAAATTAAAATGTAAAATGAATATCGAAGACACTAAGAATGTTAGGATGGCAACAGCAGAACACTAAGCCAATCAAAGGGCCCCTCAGAGCACAGGGCTACATGCCCCTATGCAGGTCGCAGGACCTGGAGCCAGCCCTGGCTGGAGGGAGAGTGGGGAGAGCTGAGTTGGGAGAAGAGATGGGCATGATCCTGTAGAACCTCAAGTACGGATGGACTGTGAATTGTATTTGAAGTTCAATGGGAAACTGTGTAACACTGACATCATGCTCTTCCTATGGGCTAGACCCTCTGCTGCTACATTCTTTAGTTTTTCCTAATTTAATCATCACACAACCTTACTGTTCTAAAATCTGTGGGATTTATGGAGGTGATGGAGGACATGAAGAAATCACCATGTTTGCAAGATTTTATTAGTGACACTTCCCGAGAGGAAGGGGCAGTCATGCCAAGCAGGGCCATGTGAGAAGTATCAGGCTTTGTTCAGGGGGGCAGAAGAAAGAGCGAGGGGAAAGTATAGGCTGGAGACTTTATTGGGGCTCCTGTGGGGAAAGCAGAGTAAACATTTTAGGATGGGCTCGTTTGACTAATGCCAGTGGGTTCAGGGCTGGAGAGGTGGTTTCTGGTTGCCCAGTAGTTGGCCCTGGAATGATTCAGGGCAGGAGAAATTTGGTTTGGTGTATGAGAATTGCCAAAGAAAGTGGGTGGGCAGCATCAGATCAGCAGGTCTGCACAGGTAAGCTTACAGGAGAGAGGTCAGCACCTTGATAGTTTGGCCCTGTGATGAATGGATGTCAAATAGATGCAACAAATCTTCGAACGCCTACTGATGATCTCCATTTTATCTTTTTGTTACATCCTATGACTTATTTTGTAACTGGAAATTTGGCCTTTTTCACCCCTTTCACCAATTTTGGCCACTTCCCACCCTCTGCCACTACCTTTCTGTTCTTTTTATCTCTGAGGTTTTTTTTTTTTTTTCTTCTTCTTAAAGATTCTACCTATAAGTGGTGAGATATGCTGATTTGTCTATTAGTCCCATTTTAAAGATGGGGAAACTCAGGTTCAGATTGGTTAGAAAACTTGCCTGTGATCATAGAACTATTAAGTGCCAGAGCCTGGCAAAAAGCAGTAATTAGGACAAATGTGAATTTCAAACTCACTTTATATGGAGGCAAAAGGAAGATGGTGGAGTAGGAGGATCCTGAGCTCACCTTGTCTCCCCTCCCACCACCACCCCCGCCCCCGCCAGACACCCCAAGGTAACAGCTGTACTTGTGAAACTAACTCTGAAAATGATGTGAATGCTGGCAGAACAGATCTTCCACAGTTAATGCCAGAGAGGAGGACGTATGGTTGGGAACCAAAACCCTGGCAAGACTAACCACCACGTGGGGGACACCACAAACACAGAGAAGAGAGAGGATCAGACCCTATGCCAGAAACTCCAGGTACTGTGGGCCCACACTGGGAAAATGAGTCCCCATAATATCTAGCTTTGAAAACCGGTGGGGCTTGGGAGGGAAGTTAATTAAGATGGCAGAGTAGTAGGGGGACCCTGAGTCAACCTCATCCCTCAAACACATCCCTTGAGCTGAGGATTAAGAAAACAATCTACACAACTGGAGGAAGAGAACATGGCAGATGTGAGATTCAGAGCTGTGAATTGGGGAAAGGAAAGCTGTGGTGCTGTAGAGGGAAGGGAACCCTTTCCCCAGAGAGTGGTCAGGAAAAGGGAGAGTGGTAGGGTGTGAGCTACGTGTAAGGTTTGGGCAACACTCTGTGGTGTGGGGATCCCCTGGGTGGCACTGGGAGACATTCCAGGTGTATATTGGGAAGAAGGTTTTTTTTGCCTCTCCGAGGACTAAGGGCCTGCTGGGAGCTATTGAGTGGCCTTTCAACATCAAGAAACAGAAACACATGTAGATGGCAGATATCCTTGTTGCAGCTTTTTACTGTGTGCGACAGCAGACTCCAGCCACTGGGCATGTTGGAGGAGGGGAGTGGGTCTGTGATTTACCATGCCCTTTAAGATTTGGAGCTTTGAATCCCAGCCACGGGCCAGAGAGAGAGCACAACTGTAGTGCTGGGTGTGCCAACTTCTGGGCACAGACAGGTTAAGAATAAGAATCTGACAAAAGCCTGGGACACTTTTCTTTGAGGGCCTCTTGAACAGAGGCAGCCACAAGTTGCCCTTAGTGGGGTGATGCCATTGTCCGCCGCCCCGCCAACAGCATGGTCAGACTTCAGAGAGAAACACAGCGCTATCTGGTGGAGGCTGGAACCACTTACACCAAGTCCCACCCACCTGTACCCTGGAGGCTCATTTCCACTAAAACATGTCTACCTGAGGATCAGCACAGCAGGCCCCTCCTTCAGAAGGCCAGCACAAATCCTTTCTACCCACTTGCTCTACAGATTATAGTATGCTGCAATGTTTCAGCTCTAGGGGAAACTGGATCTAGCTTAGGTTTTGGGTTTTGTTTTGTTTGTTAATTTGTTCATTGTCTTTGCTTCTGTTTTTGTTTATTTTTTAATTTTCTTTCCGTTTTTCTTTCTTGGATACAGAAAGAAATTTTATTTCTATTTCTTTCATTGTTTAAAGTAAAAATTTAATTTCTCTTCTTCTCTCTTTTCTCTCTTCTCTTTTTTCTTTTCTTTTCTTTCTCTTTTCTATCAAGCTTCTCTTAATAAGCAGACCAAAACACACCTAGGACTAGCTTCCTTTATTTGATTTTGTTTTATTTTTAATTTTTTATTTTATTAATTTTTTTCTTCCTCCAAAATGACAAGATGGAAGAATTCACCCCAAAAGAAAGAACAGGAAGAAACAGCCAGGAATTTAATCAACACAGATATAACTAAGATATCTAAAACTAGAATTTAAAACTATGATTATGAGAATACTAGCTGGCATTGAGAAAAGCATAGAAGACATCGGAGAATCCCTTTCCGCAGAGATAAAAGAGCTAAAATCTAGCCAGGCCAAAATTAAAAAAGCCATCACCGAGATGCAATCTTGAATAGATGCCATGGAGGCGAGGATGGATGAAGCAGAGCAGAAAATTAGTGATATAGAAGATAAAATTATGGAAAATAATGAAGCTGAAAAGAAGAGGAAACAAAGGCAGATGATCATGATACAAAACTTAGAGAACTCAGAAACTTATTAAAGAGGAATAACATTCATATCATTGGAGTCTTAGAGGATGAAAAGAGAAAAAAGGGACAGAATGTTTATGTGAGCAAATTATCGCTGAAAACTTCACTAATTTGGGGGAGGACATAGACATTAAAGTCCAAGATGCACAGAGAACTCCCATTAAATTTAACAATATCCAACCATCACCAAGGCATATCATAGTCAAATTCACAAATTACACAGACAAGAAAAGAATCATGAAAGCAGCAAGGGGAAAAAATTTTTTTTTAACTAAAAGGAAGACAGATCAGGCTTGCAGCAGATCTGTCCACAGAAACATGGCAAGCCAGAAAGGAGTGGCAGGATATATTTAACATGCTAAATGGGAAAAATATGCAGCCAAGAATTCTTTATCCAGCAAGCCTGTCATTCAGAATAGAAGGAGAGATAAAAAGTCTCCCAGTTAAACAAAAACTAAAAGAGTTTGTGACCACTAACCCAGCCTTGCAAGAAATTTTAAGGGAGACTCTTAGAGTAGAAGAAAAATAAACAAGCAAAAAAGACCAAAAGCAACAGAGACTAGAAATGACCAGAGAAAATCACCAGAAACACCAACTCTACAGGTAACAAATGGCACTAAATTCATATCTTTCAATAATCACTCTGAATGTAAATGGACTAAATTCTCCAATCAAAAGACATGAGGTATCAGAACAGATTAAAAAACAAAAACAAAAACAAAAAACAAGACTGAGGCGCCTGGGTGGCTCAGTCGGTTAAGCATCCGACTGGAGCTCAGGTCATGATCTCATGGTTCATGAGTTTGAGCCCTGCATCGGGCTCTGTGCTGACAGCTCAGAGTCTGGAACCTGCAGCCTGCTTTGGATTCTGTGTCTGCCTCTCTCTCTGCCCCTCTCCCACTCACTCTCTGTCTCTGTCTCTCAAAAATAAATAAATGTTAAAAAAAAAAAAAAAAAAGATCTGTCTATACCCTGCCTACAAGAGACTCATTATAGACCTAAAGAAACCTGCAGTTTGAAAGTGAGGGGATGGAGAACTATTTGTCATGCTAATGGACATCAAAAGAAAGCCAGTGTAGCCATACTTCTCTCAGCCAAACTAGATTTTAAAATAAAGACTGTAACAAGAGATGAAGAAGAAAATTGTATGATAATTAAGGGGTCTATCCACCAAGAAGATCTAGGAGTTGTGAATATTTATGACCCCAACTTGAAAGAATCTTAATATATAAGTCAATTACTAACAAATATAAAAAAAACTCAATGTTAAAGTCCCATACTATTATTGTATTATTTAATACCCCACTTACAACAATGGATACATCATCTCAGCAGAAAATCAACAAGGAAGCAATGGCTTTGAATGACACACTGGACTGGCTAGGCTTAACAGATATACTCAAAACATTTCATCCTAAAGCAGAATACACATTCTTTTCAAGTGCACATGGAACATTCTTCAGAATAGATCAGATACTGGGTCACAAATCAGCCCTCAACAAGTACAGAAAGACTGAAATCATACCATGCATATTTTCAGACAACAAAGCTATGAAACTTGAACCACAAGAAAAAATGTGGAAAAACCACAAATACTTGGAAGTTAAAGAACATCCTAAAGAATGAATTGGCTAACCAAGAATTTAAACAGGAAATAAAAAAAGTACATGGAAACCAATGAAAATGAAAACATAGCAGTCCAAAACCT
Organism: Panthera leo; assembly: GCF_018350215.1. NCBI lineage: Eukaryota > Metazoa > Chordata > Mammalia > Carnivora > Felidae > Panthera > Panthera leo. Next base: position 51,622,550 of record NC_056679.1, read on the forward strand.
TTGGGATACAGCAAAAGCAGTCATAAAATGGAAGTATATAGCAATCTAGGTCTTCCTAAAGAAGGAAGAAATGTGTCAAATATACAACCTAAACTTACACTAAAGGAGCTGGAAAAAGAACGGCAAATAAAGCCCAAACCCAACAGAAGAAGGGAAATAATAAAGATTAGAACAGAAATCAATGACATCAGGGGCACCTGGGTGGCTCAGTCGGTTAAGCATCCGACTTTGGCTCAGGTCATGACCTCACAGTTTGTGAGTTCAAGCCCCACATCAGGCTCTGCACTGACAGTTCAGAGCCTGGAACCTGCTTCCAATTCTGTGTCTCCTTCTCTCTCTCTCTCTCGCTCTCTGTCTCTCAAAAGTAAATAAATATTAAAAAATTTTAAAAAATCAATGACATCAAAATAAAAAACAGAACAGATCAATGAAAACAAGGGTCTGGTTCTTTGAAAGAATTAAAAAATTGATAAACCCCTCACTAGACGTATCAAAAAGAACAAGGAAAGAACTCACATAAATAAAATCATGAATGAAAGAGAAATCACAACCAACACTGCAGGAATACAAACAATATAAGAGAGTACTATGAGAAATTATATACCAACAAATTGGACAATCTGGAAGAAATGGATGAATTCCTAGAACCATATAAACTACCAAAAATAGAAACAGGAAGAAATAGAAATTTTGAACAGAATCCTAACTAGTAAAGAAATTGAATCAGTAATCAAAAATCCCCCAAATAAGAGTCCACGGCTGGATGGCTCTCAGGGGAATTCTACCAAACATTTAAAGAAGAATTCTTTAGAAGAATTCAAAAGAATACATATTCTTTTGAAACTGTTCCAAAAAATAGAAATGGAAGGAAAGCTTCCAAACTCATTCTATGAGGCCAGCATTACCTTGATTCCAAAACCAGACAAACCTACTAAAAAGAATTACAGGTTAACGTCCCTGATGAAACTTGATGCAAAAATTCTCAACAAGATACTAGCAAACCAAATATAACAATACATCAAAAGCCTTATTCACCACAGTCAAGTGGGAATTATTCCTGGGCTTCAGGGGTGGTTCAATATCCACAAAATCAATGTGATATACCACATTAATAAAAGAAAGGATAAGAGATGGGATAGGAAGATGGCGGCGTAGGAGGACGCTGGGCTCACCGCGCGTCCTGCTGATCACTTAGATTCCACCTACACCTGCCTAAATAACCCAGAAAACCGCCAGAGGATTAGCAGAACGGAGTCTCCGGAGCCAAGCGCAGACGAGAGGCCCACGGAAGAGGGGCCCCTCCTGAAGTGGATCACCTAAGGAGAAGCGAGCTAAGCCTGCCCCTCCTGCCCCCCCATGCACCTTGCCTACCCACCCCAGCTAATACGCCAGATCCCCAGCACCACAAGCCTGGCAGTGTGCAAGTAGCCCAGATGGGCCACGCCACCCCACAGTGAATCCCGCCCCTAGGAGAGGATAAGAGAAGGCACACACCAGTCTGACTGTGGCCCCAGCGGTGGGCTGGGGGCAGACATCATGTCTGACTGCGGCCCCGCCCACCAACTCCAGTTATACACCACAGCACAGGGGAAGTGCCCTGCAGGTCCCCACTACTCCAGGGACTATCCAAAATGACCAAACGGAAGAATTCCCCTCAGAAGAATCTCCAGGAAATAACAACAGCTAATGAACTGATCAAAAAGGATTTAAATAATATAACAGAAAGTGAATTTAGAATAATAGTCATAAAATTAATCACTGGGCTTGAAAACAGTATAGAGGACAGCAGAGAATCTCTTGCTACAGAGATCAAGGGACTAAGGAACAGTCACGAGGAGCTGAAAAATGCTTTAAACGAAATGCAAAACAAAATGGAAACCACGATGGCTCGGCTTGAAGAGGCAGAGGAGAGAATAGGTGAACTAGAAGATAAAGTTATGGAAAAAGAGGAAGCTGAGAAAAAGAGAGATAAAAAAATCCAGGAGTATGAGGGGAAAATTAGAGAACTAAGTGATACACTAAAAAGAAATAATATACGCATAATTGGTATCCCAGAGGAGGAAGAGAGAGGGAAAGGTGCTGAAGGTGTACTTGAAGAAATAATAGCTGAGAACTTCCCTGAACTGGGGAAAGAAAAGGGCATTGAAATCCAAGAGGCACAGAGAACTCCCTTCAGACGTAACTTGAATCGATCTTCTGCACGACATATCATAGTGAAACTAGCAAAATACAAGGATAAAGAGAAAATTCTGAAAGCAGCAAGGGATAAACGTGCCCTCACATATAAAGGGAGACCTATAAGACTCGTGACTGATCTCTCTTTTGAAACTTGGCAGGCCAGAAAGGACTGGCACGATATCTTCAGTGTGCTAAACAGAAAAAATATGCAGCCGAGAATCCTTTATCCAGCAAGTCTGTCATTTAGAATAGAAGGAGAGATAAAGGTCTTCCCAAACAAACAAAAACTGAAGGAATTTGTCACCACGAAACCAGCCCTACAAGAGATCCTAAGGGGGATCCTGTGAGACAAAGTACCAGAGACATCACTACAAGCATAAAACATACAGACATCACAATGACTCTAAATCCATATCTTTCTATAATAACACTGAATAATTTACTGAATGTAAATGGATTAAATGCGCCAACCAAAAGACATAGGGTATCAGAATGGATAAAAAAACAAGACCCATCTATTTGCTGTCTACAAGAGACTCATTTTAGACCTGAGGACACCTTTAGATTGAGAGTGAGGGGATGGAGAACTATTTATCATGCTACTGGAAGCCAAAAGAAAGCTGGAGTAGCCATACTTATATCAGACAAACTGGACTTTAAATTAAAGGCTGTAACAAGAGATGAACAAGGGCATTATATAATAATTACAGGGTCTATCCATCAAGAAGAGCTAACAATCATAAATGTCTATGTGCCGAATACCAGAGCCCCCAAATATATAAAACAATTACTCATAAACATAAGCAACCTTATTGATAAGAATGTGGTCATTGCAGGGGACTTTAACACCCTACTTACAGAAATGGATAGATCATCTAGACACACGGTCAATAAAGAAACAAGGGCCCTGAATGATACATTGGATCAGATGGACTTGACAGATATATTTAGAACTCTGCATCCCAAAGCAACAGAATATACTTTCTTCTCGAGTGCACATGGAACATTCTCCAAGATAGATCATATACTGGGTTACAAGACAGCCCTTCATAAGTTTACAAGAATTGAAATTATACCATGCATACTTTCAGACCACAATGCTATGAAGCTTGAAATCAACCACAGGAAAAAGTCTGGAAAACCTCCAAAAGCGTGGAGGTTAAAGAACACCCTACTAAAGAATGAGTGGGTCAACCAGGCAATTAGAGAAGAAATTAAAAAATATATGGAAACAAACGAAAATGAAAATACAACAATCCAGGGGCGCCTGGGTGGCTCAGTTGGTTAGGCGTCCGACTTCGGCTCAGGTCACGATCTCGCGGTATGTGAGTTCGAGCCCCGCGTCGGGCTCTGTGCTGACTGCTCAGAGCCTGGAGCCTGTTTCAGATTCTGTGTCTCCCTCTCTCTCTGACCCTCCCCCGTTCATGCTCTGTCTCTGTCTCAAAAATAAATAAATGTTTAAAAAAAACATTTAAAAAAAAAAAAGAAAAAGAAAATACAACAATCCAAACGCTTTGGGACGCAGCGAAGGCAGTCCTGAGAGGAAAATACATTGCAATCCAGGCCTATCTCAAGAAACAAGAAAAATCCCAAATACAAAATCTAACAGCACACCTAAAGGAAATAGAAGCAGAACAGCAAAGGCAGCCTAAACTCAGCAGAAGAAGAGAAATAATAAAGATCAGAGCAGAAATAAAAAATATAGAATCTAAAAAAACGGTAGAGCAGATCAACGAAACCAAGAGTTGGTTTTTTGAAAAAATAAACAAAATTGACAAACCTCTAGCCAGGCTTCTCAAAAAGAAAAGGGAGATGACCCAAATAGATAAAATCATGAATGAAAATGGAATTATTACAACCTCAGAGATACAAACAATTATCAGGGAATACTATGAGAAATTATATGCCAACAAATTGGACAACCTGGAAGAAATCGACAAATTCCTAAACACCCACACTCTTCCAAAACTCAATCAGGAGGAAATAGAAAGCTTGAACAGACCCACAACTAGCGAAGAAATTGAATTGGTTATCAAAAATCTCCCAACAAATAAGAGTCCAGGACCAGATGGCTTCTCAGGAGAGTTCTACCAGACGTTTAAAGCAGAGATAATACCTATCCTTCCAAGCTATTCCAAGAAATAGAAGGGGAAGGAAAACTTCCAGACTCATTCTATGAAGCCAGTATTACTTTGGTTCCTAAACCAGACAGAGACCCAGTAAAAAAAGAGAACTACAGGCCAATATCCCTGATGAATATGGATGCAAAAATTCTCAATAAGATATTAGCAAATCGAATTCAACAGCATATAAAAAGAATTATTCACCATGATCAAGTGGGATTCATTCCTGGCATGCAGGGCTGGTTCAACATTCGCAAATCAATCAACGTGATACATCACATTAATAAAAAAAAAGAGAAGAACCATATGATCCTGTCAATCGATGCAGAAAAGGCCTTTGACAAAATCCAGCACCCTTTCTTAATAAAAACCCTTGAGAAAGTCGGGATAGAAGGAACATACTTAAACATCATAAAAGCCATTTATGAAAAGCCCACAGCTAACATCATCCTCAATGGGGAAAAACTGAGAACTTTTTCCCTGAGATCAGGAACACGACAGGGATGCCCACTCTCACCGCTGTTGTTTAATATAGTGTTGGAAGTTCTAGCATCAGCAATCAGACAACAAAAGAAAATCAAAGGCATCAAAATTGGCAAAGATGAAGTCAAGCTTTCACTTTTTGCAGATGACATGATATTATACATGGAAAATCCGATAGACTCCACCAAAAGTCTGCTAGAACTGATACATGAATTCAGCAAAGTCGCAGGATACAAAATTAATGTACAGAAATCAGTTGCATTCTTATACACTAATAATGAAGCAACAGAAAGACAAATAAAGAAACTGATCCCATTCACAATTGCACCAAGAAGCATAAAATACCTAGGAATAAATCTAACCAAAGATGTAAAAGATCTGTATGCTGAAAACTATAGAAAGCTTATGAAGGTAATTGAAGAAGATTTAAAGAAATGGAAAGACATTCCCTGCTCATGGATTGGTAGAATAAATATTGTCAAAATGTCAATACTACCCAAAGCTATCTACACATTCAATGCAATCCCAATCAAAATTGCACCAGCATTCTTCTCGAAACTAGAACAAGCAATCCTAAAATTCATATGGAACCACAAAAGGCCCCGAATAGCCAAAGTAATTTTGAAGAAGACCAAAGCAGGAGGCATCACAATCCCAGACTTTAGCCTCTACTACAAAGCTGTAATCATCAAGACAGCATGGTATTGGCACAAAAACAAACACATAGACCAATGGAATAGAATAGAAACCCCAGAACTAGACCCACAAACGTATGGCCAACTCATCTTTGACAAAGCAGGAAAGAACATCCAATGGAAAAAAGACAGTCTCTTTAACAAATGGTGCTGGGAGAACTGGACAGCAACATGCAGAAGGTTGAAACTAGACCACTTTCTCACACCATTCACAAAAATAAACTCAAAATGGATAAAGGACCTGAATGTGAGACAGGAAACCATCAAAACACTAGAGGAGAAAGCAGGAAAAGACCTCTCTGACCTCAGCCGTAGCAATCTCTTACTCGACACATCCCCAAAGGCAAGGGAATTAAAAGCAAAAATGAATTACTGGGACCTTATGAAGATAAAAAGCTTCTGCACAACAAAGGAAACAACCAACAAAACTAAAAGGCAACCAACAGAATGGGAAAAGATATTTGCAAATGACATATCGGACAAAGGGCTAGTATCCAAAATCTATAAAGAGCTCACCAAACTCCACACCCGAAAAACAAATAACCCAGTGAAGAAATGGGCAGAAAACATGAACAGACACTTCTCTAAAGAAGACATCCGGATGGCCAACAGGCACATGAAAAGATGTTCAACGTCGCTCCTCATCAGGGAAATACAAATCAAAACCACACTCAGATATCACCTCACGCTGGTCAGAGTGGCCAAAATGAACAAATCAGGAGACTATAGATGCTGGAGAGGATGTGGAGAAACGGGAACCCTCTTGCACTGTTGGTGGGAATGCAAATTGGTGCAGCTGCTCTGGAAAGCAGTGTGGAGGTTCCTCAGAAAATTAAAAATAGACCTACCCTATGACCCAGCAATAGCACTGCTAGGAATTTACCCAAGGGATACAGGAGTACTGATGCATAGGGGCACTTGTACCCCAATGTTTATAGCAGCACTCTCAACAATAGCCAAATTATGGAAAGAGCCTAAATGTCCATCAACTGATGAATGGATAAAGAAATTGTGGTTTATATACACAATGGAATACTACGTGGCAATGAGAAAGAATGAAATATGGACTTTTGTAGCAACGTGGATGGAACTGGAGAGTGTGATGCTAAGTGAAATAAGCCATACAGAGAAAGACAGATACCATATGGTTTCACTCTTATGTGGATCCTGAGAAACTTAACAGAAACCCATGGGGGAGGGGAAGGAAAAAAAAAAAAAAGAGGTTAGAGTGGGAGAGAGCCAAAGCATAAGAGACTGTTAAAAACTGAGAACAAACTGAGGGTTGATGGGGGGTGGGAGGGAGGGGAGGGTGGGGGATGGGTATTGAGGAGGGCACCTTTTGGGATGAGCACTGGGTGTTGTATGGAAACCAATTTGACAAAAATTTCATATATTGGAAAAAAAAGAGTTATAAGACCAATAAAAAACAATAGGAGAAGTAATAAATGATATAGATATTATAATTAGGATATTAAGATCATATGTTTATTATTGATGGTATGTTCAAGGAAATAGAAAGAAATTAATAAAATGATTAAAATATGGAAATTTCAATAGATATTTGAAACTTATATAAAAGAATCAATCAGCTTAGCAGAATTAAACAATAAAACATCTAAATGTAAAAAAAAAAAAAAAGAAAGGATAAGAACCATATGATCCTCTCAAAAGATGCAGAAAAAGCATTTGACAAAATATAGCATCCTTTCTTGATGAATACCCTCAAAAAAGTAGGGATAGAAGAAATATACTTCAACATCATAAAGGCCATATACAAAAGACTCACAGCTAATATCATCCTCAATGGGGAAAAACTAAGAGCTTTCCCCCTAAGGTCAAGAACACAGCAGGGATGTCTACTCTCACCAATGTCGTTCAACATAATACTGGAAACCCTAGCCTCAGCAATCAGATAACAAAAAGAAATAAAAGGTATACAAATTGTCAAGGAAGAAGTCAAATTTTCACTCTCTGCAGATGACATGATACCCTACGTGGAAAACCCAAAAGACTCCATCAAAAATTTGCTAGAACTGATACATGAATTCAGCAGTCACAGGACATAAAATCAATGTACAGAAATCAGTTGCATTTGTGTATACTAATAATGAAACAGCAGAAAGAGAAATCAAGGAATTGACCCCATTTACAACTGCACCAAAACTCATAAGATACCTAGGAATAAACCCAATTAAAGAGGTAAAACCTAGGTATGCTGAAAATTATAGAATTCTTATGAAAGAAGTTGAGGAAGACACAAAGAAATGGAAGAACATTCCATGCTCATGGATTAGAAGAACAAGTATTGTTAAAATGTCTATACTACCCAAAGCAATCTACATGTTCAATGCCATCCCTATCAAAATAACACCAACATTCTTCACAGAGCCAGAGCAAACAATTCTAAAATGTGTGTAGAACCAGAGAAGACTCTTTATAGACAAAGGAAAACCAAAGCTGGAGGAATCACAATTCCAGACTTGAAGCTGTATTACAAAGCTGTAATCATCAAGGCAGATGGTACTGGCACAAAAACAGACACATAGATCAATGGAACAGAATAGAGAACCCAGAAATGAGCCCACAAATGTATGGCCAACTAATCTTCAACAAACCAGGAAAAAATATCCAATGGAAAATGGTGTTGGGAAAACTGGACAACGACATGCAGAAGAATGAAACTGGGCCACTTTCTTGCACCATACACAAAAAATAAGTTCAAAATGGATGAAAGACCAAAATGTGAGATAGGAAACCATCAAAATCCTGCGGTAAAACACAGGCAGCAACCTCTTTGACGTCAGTGACAGCAACTGCTTACTAGACATGTCTCCAGAGGCAACAGAAACAAAAGCAAACATGAGCTATCGGGACCTCATTAAGATAAAAAGCTTCTGCACAGTGAAGGAAACAATCAACAAAACTAAAAGGCAACCGACAGAATGGGAGAAAATATTTGCAGATGACATATCGGATAAAAGGTTAGCATCCAAAATCTATAAAGAACTTATCAAACTCAACACTCAGAAAACAAATAATCCAGTGAAGAAATGGGCAGAGGACATGAATGGACACTTTTCCAAAGAAGACATCCAGATGGCTAACAGACACATGAAAAAATGCTCAATATCACTCATCAGAGGAATACAAATCAAAACCACAAGATACCACCTCACACCCATCAGAATGTCTAAAATTAACAACTTAGGAAAAAACAGATGTTGGCAAGGATGCAGAGAAAGGGGAACCCTTTTGCATTGTTGGTGGGACTGCAAACTGGTGCAGCCACTCTGGAAAACATTATGATGGCTCCTCAAAGAATTAAAAATAGAACTACCCTATGACCCAGCAATAGTACTGCTATATATTTACCCAAAGGATACAAAAATGCTGATTCGAAGGGGCACATGCACCTCAATGTTTATAGCAGCACTATCAACAATAGCCAAATTATGGAAAGAGCCCAAATGTCCATTGACTGATAAATGTATAAAGAAAATGGTGTATATATAATCACAAAGGAATATAACTCAGTGATCAAAACGAAGGAAATCTTATGATTTGCAACAACATAGATGGAACAACGTAGATGTATTATACTAAGTGAAATAAGTCAGTCACAGGAAAACAAATATCATATGATTTCACTTATATGTGGAATTTAAGAAACAAAATGATAAACATAGGTAAAGGAAAGGAAAAATAAGACAAAAACAGAGAGGAAGGCAATCCATAAAAGGCTCTTAACTGTAGAATACAAACAGGGTTTGTTTGGGTTGTTGGCGGATTGCTGGGTTGGACGATAGGCTAAATGGATGATGGGCATTAAAGAGGACATGTGTTGACAGACTTCAAGCTGTATTACAAAGCTGTAATCATCAAGACAGTATGGTATGGCACAAGAACAGACACTCACATCAATGGAACAGAATAGAGAACCCAGAAATGGACCCACAAACGCATGGCCAACTAATCTTTGACAAAGCAGGAAAGAATATCCAATGGAATAAAGACAGTCTCTTCAGCAAGTGGTGCTGGGAAAACTGGACAGCGACATGCAGAAGAATGAACCTGGACCACTTTCTTACACCATACACAAAAATAAAGTCAAAATGGATGAAAGACTTCAATGTAAGACAGGAAGCCATCCAAATCCTCGAGGAGAAAGCAAGCAAAAACCTCTTTGATCTTGGCCGCAGCAACTTCTTACTCAACACGTCTCTGGAGGCAAGGGAAACAAAAGCAAAAATGAACTACTGGGACCTCATCAAAATATAAAGCTTCTGCACAGAGAAGGAGACAATCAGCAAAACTAAAAGGCATCCAACAGAATGGGAGAAGATATTTGCAAACAACATATCAGATAAAGGGTTAGTATCCAAAATCTGTGAAGAACTTCTCAAACTCAACACCCCAAAAACAAATAATCCAGTGAAGAAATGGGCAAAAGACACGAATAGACGCTTCTCCAAAGAAGACATCCAGATGGCCAACCGACACATGAAAAAATGCTCATCATTCATCATCAGGGAAATACAAATCAAAACCACAATGAGATACCACCTCACACCTGTCAGAATGGCTAACATTAAAAACTCAGGCAACAACAGATGTTGGTGAGGATGTGGAGAAAGAGGATCTTTTTTTCACTGCTGGTGGGAATGCAAACTGGTGTAGCCACTCTGGAAAACAGTATTGAGGTTCCTCAAAAAACTAAAAATAGAACTACCCTATGACCCAGCAATTGCACTACTAGGTATTTATCCAAGGGATACAGGTGTGCTGTTTCAGAGGCGCACATGCAGCCCAATGTTTATAGCAGCACTATCAACAGTAGCCAAAGTATGGAAAGAGCCCAAATGTCCATCAATGGATGAATGGATAAAGAAGAAGTGGTATATATATACAATGGAGTATTACTCGGCAATCAAAAAGAATGAAATCTTGCCATTTGCAACTACATGGATGGAACTGGAGGGTATTATGCTAAGCGAAATTAGAAAAAGACAAATATCATATGACTTCACTCATATGAGGACTTTAAGACACAGAACAGATGAACATAAGGGAAGGGAAGCAAAAATCATAAAGACGGGGAGGGGAACAAAACATAAGAGACTCTTAAATATGAAGAACAAACAGAGGGTCACTGGAGGGGTTGTGGGAGGGGGGATGGGCTAAAGGGGGTAAGGGGCATTAGAAATCTACTCCTGAAATCATTGTTACACTATATGCTAACTAACTTGGATGTAAATTAGAAAAATAAATTAAAAAAAAAAAAGAGGGCACGTGTTGGGATGAGTACTGCATATTATATGTAAGTGATGAATCACTAAATTCTACTCCTGAAACAATACTACACTATATGTTAACTAACTTGCATCTAAAAAAAAATAAAGAAAAGGAAAAAATAAAACTAGTGGGGCTTAACTCTGGGTACTTTATGTTTTTAGTTTTATTCTTTGTTTTTTAAACGTTTAATTCCAGTTAGTTAGCATATAGTGTTATATTAGTTTCATGCATACAATATACTAATTCAACACTTTCATACATCACCCTGTGCTCATCACAAGTGCACTTCTTGAAAAATTAACAGACCTTAACTTCAAGAGAGCCTGGAGGGCAATAGGAAACAGAGGCCTCACTCTTAAAAAGCTAGCATAATAACTCTGCCCAAGACACAGCACAGAACTAGTAGTTTGAAAAGCACTTGGGGGATGCACGAAGATTTATTTGCTAATCTCAGAACCTGTGCTAAAGGAGCAGGGATCTTCAGGAGACTTCTCCAAGAACAAACATGCTAGTGGATACCATTTTCTTCCCCTCCCCGACCTAGATAGCTAGACATTTGCAGGAACCAGCACTAACAGTCTCCATCTTGCTAGTGCCATGTGCCCAACTCACTGTTCCCCTGCAGACCCACCCCATCCAACCCACCCATCTTGGCAGGCATCCCGACGAAGCCACTTTTGCCCTGCCATACCCTGCAAGCAGGCCTGTCAGGAACTGGCTCCTCTCCAAAATAACTCCTGCCCTGGGGAGAGGGGGAGATAGCCCCACACACCAGCATGCCCATGGTTCAAGCAGCCAAGGCTTTATTAGCTGGCTGCACAGGGAGAAAGCCCAGGCATTTAATGTGCTCATAGCTGTGGCAGAGAGGCTGACTGCAGACGGCTAGCTTAACTGCTGACACTGCCCACTTACAAGCCCATAGCAACCTCATACAGGCCCTTCAATAGCAAAGGGACCAAACCCTCACTAGTGTGCCAATAGCAGGCAAAGCAGGTCATTGCAGCCAAGTGGGCTAAAAGTGAATGTGCTACAGCCACAAGAGTAGGACACATACAACCCAAAATAGGAGACACTCATAAGGCTCCTGGTTCTTGTATGAGGGGAAATTGTACTACAGGTCACAGGACCTCTTCTACACAAGACCACTACAATCAAGACCTGGAGATGTAACTGCGATCCCTCATATGTAGAAACAAACTCAGAGGGGTGCCTGGGTGTCTCAGTCGGTTAAGCATCTGACTTCAGCTCAGGTCATGATCTCACTGTTCGTGGGTTCAAGCCCCATGTTGGGCTCTGTGATGACAGCTCAGAGCTTGGAGCCTGCTTCAGATTCTGTCTGTCTGTCTTTCTCTCTCTCTCTCTCTGTTCCTTCCCTGCTCACACTCTGTCTCTGTCTCTCTCAAAAATAAACAAACATTAAAAAAAAAAAGAAACTTGGAGTTAGATAAAATAAAGAGACAAAGGAAAATGTTCTAAATGAAAGAACAAGATAAAATAATAGCAGAAGAACTACATGAAACAGAGATAAGCAATGTGTCTGATAAAGAATTCAAAGTAATGGACTTAAAGAGAGTCATTGAACTTGAAAAAAAGAGAGTGGATAAGCTCAATGAGAACTCCACCAGGAGACAGAAAACATTAAAAAAAAAAAGATGAAGAATTCAATAACTAAATTAAAAATACATTACAGGGAATCACCTTCAGATCAGAGGATGCAGAAGAAAGAATCAGTAATCTGAAAAAGTAGTAGAAAGCAACCAAGATGAACAGCGAAAAGAAAAAAAGAATAAGAAATAAGAATAGGGTAAGGGGACTCAGTGACATTATCAAACATAATGACATTTGCAATTTAGGGTTATTAAAAGGAGAAGAGACAGGAGGGGGCAGAAGACTTATTTGAAGGAATAATGACTGAAAACTTCCCTAGTTTGGAGAAGAAAACACACATAGTCTCAGAAGCGCACAGAGAGCCTCTAAAAGATTAACCCAAGATGGGCTACACCAAGACACATAATAATTAAAATGGCAAAAAGTAGTGATAAAAAAAGAGAATTTAAAAGCAGCAAGAGAAAGGAAAAAGAGTTACATATAAGGGAAACTCACTCCATAAGGCTATCACCTGATTTTTCAGCAGAAACTCTGCAGACCAGAAGGGAGTGGCAAAATATATTTAATGTGATGAAAAAAAACTTGCAGCCAAGAATACTTTAACCAGCAAGGATATCATTCAGAATAGATGGAGAGAAAAAGAGTTTCCCAGGCAAACAAAAGTAATATGGAGTTCATCACCACTGAATCAGCCTTACAAGAAATATTAAAGAAAGTTGAGTGGAAAGGAAAGAACATACTGGAGTAAGAAAATTATGAAAGGAAAAAATTTCACAGGTAAAAGCAAACATTAATAAAGGTAGTAGGCTAATCACTCATAAAGCCCCTATGGAGGTTAAAACACAGAAGTGGTAAAATCAATTACATCTACAAAAATCAGTAAAGGGATACACAGAAAGATATAAAATATGACATCACATACATAAAATATGGAGAAGGGAGTAAAAATTCAGTGCTTTTAGAATGTGTTCAAACTTAAATAACCATCAACTTAGTATAGACTGCTATGCATATAAGATGCTATACATGAACTTAACGCTAACCACAAACCAAAAACCTGTAATAGATCCAGGCAGAACACTAAAGAAAGCAATCGAACCACAAGAAAAGAAAGCAAAAGAAAGGAACAGAGAAGAACTACATAAACAACCAGAAAATAATTAACAAAATTTCAATAAATACATACCTATTAATAATTACTTTAAGTATAAATGGACTAAACGCTCAAATCAAAAGACATAGCATGACTGAATGGACTAAAAAAAAAAAAAAAAAAAGCAAAAACAGAAACAAAAAACACAAGGCCCATCTATACACTGCCCACAAGAGACCCATTTTAGATCTAAAGACACATACAGACCGAAAATGAAGGGGTGGAAAAACATATACCATACAAATGAAAGCAGCAACAATAACAAACTGGGGCGGCAATACTTATATCAGAAAAAAATTTACCTTAAAACAAATACTACAACAACAAAGAGGGACATTACATAATGATAAAGGAAATAAAACAAGAAGAAGAGATAACAATTGTAAATATTGATGCACCCAATATATAAGGCAGATATTAACAGACCTAAAGAAAGAAATTGGCAGTAATACAATAATAGTAGGGCACTTCAACACCCGACTTACAACAATGGAAAGATCATCCAGAAAGAAAATAATCAAGAAAACAGTGGCTTTGAAGGACACATTAGACAAGAAAACCCTAACAGATATATATAGAACATTCCATTTAAACCAACAAAATACAAATTCTTTCCAAGTGCACATTGAACATTCTCTAGGATAGATCACATGTTAGGCCAGAAAGTAAGTCTCAACAAACTTAAGAAGACTGAAATTGTATCATGCATCTTTTCAGGCTACAACATGTGAAAGTAGAAATCAATTATAAGGAGAAATCTAGAAAGAACACAACACAAACACATGGAGGTTAAACAACATGTTACTAAACAATCAATGTGTCAACCCAGAAGTCAAAGAGGAAATAAAAAATGTATATGGCGACAAATGAAAATGAAAACACAATGGTGAAAAATCTTTGAAACACAGCAAAAGCAGACCTAAGAGGTAAGTTAACAGCAATATAGGCCTACCTCAAGAAACCAAAAAAATAAATTCTCAAATAAACAACATAACCTTACACCTAAAAAGAGCTAGAAAAAGAACAAAGCCCAAAGCTAGCAGAAGGAAAAAATAATAAAGATGGGAGCAGAGATAAAAAATGAAGTAGACTATAAAAGCAAAGAACAGACCAATGAAACAAGGAACTAGTTCTTTGAAAAGATAAAATAAAGTTTTAGATTCACCCAAAAAAGTCTTAAAATCACAAATAAAGGAGGAGAAATAACCACAATGTAAATAAAATGGATTATAACAGCATATTATGAAAAATTATATGCCAACAAATCGGATAACCTAGGAGAGAGAAATTCTCAGAAACATACAGTCTTCTAAAACAGAATAAAAAAATACAAAATTTGAAAGACTGATTACAAATAATAAAATTAAATAATAAACACCAACAACAAAATCTCTTAACAAAGAAAAGTACAGGACCAGACAGCGTCACAGGTGAATTCTACCAAACATGTAAAGAAGAACTAATACCTATGTTTCTAAAACTATTCCAAAAAAGTACAATAATAAGGAAGGAAAATTTCCTACATATTATTAAGGCCAGCATTACCCTGATATCAAGATATTAGAGATAGAGATATTACAAAAAACAAAAAAGAAAGAAAGAAAAAGAAAAAAGAAAACTACAGGCTATTATCTCTGATGAACATAGATGAAAAATATTTAAAAATTTTTTTTAAGTTTATTTGTGAGGGAGAGAGAAAAGAGAGAGAGAGAGAGAGAGACAGAGAGAGACAGAGACAGAGACAGAGCATGAGCAGGGGAGGGCTAAAGAGAAAGGGAGACACAGAATCTGAAGCAGGCTCCAGGCTCCAAGCTGTCAGCACACCTGATGAAGGACTTGAACTCACAAACCACGAGATCATGACTTGAGCCAAAGATGGATGCTGAAATGATTGAGCCACCCAGGTGCCCCTACACGAAAAAAATTCTTAACAAAATCTTAGCAAACAATTCAAAAATACATTAAAAAAATCACTTACCATGATCAAGTAGGATCTATTCCAGCAATGCATGAATGGTTCAGTAATAGCAAATTGGATGAACATAGATGCAAAAACTATCAACAACATGTTACCAAAAACAATTAAAAAACATTAAAAATTCATTTACCAAAATCAAGTAGGATTTATTACAGGATGCAAGTGTGGTTCCCTATTTGCAAATCAATCAATGTGATTCATATACATCACACTAATAAGACAAAGGATAAAAAACACCTGAATGGATGCAGAAAAAGCACTTGACACAATAATACATGCATTCATGATAAAAACTCCCATGAAGTAGGTTTAGAGGAAACATACCTCAACATAATAAACACCACATTTGATGAACAGAAAGCTAAATCATATTTAATGGTGAAAAACTGAGAGCTTTTCCTCAAAAGTCAAGAACAAGACAAGATCCACTGTCACCACTTTAATTCAGTGTAGTACTGGAAGTCCTAGATGCACCAGTCAGATGAGAAAAAGAAATCAAAGTCATCCAAATTGGCAAAAAAAAAAAAAAAAAAAAAAAGTAAAACTGTCAGTAAGCGGATGACATAGTACAGTATAAACAAAATTTAAACTGCTCCAAAAACCATTAGAACAGATTAATAAATTCAGTAAAGCCAGAGGTTATGGAATTAATATAGAGAAGCATGTAATTAAAATTTTTTTAAATGTTTATTTATTTATTTTGAGACAGAGAGAGAGAGAGAGAGCAAGTGGGGTAGGGGCAGAGAGAGAGAGAGAGTCCCAAGCAGGCTCTGTGCTGTCAGTGGGGAGCCTGATGCAGGGCTCAATCCCACGGACCATGAGATCATGACCTCATATCAAGAGTCAGATGTTCAACCCACTGAGCCACACAGGTGCCCTGAGAAACATGTAATTTTATACACTAATAACAGAAACAGAATATTTGAAAAAATCCTATTATCAATTACACAAACACACACACACACACACACACACACACACACACACACAATTGGCACCACAACTGGCACCAAAAATAAACACATAGATCAATGGAAGGAAATAGCCATGGAACAGAACACTTACATGGTCAATGAATCTACAACAAAGGTGGCAAGGATAGGCTAAGGGGAAAATAGAGTCTCTTCAATACACGGCGCTGGGAAAACTGGACAGTCCATGCAAAAGAATAAAACTGGACCACTTTTTGACCCCTTACAAACACACTTGAAATGCATTACAGATCCACATGTGAGACCTGAGACCATAAAACTGCAAGATGATGACACTGGCAGTAACTACTCAGACATTAGTCTTTGCAACACTTTTCTAGGTAGGTCTCCTCAGGCAAGGGAACCAAGAACAGAAATCAACTGATTGGGACCGCATCAAAATGTGATGCTCTTAAACGGCAAAGGGGACCATCAATCAAATGAAAAGGTAACCTACAGAATGCAAGAGACATTTGTAAATGCTGTATCTGATAAGGGGTGAATATTCAAAGTACTGAAAGACTGATAAGGGGTGAATACTCAAAGTATTGAAAGAATTTATACAAGTCAACACAAAACCATCAAATCATTAGATGAAATCGTAGACGGGGCCTTGAATATGGCCAACATGGGAAGATGCTCAACATCACTAGTCATCTAGTAAAGGAAAATCAAATCCACAATGTGATATCAGTTGACAACTGATGGGTAGAACCCAAAGGTTAGAAATACCAAGAGTTGCCAAGGGTATGAAGAAAACGAACCCTCATGCACTATTGGGGCGGGGGGGTGTAATTTGGTATACCCTATGGGGAAAACAGTCTGAATATTCCTCCAAAATTACAAAGAGAAATAACATGGGATCCATTACTTCCAAAGCTGTGTACTCACTCAAAAATACATACATACACACATACATACATAAATAAAAACACTAAGTTGAAAATATATAATCACCTTGATTTTGGATGCAGCATTACTCATTATAGTCTAGATACTGAGGAGACCCAAGTATATATCGACCGGTGAATGGATCAAGAACAAGTCGTATACACATAGAATGGAATATTACTTGGACTTGAAAAAAAGATCTTTCATGTGATGCAACATTAACAGCCCTAGAAAGCCTTATACTAAGTGAAATTTGTGAAATAGGATATGACAAGTACCATAGAATCTTCCTTACATTTGAAATTTCAAAAACAAACCCAACCAACGTAGCAAGTAGAATCTGAGAAACAAACAAACAAAAGCAGACTCCTAAATACAGAAAACAAAGTGCTGGTCACTAGTGGGATGATGGGCACAGTTCTGAGGTTAAATGGATACATGGTATTAAGGGTTACAAACTTCCAGTGATAAGATAAATATCAGGTATGTGAAAATTATTGCATAGGGAATAGAGTCCATAACCTTGTAATAACACCATTTTGTAACAGCTGGTGACTATACTTATGATGATCAGCAGTTAGTAGCATTTAGAATTTTTATATCTTTACGTGTACACTTGAAACCAATATAATACTTTATGTTAATAAATCAATGTAAAAACTCACTTTATATTGACAATGGATTAAAGAGTGCAGGACTGGAAGCAAGCCCAGGTGATATGTGCATATCTTGTAAAGGGAGCTGTACATAGAAACAGATGTGCAAAGTATAGAAGTTGCAATGCCCGGTGAATCCAAGATTGTCTCATTTAACTACACTGCAGTGCAAGGGAGTGTTTACAAGAAAGAAGCTTATGGGGCACCTGGGTGGCTCAGTCAGTTGAGCATCTGACTTTGGCTCAGGTCATGAGCTCACAGTTTGTGAGTTTGAGTCCCATATTGGGCTCACTGCTGTCACCACAGAGCCCACTTCAGATACTCTGTCCCGTTCTCTCTCTGCCCCTCCCCTGCTCACACACTCTCAAAAATAAACAATAAAAAAGTAAGCTTAGAAATGGGCAGGATATAGCTTTTGGATGTCCTTTTATCCTATCCAATGTTTAAATGGAGAGCCAGATTTTTCCAAGGAAAGGCTTGAAAGCAAGAATACCTTCTAATTCTCTGTTAGCCAGGGTTTAGTCCAGGTAGCACAGACTCTTCTGTTTTCAAGCAGAAAGTATTGGATGGTAGAAATCAGTACCTATGAAATTATTGGAAGGACAGTTTGGCTGGGTCAGGTTGGACCTCTGAGAATGGCTTTTATAGCACTGCAGACCAAGAGACAGGCAGGTTGTAAGAGACTGGGATGTGGGGAACTGGAACCACCCGTCTCACTAATACACTCTTTAGCTCCGGTCCACGGATCAGGCTGTATCCAGGCTGTCATGATGCTTTCAGATCTGCACTAACAAAAAATAGATTGGCCACAGGTCTCATGTGTCCCACCCGTGAAAACAGTGACCAGATAAGGGGATCTCTGTAATGCTGCCACAGAATAAAGCCAATGCCTCTCTGGCTGTGCTTATTGAAAATACTAGATTTCCCTGAATAGTCACCTTTCACTACAAGTACATCTAAGAGGTGGACCTACCACTGCTTTTGGAATCCTTGCAGCAAGGAGTGAAGTTTTTAGCTTTCTCTGCACTGTAGGAAGACATACTCAAAGGAGCCCCACATTCACCATGGAGAGGATTGTATTCACCTAGTAGACAGTAGATAGACTGGAAGGAAAAGATTAGAGAGACATAGATAGATAGATAGATAGATAGATAGGATTTAGTGACTTATCAGATAGACTTTGGATTAAACAGAGCTAAGGCAATTTATCAGCTTATGCTCAAAAGATTCATTTAGTGAACATCACATCCAGTGACTGACTGGAGGTGAGGGCTGTGATGTGATCTCCCCCAGCCTCCCAGCAAGAAAAATCATTGAAGGCTACAGCTGTACCATTTTTTTTTTTCCACAGCAAAACAAGGGTCTCCATTTTTCTAGCTCAGATGCCATTTTCCTAATCTTTCACTGCTTAACTGCTAAGCCAACTGAATCCTAAGTCAGGGAAATTGAAGGACTCCATAAAAATCTGCTTTTTGCTCCTTTTCCTGCTTCTATCTTTCTAGGACCCGTACCCACCCCTCCACCCCACCCCCCCCCCCCCCCATGTTACACATGCCTCATAATGCAAATAGTGTATGTCCTTGTAAGGGACAAGGAGTTAATGTTTTCTTTAGAGTAGATAAATCACATCTAAGGAAGGACCAGGTGAGAATGGCCAAAGCTTTCATGTGCATATTCCAGGCCACCAGCCTAGACATCTCAACACCAAGATGACCTGGCTCGAAAGAGTAACACCTGGGTCCTCGTCTTTGTTGTAATCTGTTCCTGGATGCTTGAGAGGACATGTACAACAGACCACAGTCGTCAATGAAAAAAACCCAGACTCCGAGCAAAGACAAAGCTCATGCTCCTTTCCTTTCAGAGTCTCCCAGACACTCTGTCCGTATTTGCTCTCTCTATACCTTCAATAAACTCTATTCTCATTTCCTGCAGGCTTGCATTTGATTTCCATATGGCGCAAACCCAAGGACTCCCTTGGCTGGTACTGTGGGACCCCCTCCTCAGACCTGGCCTGCCGACATCATACTTTTTAAATTTTAGTACAGTTAGTGTCTGCAGTGATGTGGGGAACAAAGGCAGAAGGAAATGGCAGATAAAATTAAATTTCCTTATAACCTGCAGCACACTGACAAATTCTTGAGGCCAGCAGAGTAAACTTTCTCCAGGAACTCCCAATTGTCTTAATGCTAATGATTTTCTAGAGAGAAAAACAACCTTAGCTTGACAATAGCTAGGCCTTCAGTATCTTGTGAGTCTTCTTTAGCTTATGAAAATCTCACTGGAAACTTCCCCTGGAATTTAGCTCCCCCAACTCCATAGTATATAACCAGTCTCTCCTCCTGGTCCCAGGGGAGCTCATCCCGCCCACAGGTCCTGTCCCCATGCTTTAATAAAAATCACCTTTTTGCACCAAAGATGTCTTCAAGAATTCTTTCTTGGCCATTGGCTCTGGACCCCACAACCTCCACTATCACCCCCAAAACCTCATCATGCAGGATATCTGAACTTTTTTTTAATCAGCTAAATCTTTTGACATTTGTCTGCCAGTTTTCTGTTTCAAATCTTCTGATTTGTATTATGTCTCCTAATTTCATTAAAAATTGAGTTAGTTTTTTGTTTGTTTCTGTTCTTTTTTTTAATTTTTTATTGAATTTATTTTTCTAAATTTACATCCAAGTTAGCATATAGGGCAACCATAATTTCAGGAGTAGATTTTTCTGTTCTTTCTGCTGATTTTGGGGCAATTCTTAAAAACAGAAGTGCTACGAAATGTCTTTATTTAATTGTCTGAAAAATAAAGCCTTACTTGGTTAATTTTTAATAATTTGTTCTTGTAAAATGTTATAATTCTTCTAATAACAACTTATATTTATATCAAAGATTCCTTTGAGCTCTGAATTCTAAAATTTTTTTGACCTGGAATATAGTTTTTATTACCACTCAGTAAACCTCTTCACGTATATACTTAAATGAAACAGAGTTAACAATTAACATACGGAAACAATTGATATAAAGGAAAAACAGTTTATAGCAAATATAATTTTGATATGTAAAAACAGGTATAGCAATAACTACAACAACTAAAAGGCAACCAGATTAAAAAGTGGTCAAAGGACTTGAATAGACAATTTTTCTAAAGAACAAATGGCTACTAAGCACATGAAAAGATGTTCAATGTCACTAATCATTAGAGAAATGCAACTCAAAGCCACAATGTGATAGAAATTGACACCCATTAGAATAGTTTTCATAAACAGTACAGGATAACACAAAACAAAACAAGTTTGGGCAGGAATGTAGAAAACCTGGAAACCTTGTGAACTGCTGGTAGTAATAAGCAGCCAGTATGGACAATATTATGATGGTTTCTCCAAAAACCACAGAATTACCACATGATCCAGCAATGCCATCTCTGGGTACATACCCCAAAGACCTGAAAGCAGGGACTCAACCAGATATTTGTACACCTATGTTTATGGCATCTTTATTCATAGTAGACAAAAGTGGAAGTAACCCAAGTGTTCATCTGCAGACGAATGGGTAAATTCAATGTGGAATATACATGTAACGGGACACTATTAAGCCTTAGAAAGAAAGAAAATTCTGACACATGCTACAACATGGATATAACTTGAGGGCATTATACTAAGTGAAATAAGCCAGTCACAAAATGACAAATACTGTAGGATTCTACTTATAGGAGGTGCCTAGCTAGATTAGTCAAATCAACACCAGTTGCTAGTGGCTAGGAAGCTTCTCACTGAGGAGAAAAGGGATTAAGCACATTGGGTACCCCAACTTATAAGACTGCACCGAGGAGACAAACCACCAAAACATCTTTTTAAGAAAATTTTTTTAATTTTTTAATTTTTGAGAGAGAGAAAGAGACAGAGAGAGAGACAGAGACACAAAATCCAAAGCAGGCTCCAGGCTCTGAGCTGTCAGCACAGAGCCTGACACAGGGATTGAACTCATGAACTGTGAGATCATGACCTGAGCTGAAGTCCAAAGGCTAACCGACTGAGCCACCCAGGTGCCCCATGCTGCCAAAACATCTTATTTTTGAAAACCAACAGTGCTTGTATCCACGGGACCTACACTGAGAAATGGCTGTTACAGGACTTGTACTCTTGACCTCACTCACCCCAGGGATCAGTATAGAAGCAGCTGATTAAAAGACACCCAGCCTTATTTTCTTATTTTAAAACACTGAGCTGAGGGCAAGACATCTCAGTTAACACACATGTAGGAACATGCTGGAGTTCTCTCTGGGGATGGAGTCTGGCAAATGTCATCTTTGCATTCTCTCTTTGCCATGCTCCAGATTGTCAGTATTTCCCAGGGGGGAGTTTTAACACATCTGGTGTTCTGGTTTTTATGTCTGGCACCACAGATTTTATGGCTGCTGCCCAGGAGACACCCTGACTGCTGCCAGGGGCCATGCATTCCTAGATCCAATGGAATGGTAACAAACAGAAAGACAGTTCTTGGCAGGCTACTACCCCCAAGGCAATGCACAGACCTGATGGAAACTCACTCCAGTCTTTCTAGAAGAGAGGCCTATTTTCCTGTCCTGGAGGTTTGGCAGGAGAGATAGGCATCTCTTTTAGCACACATCTAGGAACCTACTGAGGTGTTCTCTGGGGACAGTGGCTGATGGGTGCCACTTTGTGCTCTCCCTCTGCTTTATTACAGGTCACCGGTATCTCCCCAAAAGGAATATTTACACTTTTCTGTCATCCTGATTTGCTGGCACTCATCTAGGGGACACTGGCATATACCTGGTTCTGGTGGCCAATGGGATTTATGCTTGTCATCCCACAGACTGTATATATTGGCATACTTTAAAAACTGCTTCTTGAGGGTTTGGCTTTCAATTAGCCTGAATCTAGGTGCTGACAGATCCTCTCTTTTGGGACACTTACAGGTCTTGGCATACCTTCAGATATTGGGAGCCACTTAAAAAAAAGTCACAAAGGACAGTCACAAAGATTGAGAGACAAGAGCTAGGGCAGAGGTGAACAAGAAGTTTCATCTCCTACAGAAGGCCACTTTTTCAAGACTGGGAGAGGTGGCTGTTTTATTTAATGTATAAAATCCAACATAGGCAATCAAGAAAAATGAAGAAAAAGAACATGCTTTAAATTAACAACATAAAAAGTCCTTAGTGAAATGGAGATTAGCTATTTATCTGATAAAGACTTCAAAAAAATGGTCATAAAGATGGTCAAACTCAGAATAATGGACAAATACGGTGAGAACTTCAACAAAAAGATGGAAAACACGAGAAGGTACCAAATAAAAGGCACAAAGTTGAAGAATTTAATAGCTAATCTGAAAAAAATGCTATAGTGGCTCAATATCAGACTAGATGAAGCAGAAAAAAATATCAATGAACTTGAAAACAGTGCAGTTGGACTCACCCAATCAAAGTAGCAAAAAGAAAAAAAAAGGAGTAAAGAAAAGTGAAGTTAGCTTAAGAGACTTCCAGGACAACATAAAACAGGATAACATTCACATAATGGGGTCACAAAAAGAGGGAAGAGAGAAAGGGGCAGAAGTCTTATTTGAAGCAGTAATTGGTGAAAAATTCCCTAAATTTGGGAAGGAAATAGATATCCATGTCCTGGAAGACATTTCAGTGTGAGTTGAATGAGCGTTTCAAATACGATAAAACCAGAGATATCTATACCAAAACACTTTATAAATAAAATGTCTAAAATCAAAGACAAGGAGAGACTCTTAAAACCAGCAAGGGAAAAAACAAAAAACAAAAAACAAAAAACTTGTTACATACAAGAGAATCTCCATCAGATTTTTCAGAAGAAAATTTTCAGGCAAAAAGAGAGTTGCACAACATATTCAAAGTACCAAAGGAAAAACAAAACAAAACAAAAAAAAACACCTTACAACCAAGAATATTCTATCCAGCAAGACTATCATTCAGAATTGAAGGAGAGATAAAACGTTTTCTAGACAAACATAAGGTAAAAGAATTCATCACCAACAAACACGTATTAAATGTTAAAGACACTTCTTTAGGCAGAAAATAAAGGGTGTCATTTAGTAACAGAAAAGTATATGAAAATATAAATCTCACTGGTAAAGGTAAATATGTAGTAAAATTTAGCATAATATAATGTTGTAAAGGAGGTAGGTTCATCACTTATAAAGCCGATAAGAAGGTCAAAACACACAAAAAATAACTATAATAATTATAAAAGAACTAATTTTTTAAAAATTATAACTTTGGGGGCACCTGGGTGGCTCAGTTGGTTAAGTGTCCAACTTTGGCTCAGGTCATGATCTTGTGGTTCATGGGTTCAAGCCCCGCATTGGGCTCTGTGCTGACAGCTCGGAGCCTGGAGCCTGCTTCGGATTCTATGTCTCCCTCTCTGTCTGCTCCACCCCAGCTCATGCTCTGTCTCTCTCTGTCCCTCAAAAATAAATAAAAACATTAAAAAAATTAAAAAGTATAACTTTAAAATTTATAATAATTATAAACATGGGAGAGTAAAAATGTAGAGCTTTAGAATGCATTTAATCCTAAATTGTTATCAATTTAAAATACACTGGTATAAGTTGTTATATGTAATCCTCATGGTAACCAGAAAGCAAAAACCTATAGTAGATACACAGAAAATTAAAAACAATGGCATCTAAGCATGCCACCAGAGAGAATAACTAAATCACAGAGTAAAAGAGCGAGAATAAAGGAACAGAGAAACTATAAAATAGCCAGAAAACAATGAACAAAATGACAATAGGTACATACTTCTAAAAAACTACTTTAGGAGGTGGGATCAAGATAGGAAGATCCTGAGCTCCTCTCCTGCCATGGACACCCCTACATATAACACAACTATCTCTGATAACAAATCAGAAATTATCCTAACAGATCAGACACAACTAAGGATATAAAGAAAAAGTCACATCAAGATGGATGTGAGGGATAGAGATGTGGGTTAGCGAGGATCCATTTGCTAGCACAACAAAACACAAGTGGAAGGGATAGCAGAACCTTCCACGAGGAACAAGGGTCCAAGCCCCACATTGGGCTCCACAGACCAGGGGACCTGCATCAGGAAGAGGAGCTCCCATAACATATGGCTTTGAAAACTAACAGGGCTTATAGTTAGGAGGGTTGAAGGACAGTGGGAAACCAAGACCCTGCACTTAGAGGGTGCATACATGATCTCACTCACTGTGATTCCTACCAGAGGTAACGGCTTGAAAAGACCCCGGGTTACATGTGAAGATCCACTGACTAATTTTAGGGCATGTGCTATTTTATTTATTTATTTATTTTATTTATTTTAGAGGAAGTGATCTGTTAGAATATTCTTTGGGGATGGAAGCACTGGTAAACACCTGTTTTGTCTTCTTCCTCCCCACTTACCTTCTACCTAGCTGCGCTGAGGTTGGTGGAAGCCATGTCTGACACTCTCCATCTAGCGTGCTAGCACCACTCACCCCACTTGGCTTTCCCCTGCAAACTTATCCTGCCAAATTGTCCACCCAGCCCAAAGACCAACCTAAGTGGGCCTCTGCCCTGCCACTGTTCGTGGGTCCCCTTGAACAGCACTGGAGCCTACCTCAAGCAGTCCTCCTCTCTGCCACACCTGGCAGGGAGCCTCAGATGGCACTGGAGCCCCTCCCAAGCTCTCGTGCCCTGGGCCACCAGCCATATACCCTAGAATGCCTACAGTAGTAACAAGAGGACCTTATGGGAAGCCACACCACAGTTCTTCCCCGCCTACCAGCATGCATGGTGTCACAGCTGGGCCTCACAGCAATTGAACCAAGAACCAATCCTACACACTAGCATGGCTACAAAAGTCATGACTGGACCTCTCAGCCAGACAGGTCGGGGCCACACATGTTCACCAGAACACTCATAGCAATCATGGCCAGAATGAAGGCCCACTAGTCACTCTACACTAATCATGACACAGCCACAACAGGAGGGTGCATGTAGCCCACCCTCAGGGGTTATTCAGCTCAGACGAGGAAAGAGGTTTACACTACTGGGCCTCACAAAATATCTTGGGCATAAAGTCACTCCTTCGAGACTGGGAGATGTAAACGACCTACCTAATACATAGAAACAAAGAGTTAAGCAAAATGAGGTGACAGATATGTTCCAAACAAAAGAAGAAGACAAAATCTCAGAAATAGAACGAAGTGAAATGTAGATAAGCAATCTATTTGATAAAGAGTTGAAAGTAATAGTCATAATTATACTCACCAAACTCAGGAGAAGAATGGATGAACACAGCAAGAACAGCAACCAACAGACAAAAAATATAAAAGAGAACCAATGGGAGCTGAAGAATACAATAACTGAAATGAAAAATACAGAAAAAGGGATCAATAGCAGATTAGAGGACACAGAATAATGAATCAGTGGTTAGGAAGACAGCATAGTGGAAATCACCCAATCAGGAGAGCAAAAACAAACAAAAAAACAAAAATACAAAAAAAAAACAACAAAAAAAAACACCCAAAACAAAAAAAACAAAGCAAAAACAAACAAACAAAAAAGAAAATGGTTTAAGGGACAATATCAAGTGTTCCTATAATTCACATTGTAGGTGTCCCAGAAGGAGAAGATGGAGAGAAAAAGAACATTTATATGAAAAAATAATGGCTGAAAATTTCCCCAACCTGGTGAAGAAAACAGATATTCAAGTCCGGAAAGTACAGAGAATCCCAAAGAAGAGGAATGCAAAGAGACCAACACTCACTATCACCAAAGTGTTAACAGCTAAAGAAAGAATCCTCACAGCAGCCAGAGAAAAATAAGACTTTGTACAAGGGAACAACCATAAGACCATTAGCTGATCTTCAGCAGACACTTTATAGGCCAGAAGGGAATGCCACAGTATACTCACTGTGTTGAAAGAAACAACTTCCAAACAAGAATATTCTATGAGCTAAAGTTATCACTCAGAATTGAAGGAGAGATAAGGAGTTTCTGAGACAAGCAAAAGCTAAAGGAAATCATCAACAAAACCAGCTTATGAGAAATGTTAAAGGGACTTCTTTGCATGCAAAAGAAAAGGCCATTTCAAAAAATTAGAAAATTATGAAAAAAAATCACAGTGTTAATGGTAAATGTATGGTAAAGGCAGTGGATCAACAACCTATATAGCTAGTAAGAAAGTTATTCAAACAACCTAACTTTACAACTCAAGGAATTAAAAAATAGAAGAACAAAGGAAACCCGAAGTTAGTAGAAGGAAGGAAATAATAAACATCAAAGCAGAAATAAATGAAATAGAGATTTAAAAGACAATAAAAAAGATCACTGCAACTAAGAGGTGGGTCACTGAAAAAAATAAAAAAATATTAAGAAACTCTTAGCTGTGTTCACCAAGAAAAAAAAAAAAAGAGGATTGAAATAAAATCAGAAATAAAAGAGGGCACATTACAATTGCTACTCAAAAATGAGAAGGATCATAAGAGACTATCATGAATAATTATCATCAACAAATTAGACTTAGAAGAAATGGATAAATTCCTAGGTATATAAACCTACCAAGACTAAAATAAAAAAAAAAATTGGAATAGATCAAATACTAGTAAGGAGATTGAATCAGCAATTAAAAACCTCCCAACAAAAAAAGTCCAAGACCAGATAGCTTCACTGGTCTACCAAATTTTCTACCAAAAATTTAAAGAATTAATATCAGTCCTTCTGAAATTTTCAAAAAAAAAAAAAAAAAAAAAAAAAGAATGGAGGAAAGACTTCTAAACTCATGTTTTGATATCAGCATTACACTGATGCCCCAAACAGACAAAAGATACCAGAAAAAAGATTATAGATCAATATCCCTGATGAACATTGATGCAAAAATTGTTGATAAGATGTTGGCAAACTGAATTCAACAATACTTTAAAAGGATCATGCAATATTGTCAAGTGGGATTTATTCTAGGGATGCAAAAATGATCACACTCCACAAATCGATGTGATCCACCACCTTCATAAAATGGTGAAATCATATGATCATTTCAATAGATGCAGAAAAAGCAGGTGATAAAATTCATCACCTGTTAATAAGAACTCTCAACAAAGTGGGTATAGTGGGAACATACCTCAGTGTAATAAAGGCAATATATGATAAGCCCATAGGTAAGATCTTATTCAATGGTGAAAAGCTGAGAGCTTTTCCTCTAAGATTAGAAACCAGGAAGGATGCCCACTCTCACAACTTTTATTTCAACATAGTATTGCATATTCTAACCAGAACAATTAGGCAAGAAAAAGAAATAGGGACAAATGGAAGGAAAGAAATAAAACTATTTGCAGATGACATTATATACAGAAAACCCTAAAGATTCCACCAAAAAAAACTGTCAGAAGAAATGAATTAAGTTGCTGAATACAAAGTTAAAACATAAAAATCTTGTTGCATTTCTATATGCTAATAACAAACTACCAGAAAGAGAGATTAAGAAAACAATCTCCTTTACAATAGCATAAAAGAAAACGAAAATGTCTAGGAATAAGTTTAACCAAGGAAGTAAAAGAACTGTATGCTGAAAAAGTACAATAAAGAAAGAAAATGAAAAAGACACAAATAAATGGAAGATATTACCATGCTCATGAATTCGAAGAATTAGTATTGTTAAAATGTCCATATTACCCAAAGCAATCAACAGATTCATTGCAATCCCTATTAAAATACCAACAGTATTTTCCATGAAACTAGAACAAAAATTCTAAAGTTAGTATGGAACCACAAAAGACGCCAAATAGCCAATGCAGTTTTGAGAAAGAACAAAGCTGGAGGCATCATGCTCCATGTTCTCCTTTTAACCTAAAATTATGATAAACTTACTGTTATAATAAAATACATTTATTGAGTATAAATGAAAAGCCTAATTATTCCATGTAAATGAATAAATAAGCTGCAATGGTTTATTTTCTTCCTTGGGGAAATTAAGTTTAAATCACTAATTGATTTTAGATTTTGAAAAGTAAAACGGATTAATATTACTCTTAGATTTCTGTTCTGAAAAGTAATGATTAAAAGTTTGAGGCTGAGAAGTGAGGCAGGACACTTTCTCATTTTGTTTAACTTCTCTTCATTAATAATGTTCTCATGAGTATGTTGCAAATAACGTTGAGGAATTGAGTAACTCGGGCAATTACTTTTTAAGTCTTGGTTGACATAACAACGAAGTCTTTTGGAACCACTAAACATGTTAGAAATTTTTCTCTTGTAATTTCAAATTTTATTCATTAAGAATGTTGAAAGCATTAAAGATGTCCATTTGGTTACCCCAAATATTTTTTTCAATAAAAAATATGCATCACAAATCAAATTCATTTATTCTACTGTCCCTTATGACAACCAAACCTGATATGATCCAGTAAATTGTTATGGTCAGTTCCAATCTCTGAATAAAAAGGGGAGGAGGGCTATTCAGTGGAACTCTTTTAATAAAATTAGTATATTTCACTGGCTTTCAATATACTATGACAAGCAGAATTTCTTTAGATGCTGAAGGAATGCTGTGTCTAAGACAGTGATTCCCAATGGCACTCTTATTAATGGCTTAGAGGAATTTTTAACACAATCAGAAATTAGTACAGAAGGATCTACTACTGTCGTTTGTAATTCCTTTAAAATTTCTGTTTAATTAAACTGACCAACTCTACTCTCTTCCAACTCTGTAAATATATTAAAATTCAGCTAAGTGTATAGTTTAAACCACACAACAAATTCTCACAAAATAATCCTGCCACACTTATCTGACATCAACTCAAAGTTTTGTACAGTAGTGAAAGCATCAAGTTGGTCACAAATTCTAGACCAGACTGTAACGTTAATTAAAACATTAAGTTTTAATGTTTATTATGCAATAGGACAAATCCATTGTATTTTGTTACTACTTAAGAGAGATGGATTTTCACATGGTAGCTTATTTAGCCTGGAAAGTCATAGAAAACACATTCATACGTGTCAAAATAATTTTATTTTGCCAGATGATATTTCTTCCTTTGTTACATGGTAAATATGAGGCTTTCTAATAGTTGTAGAATGGCTAGGAAATAGTCCCAGGAGCTTCGTTATTTTTTCTTTTCTTAAATAATATTCAAGAGACTTAATAAATTCACATTTTGTGTTTCCAGGTGTCTCATTAATTTTGAAGTGGGTAAGCTTTCAGTTTTAAGACTTTTATTTTATATTTTTAAAGTTTCTTTCTTTATTTTGAGAGAGAGTTCGAGTGCAGGAGGGGCAGAGAGAGAGAGAGAGCGAGAGAGCGAGAGAGAGAGAGAGAGAGAGAGAATCTCACGCAGGTTCCATGCAGTCAGCACACAGAGCCCAACATCTGAAGAGAACCTGAACTGAGGCCTGAACCCACGTACTGTGAGATCATGACCTGAGCCAAAATCGAGTCAGACACTCAAGTGACTGAGCCACCCAGGCACCTGTAAGACTATTTTAAAGATTATAATCCTGATTTGTTATTTTCATGCACAATGAAGCAATAGGAGATATGAACAAAGAAAGAAACAGACCCCTAAATACAGAGAACAAGCTGGTGATCGCCAGAGGGGAGATGGGTAGGAGAATGGGGGGTATAGAGAGGATTAAGAGGCACAAACTTCCGTTTATAAAATAAATCACAGAGGTGAAAAGCACAGCGTAAGGAATACAGTCAATAATATTTTTTTTTAACGTTTATTTATTTTTGAGACAGAGAGAGACAGAGCATGAGCAGGGGAGGGTCAGAGAGAGAGGGAGACACAGAATCCGAAGCAGGCTCCAGGCTCTGAGCTGTCAGCACAGAGCCCGACGCCGGGCTCCAACTCACGGACCGCGAGATCGTGACCTGAGCTGAAGTTGGACGCTTAACCGACTGAGCCACCCAGGCACCCCAATAATATGGTAATAACATTGAATGGTGACAGATGGTGACTGAACTTATGGAGAGCATAGAGTAATGTATAGAATTATTGAACTGCAATGTTGTACACCTGAAACCAATATTGTATGTTAATCATATTTCAATAAAAAAACAAACATGCAATAGTATTACAAAATATTCCACTTGTTTTCCTTTTAGGAGACTCACATGAAATCAAAATTTACTGATTAGTCGGTATTTTCTCATAATACACTATATTTTCAGATCCACCACTTAAGCTTGAACTTGGTCATACCTCTGTATTTTACATGCCATTGTTCTTTTTACCTTCTAACAACCAATTATCTAAAGGGCAATTGGATTATTTAATGACAAAGTTACCTCAAGAACTTAGAACAGGTGATAAGCACCCCATAGTAATACTGGAATAACTCCGTGAAAAGTCCACTGACAGGATAAAGTTGTGTTACATTTTGCTTCACAATTATTCATAAAATATAAAATTAAGTTGTGGGATATTAACTGCGTTAGTTTTCCGCTGCTGCATAAAAATTGCCATACCCTTAAAGGCCTTAGAACAACACAAGTTTATTACCTTACAGTTTGTGGAGGTCAGAAGTCCAGGCTGGCGGGGAGTGGGTTTTCTGCTCAGAGTTTCTCAAGGCTGAAGTCAGTGTTTTAATGGTTTGCTCTCCTTTCTGAAGTTCAGCGTCTTCTTGTACCTTCATTCATGTTGTTGGCTGAATTCACTTCCTGACATTGGTAGGACTTAAGCCCCTGTTCTGCTGGCTGTCAGCCTAGGGTCAGCTTAAAGACCTTCCCTGGTCATGCGGCTCCCTCTTTATGCCTCAGATCCTTCTGGAGAGGCCCCGGTTCTTTTAAGGGCTAAGCTAACTTGCTTAGATTTGGCCCACCTGAGTAATCTCTCATTGATTAGCCCAAAAGTCAACAGGTTAGTAACCTAACGGTGGGAGTGATACTCTGTGTTCATATAAAGTGTGTGCCTTAGGGGGCGGTAGAGCTCTAGAGGGCCACCTTAGAATTCTGCCTACCACCTTGGTTCCTTATGCTGATGCTCAAATTGACTATTACAGGCCGGAAAATCAAGTGAGTAACTAGTGAGGAAAAGATCAAATGATCTTCCCTAGCTGAGACACAGATTTATCACATTATTGTGTCAGTTGAACCTTACACCTCTTGCACTTCACAATGACCATTTCTCAGTGGGCGTGGGTCTTGCCGAGGATCGGTGCAATCCTTTATAATATTTTTTACTTATTTTTGTTTTATTTTATAACTTTTTAAAAAATCTGATACAAACTCAAAAAATGGATTTCACAATTTTCAATTTCAAAAATTGTGTGATTCATGATTTGAAAAACATGGTCTTAATAGACACATTTAATTTTAATTAGCTTTAATTTTAATCTGGAAAGATTTATTTATAGAAACACTCAAATGTATTTATGCAAACATAATTACTTATGAATAAAATAATGTGTACTAATTATAGATGTGGATGGGTAAACAAATATATAATCTTCAGAAGTTTTCTGAGATGATTAGCAATACCACTATAGTCCACACGAGGGCAGCATGTGTTCTAGGTATATTTTAGGCTTAACTTAAATGTGTTGTTTTCTAGTTGAGCAGGAATTCTAAGTGAATTACTTATAGTGTAGTGGCATAAGCCCTGGAAGAGCAAAGAGGACTCACGCTCTGCACCACGGGCTCTTGACCTGAACCCTGAGTAGAATCTGGAGGGGAGGAGCCTCATATTCTGAAAGAGATGCCTGGTGGAAAAAACCCCAAACTCCAAGTTTGCTAGGGCTATGTGTTCCTCGTGTCAACTGTGCTCCAAAACGCATACTCCTTTTTTTCTTTCTCTTCCTTTTAAACTATCATTATAAAACTCCAAATCCTTCAAAAAAAAAGTTATTGTAACTCTTCAGCATTACATTTGTCCCTTCATACACACTCTCCCAGTCCCAGAACCTAAAAATGCAACCCCAAACTCTCATTCCACCCAGCCACACAGGGGTTGGTTTCCAGGAGCAGCCCAGCCAGACTGAGCCCATATTTCCTTCTTTCTCAGAAGTGACCTGACAAGTACGGTTGTTGAGCCTAAGCGTCTGAGCAACTGAGAAACCCCTGCATGGAGACTGTCCCATCAGTGCTTGAAGTGGGAATAGCCTACGTTTGGAGGAGAGCCGTTCAGGACCTGCTATGTGGGGAACATAGAATGGCATGTATTTCCATAGTTAGAATCAACCACTGTATTACAATCCTTGGAAACACAGAATCCCAGAATCAACCATTTTGAACCACAGTTTAAGATGTCTTGGAAAAAACCCTCTTATTACTAATAATATTCTGAAAATTGGATAGTTTCTCCTCTGTGAATACAGATGTTCTCCCATTGGTCATGAGATAGCAAACCCTTAGAAAATAACAACCATCACAAAGTTACTGAATAAACACGGAGTTGTTTTCCTGCTGTCACACGTGATCAGTTGATGTAACCCAACTGAGTTTTTCTTAGTTCAGAGTAAGTGGGAAGGTACAGAGGATTGTTTGTTATGGATGTCTATGTCATTAGGACAAAGGATGAGTTGAACATTTCTCCTTTAAATTTCTTTTAAATTTTGTTTTCCATAACTATACCTAAAAGGAGGAGAATGATAAAATAAAGATCTAAAAAGCAAGGAATATGTATGATATTTGAAAAGATCCAAGAACACTCACTGAAGTATTTTTTGTGATAGTAAGGAATAGGAAATAATCTAGATAAGCCCCAGTTGGACTCTGGGTAAAAAAACCCATGGGACACAGTGGAAGACTATATGGTGGTTAAACTGAATAAGCTAAATTATATGAGATAACATGGAAAAGTCTTGAAAGCATAATCTCATTTCAGGTTATTTAGATACAATTGAGGTACAAGGAAAACATGATTTTGAATGAAGAAAGCAAGTGGCAAAGGACATGTGCAAAATGAGAATATTTATGTAAATGGTAATATTAAAAAATTGTAAGTTGTATGTATTTATCACACAACTTGAAAATACTTTCAAGGAAGGATAAATCCCCAAATCAGGATATTGATTTTCTGGGGGTGGAAGGGGAAGGAGGTAGGGGATTGGGATTGTAGCCAATACTATAATGTCATATTGAAAAAAATAAAATTCTTGGGGCACCTGGGTGGCTCAGTCGGTTAAGCGTCTGACTTCAGCTCAGGTCATGATCTCGCGGTCCGTGAGTTCGAGCCCCGCATCGGGCTATGTGCTGACAGCTCAGAGCCTGGAGCCTGTTTCAGATTCTGTGTCTCCCTCTCTCTCTGACCCTCCCCCGTTCATGCTCTGTCTCTCTCTGTCTCAAAAATAAATAAATGTTTTTAAAAAAAATTTTTTTTAAAAAGAAAAAAATAAAATAATAAATGTTTAAAAAAATTTTTTTAAAAAAGAAAAAAATAAAAGTAACATAGCAAAATGTTAAAATTTATTAAAGTTTTCTGATAGATACACAGAGGTTTTTTTTTTTTTTTTTTGGGTGGTTTTGAAATATAAAAATCAAATGAAGGTGGCATATGAAAGTAAGCATCTAAAAACAGTCTCAGATAAATAATTGTTGCCAAGAGACTCAGGTTATCAGTTCTCAGCCCTTTCAGATAGAAATTTTTTTAAACTGTGCCTAACTGATCCTGTCCCTCTTCTTCTTGGGGAAGAATCATGGGGAGAAAGGAGAGACTGCAAGAGAGAGCAGAAATGCAAACACATACAAGTCTTTGGCCACCAACAAGTTTTTTATTTCTTCCCAAAAAGGCAGTCTTTGAAGGGAAGGATAGCCTTTGATCTTCCTGTACCAATCCAGCATATCCAGCCAAGTGCAAGGAACACAAAGGCTGCTAAAAATATCAATAACAAAACTTTAGGTTGTTCCTCTGAGCAGCTCAAAGCAGGTTCACACGGATTCCCTCCTGGCGCTTCACTGGGGTCCTGGGAATCTGATTCAGATCATACTACCAGTGCCACTCTGCCTAATCACAACAGTCTTGTCCTGTTCAATATGGGACCAGAAGGGCTTTGTTCTAAGAAAGATGACATGGGAAGTCCTGCCGAGATCGGTTAGTCTGGATTGCGTTTGGCTCATCTCATTACTGGATTGATGAACGTCGAGAACAATGACAGTGTGTTTCTCTGTTGGATTTTATTGAAAGAAACTTGCATTGGATACTTCTGACTGTGACGGAGCCTTAGCATATTTTCTCTCAGTGCCTGCCATAAAATTGCTGAGGGTTTTCATGGTTGCTGTCTGTAAGCCGGGGTTTTGAGGGCTCTCTGTGTGAAAGATGTGGTAAGAGCTGCCTCCAGCTGATTCAGGAAAACTAGAAATCTGTGCTTATCAGGAATATATTAGTCATTCTTTCTGGGCAAGACAAGACATGATAGAGTTTAGCCCTGTCTCCTTAGAGTTAATTATTTATATCACAGATTAGCTACTAAATTGGAGAGCCAGAGAGCACTAGCATGCGATTTTGATTTGCCATCTCTGCAGAGATATTTCTGCTATTATCATCCTAATTTCTTTTTTTTTCAATTTTTTTAACATTTATTCATTTTTGAGAGATGGAGAGACAGAATGTGAGTGGGGAAGAGGAAGAGGGAGAGGGAGACACAGAATCTGAAGCAGGCTCCAGGCTCGGAGCTGTCAGCACAGAGCCCGACGCGGGGCTAGAACTCAGACCGCGAGATCATGACCTGAGCTGAAGTTGGATGCCTAACCGACTGAGCCACCCAGGTGCTCCATCATCCTAATTTCTGATGACTTTTGCTTATTGATTGATTGATGGATTGATTGATTTTAGAGAGCACGCCTGTGTGCGTGTGTGCATGTGCAAATGGGAGGGGGGCAGAGATCGGGGGACAGAGGATCCAAAGCAGGCTCTGCACTGAAAACACAGAGCCTGATGTGGGTCTCAAGCTCAGCAACCATGAGATCATGACCTGGGCCGAAGTCAGACTCTTAACTGACTGAGCCATGGTGGTGCCCCATTTTTGTTTTTTAAAGTAAGCTCCAGGGGCGCCTGGGTGGCTCAGTCGGTTGAGTGGCCGACTTTGGCTCAGGTCACGATCTCGCGGTCCGTGAGTTCGAGCCCCGCGTCGGGCTCTGTGTTGACAGCTCGGAGCCTGGAGCCTGTTTCGGATTCTGTGTCTCCCTCTCTCTGACCCTCCCCCGTTCATGCTCTGTCTCTCTCTGTCTCAGAAATAAATAAACGTTAAAAAAAAAATTAAAAAAAAAAAAGTAAGCTCCATGGGACTTGAATTCACAGCCTGGATGCTCTACCGACTGAGCCAGCCAGGCACCTTTCTGATAACTATCTTTTGATTCCTAATGAATGGTTTGAGTTTTGCCAAAGGATAAAGAAAACACCATGGATATCATAATGCAAATTTTACAGCTTCTTTAGGCTAGTGATGTGGTCAGGTGACTATGGGTTCCACTCTAGACCCAGCTCCCTAATAAAAAATGATTCTAAAGAATGCAGAGAAATTAAACTCCTCAATCTCCTTTTGATGGCAGGTAACAAATTTTGATGTAGGGAATTTCCTCTGTGGGGACAGAGTGGTGGCCAAGGAGGAAGAAATGAAGGGTGGAACCCCCCTGAGCCCTTACTGTGGAAGCATCACATGAGGTTTCTAATCTAAGGGATGGGGCCAGGTGGCCTGGTGAGCAGTGATTGGAAAGAAGGAGGTGGAAAAGCTCTACTGTTGCTGCCCATGCCTACAGATGTGACATTCAGTCAGACTCGACTTTTAATAATTTGTCAAAAAGAAAGAGAAACTGACTTAGTTTTTGAGCTCTCATTATTTCTAGGCACTTTTCTGAGTACTTAAAAATAAGTTTTAAATCCACTTGTCAAACATGTGATTGTATATGACTATGTTAACTTTTAGAGGAGAAAACCAAGCCTTGGTTTTCTAAGGTCACATGTCTGCTGAATGGGGGGTGGGTAGAATTTAAATCTAGTTTTGTACTTGACCTCAAAGCTGTGTTTATTCTACTATTCAACATTTGGACCTTAAAGTGGATTCTAACGCAAATGAGGGCATCCATGTGCACAAACAACACACACATTCACTTACATGCTTTCATTGTGTTTACACAAGGGATTTCCAAAATGGGGTGCATGTTCCCTGAGAGGTACATAGGCTGATCAGTTGAGAGTATGGGAAGAAAATATTAGAACTTCCATTTGTATTTTATCTCAGCTTTTTAAAATGACCACTTTGTATATGTATTGCAGTATATATACCATGTGTATATACACACATATATTATGTGTATGTACATAGTATATATACTATGTGTATATATACACATTATTTATATCATATATAATGCATGTGTAGGTATATAATGTGTGAGTGTGCATATATGAGCTGTGTGCTCAAAAAAGTTTGAAGAGTGCTGAGACAGATCAGGGGTTGGGAATTATAGCCTGTGGATCAAATCCAGCCTATCATATGATTTTATCGATGAACTTTTAGTGAAACATAGCCATGCTTATTTACTTCCATATTGTTTACAGCTGAGCCGAGTTGTTGCATCACAGACCATTTGGCTCACAAAGCCTAAAATATTTCCCGTGTGGCCTTTTCAGAAATGTTTGCCAACCCCAGATTTAGACCATGAAGTAAAAGTAGATGATAGAAGTTTTGAAGCAAAAGCTTTGACCTTGGTATTTGATTACTGTCCTGCCTAGAAGTGGTTAGAACCCACCGTCTCATCTCAATGATCACGAATCAACTTTTTAGTTAGGGATTGATATGTCATTACCTAAAATCCTGTATTTCATCAACCTATTTTTGTAAAATAGGTGGTGATGAAGAGGCTCAAGAATTAGCACAGAAAAACTAAAGGGAACTGACCAATAGTGAACAAAAAAGGATACTTTCTATCAAAGCCAGTCTTAATCTAGCTGTCTGAGATGTGGCTCTCTTGCATACCCCTTCCAATCTACTGAGCTACAGGAATTCAGAAATTCAGCTGTAAGCTCGGTCTTGTGAATTGCCCTCAGTCAGTCATAACCAACTTGGCCTCAACCCCACCAGCAGGCAGTTTCTGGAGTAATTCTAGGATTTGGTCTGTAGGGTCCAGATTTGCCCTCTATTGTTTCTTTGGGATAAAGCTTCAGCCACCATCTACTAAGCTGGGGGTGTGGCTACTTTGTAACTGCTCCTGCCCTTATATGTGCAAATATCCTGTTCCAATTACGTGGTGACACCCCTTCCTCTCTTAGAACCATTCCAGCAGGACTTAGCCTCATGGCTAGGTTAGCCTCTAGCACATTCTTTTCAGATCCATGCTAACTTCCTTTTTTCTGACAGCCCAATTTTGAGTCCCTAGCTTGCCTGGCAGATAAGAACATAAGGGTTTTGTCTGTGGTCTCCCTAAACAGTAAAATAAGAGCTTCAAATAACTTTGAATAGCTTCAAATAGCTTTGAAATAAACAGGGTAAAAGAATAAACCACTTATGAGATAAATCAGTCACAGCTAAGATAATTCTCAAATAATTAAGCATCTTGCTGTTATCCTAGTTCCTCATGTGACTTCCTAACAGAACATAGGAGTTACTAAGAGGTCTGGATGCTCTTATGCAGTGATCAGAGGTTAATAATTCTTCACAGCAGTGACTCCTGCTTGCACTGCAACTCCAGACCTCACAGGCTCTTGGAGATCCTTACATGGGGGAATGCCCACTTGCACTGCCCAATCAGCTTGGTGAAACAGCACTGATGCCCAGTTGTTATATGATGTCACACAGAGATGGGGCTGACCCAGCAGCCACTACTGGGATGTTAAGGATGCCCACAGATTGTTATCTTGCTTTTGGTTTGGACAGTCTTGAGAGAAAACTATTCTCTGGGATGTAGTTCTGCATAATTCTTGTAAGATTCACCACATCATGAAGAATGCCTTCCAGAAGATGCCTGATTTTCTACTTGGTCTCACTTCTTCCACTCTTGTCCCTCTAGCCAGACAGATTCTTCAACATATAAATCAGATTATATTTCTTCCCTGTTTAAAATCTCTCATGGTTCCCCATGGCAATAATTAGGGCTCATAAGGCCCTGCACCATCTGGCCTGTGCCTGCCTCTCCACACTCTTAGCCCTCCCCATGTTTTAGCCACATTGGACTTCCATGTTCATTTCTACCTCAGGCAGGACCTTTGCAGTTGCTGATCCTGGAATGTTCTTTCCAAGACCTTTGTGTGGCTGGCTTAATCTCATCACCCATGTCTTAGCACAAATGATACCTCCTCAGAGAAGTCTTCCCTGACCATCCTAGCTGAAACAGCCCCGAGGGCCGCCCAGGCTCTTCCCCCTTTCCCTGTTTGTCTTGTTCACTACTTCATATTCAGACAACAGAGATATGTTTTCAATAAGTATTTCTGGGTAAAATATTGAATGAATAAATGAGGCAATGACTAGTTTTCTCTGTTACTTCCATCACTTATTCATCTTCATGAGCTTCTTAGGCACCTCTTTGCAGCCAAGACTCAGATTTCACATATACTTTCCAGAAAACCCCAAATTGACTTTGAAGTTCTGCCACACCTCTGCAGACAAATAGGAAACTCAACTCGCCAGCCCTACTATTCTTAAGTGCTAATAAAAACTTCCATACCATTAAACTTGCCCACAATTATTAATGAGAAGCCTCCAAAACTTTCTCTGCTAAATCTTTACATATTTTTACAAATTTATCAAATTAAATGGAACTGAGCAGCCCACGAAAAGTTTAAAATATTGTGCAAACTGAGATTACCTGTGGGGACTAGAATGCTATGAAGCTTGAAATCAACCACAAGAAAAAATTTGGAAAGGTAACAAATACTGGGAGACGAAAGAACATCTTACTAAAGAATGAATGAGCTAACCAAGAAGTTAAAGAGGAAATTAAAAAGTTCATGGACGCCAATGAAAATGATAACACCACAACCATAAAAGCCATATACGAAAGACCCAATGTTAATATCATCCTCAATGGGGAAAAACTGAGAGCTTTCCCTCTAAGGTCAGGAATAAGACAGGGATGCCCACTCTCACCACTGTTATTCAACATAGTATTGAAAGTCTTAGCCTCTGCAATCAGATAACACAAAGAAATAAAAGGCATCAGACAGGAGGAGGTCAAACTTTCACTCTTCACAGGTGACATGATACTCTATATGGAAAACCCAAAAGATGCCACCAAAAACCTGGTAGAACTGATTCATGAATTCAGCAAAGTTGCAGGATATAAAATCAGTGCACAGAAATTGGTTGCGTTCCTATACAGCAACAATGAAGCAACAGAAAGAGAAATCAAGGAATTGATCCCATTCACAATTACACCAAAACCCATAAAACACTTGGAATAAATCTAACCAAAGAGGTGAAAAATCTATACACTGAAAACTATAGAAAGCTTATGAAAGAATTTGAAGAAGACACCAAAAAATGGAAAATGATTCCATGCTCCTGGATAGGAAGAACAAATATTGCCAAAATGTTGATACTACCCAAAGCAATCTACATATTCAATGCAATCCCTATCAAAATAACACTAGCATTCTTCACAGAGCTAGAACAAATAATCCTAAAATTTGTATGGAACCAGAAAAGACCCCGAATAGCTAAAGCAATCTTGAAAAAGAAAACCAAACCAGGAGGCATCACAATCCCAGACTTCAAGCTATACTACAAAGCTGTAATCATTAAGACAGTATGGTACTGGCACAACAACAGACACTCAGATCAATGGGGCAGAATAGAGAACCCAGAAATGGACCCACAAACGTATGGCCAACTAATCTTTGACAAAGTGGGAAAGAATATCCAGTGGAATAAAGACAGTCTCTTCAACAAGTGGTGCTGGGAAAACTGGACAGCAACATGCAGAAAAATGAACCTGGACCACTTTCTTACACCATACACAAAAATAAACTCAAAATGGATGAAAGACCTCAATGTAAGACAGGAAGCCATCCAAATCCTCGAGGAGAAAGCAGGCAAAAACCTCTTTGATCTTGGCCGCAGCAACTTCTTACTCAACACATCTCTGGAGGCAAGGGAAACAAAAGCAAAAGTGAACTACTGGGACCTCATCAAAATAAAAAGCTCCTGCACAGCGAAGGAAACAATCAGCAAAACTAAAAGGCATCCAACAGAATGGGAGAAGATATTTGCAAACAGCATAGCAGATAAAGGGTTAGTATCCAAAATCTATGAAGAACTTATCAAACTCAACACCCCAAAAACAAATAATCCAGTGAAGAAATGGGCAAAAGACACGAATAGACGCTTCTCCAAAGAAGACTTCCAGATGGCCAACCGACACATGAAAATATGCTCAACATCACTCATCACCAGGGAAATACAAATCAAAACCACAATGAGATACCACCTCACACCTGTCAGAATGGCTAACATTAACAATTCAGGCAAAAACACATGTTGGTGAGGATGAGGAGAAAGAGAGAGGATCTCTTTTTCACTGCTGGTGGGAATGCAAACTGGTGTAGCCACTCTGGAAAACAGTATGGAGGTTTCTCAAAAAATTAAAAATAGAACTACCCTATGACCCAGCAATTGCACTAGTAGGTGT
Organism: Panthera leo; assembly: GCF_018350215.1. Classification (NCBI taxonomy): domain Eukaryota; kingdom Metazoa; phylum Chordata; class Mammalia; order Carnivora; family Felidae; genus Panthera; species Panthera leo. The sequence continues at coordinate 51,664,115 of NC_056679.1, forward strand.
TTATCCAAGGGATATGGGTATGCTGTTTCAAAGGGGCACATGCACCCCAATGTTTATAGTAGCACTATCAACAATAGCCAAAGTATGGAAAGAGCCCAAATGTCCATTGATGGATGAATGGATAAAGAAGAAGTGGTATATATATATACAATGGAGAATTACTTGGCGATCAAAAAGAATGAAATCTTGCCATTTGCAACTATGTGGATGGAACTAGAGGGTATTATGCTAAGCAAAATTCATCAGTCAGAGAAATATCATGACTTCACTCATATGAGGACTTTAAGACACAGAACAGATGAACATAAGGGAAGGGAAGCAAAAATAATATAAAAACAGGGAGGGAGACAAAACATAAGAGACTCATAAATATGGAGAACTAACAGAGGGTTACTGGAGGGGCTGTGGGAGGGGGGATGGACTAAATGGGTAAGGGCATTAAGGAATCTACTCCTGAAATCATTGTTACACTATATGCTAACTAATTTGGATGTAAATTAAAAAAAAAAAAAAAAGATTACCTGTGGGTTTCAGAGACAACTTTTATTGACTTTGAGAATTGTGCTACCTTAAAAAAGGCTACGTAGATACAAAATGGTAGTCAATGACAATTTTTCAAATGTGTCAAAACCATGCATTACTGATTGATTTCAGTATAATTAGTCATGCAGGTGTGCCAATAAGGGTTTGATCAGAGAAGGAGAATGCTACTGGGTGATAAAGAAGGTTTATTGTAGGGATTTGACCTTATGCAGTTATGGGAGCTGGTTGAGCAGTTACTTGAGTATGCCGCCCTTGCGGCTGAGTGCTGGGCCCAAGTCATCTGGGAGAAGTTCAAACGGGAAGAAGAGCATGGAATGTGGATGGCCATGGACAGAGTGAAACCCGGGAGGATGAGCTGGAATTCGTGGTGATCTCTGACTGCTTCCAAGCATCCTACTTTGATGCCATGGGTGACTGCAAAAGAGCTGGTATGCTTTTCCATGGAGAAGCTGCTGAAAATCTGGAAGAAGCTGGAAGAATCAAGGCCTGGATGTTGCTCCATGCCAATGAGGTGACCCAGCACATCTGTGACAAGGTGCATGCGGTGAGCTGCAACTCGCCTCACTGTCAACCAATCTTTTCTGTAAACATGGCAACTGCCTCTCCTCCACCTTCTAAATCATGAATAAATTTCTCTTTTGGACAATCCTAACTCAAACCATTCAGGGAAACAGTTCTGGCTTAGTCAATTTTATGCAAATACTAAGTCACCACGGTAGGCAGTAGATTTTACTTACCTGTACAATCCATACAACTGAAAATATGTATGTCTTTGAAGCTCATTGATTCCAGATAAAGCTGGGAACTAGCTGAGACTTCACCTCCAAGCAGCACCTCACCTTTTGAAGGTCACTTAAACACCTTGACCTTAAGCTATTGCATTGGCTAAATAAGGGCACTGAGATCATATCTCTAAATGGTTTTCCAATACCTTGATGTCCTGACTCTAAGATTTACCTTCTTCTTAGTTTTTAATTTAAAAGATGTGACTACAGAAAATTCAACCAATAAACATGATTTTTGATCAGTGTTCCTATTTAGAACATGCTGGTTCTAAATCTAGGAAATTTTAAAATACATCTTATTTTTTAAAGACATGCACTGAACTCTTTGTAGATGAAATGACATGATATGTGGGATTTGCTTCAAAATAATAAGGGAAAGAAGGAAGCTCCAGGGAAGGAAGAGAGTAAACATGTAACAATAGGCCATAAAAATTAATAATTGCTGAAATTCATAATTATTGAATGTGGGTAATGGGTTTATTATATTATTTTCTCCACTTTTATACATGTTTGAAATTCTCCATAATAAAGTGTTTATTAAAAAATTGGATGCTAAAGAGTTTTGGTTGTTACACTTCATTTTTCCTCATTTTGTTTTATTATTGTCTATAAAAAATGAGGTATAATTGCTTCATCATAAGATCTCCAGGCAGACAGAGCCCTCTGCCCATATGATAATTTATATCTACTGGTATCAATAAATTATTCTCCCCCCACACCCCTGGGTTGCAAGCTCAGACCTGGGAACTTTTGTTCAGTCACAGAGAAGAACATTAAAACATTCAATTTACAAAATTAATACAAGTCCCTTGTTTTCATGAGGTGCTTCACCTTTGCCCCTGACAGAGCCTTTCTGGCACAACATTACCAGAGAATAAACCTTCTGTTTTAGATTGTTTTATATTCTGTTTATACTGTGTCAGCCAGCTATAAGAGTCGGGGAGTGGAATGGAAGTCTGACCATTTCTTACAAGGATTTGAATGGATCCTGTGTGATCAGCCCGCATCCCAGCCAGTCAGGTAGGGCTTGGCTTTGGTCAGAGAGGAGTCTGTTATCTGGGCTCTGTGGAGGCAGCTGTAACTCGTCCTTGGGATTTCCACCTTCTGACATGTTATTGATGTATATTATTTCCTACCGTTTCACCTGCAAGTCTTTTTGTTCTTATTAATTAGTATCATTTTTTTTAATCCTTCATTCTAAATTTAGGGCTTAGTGGGTGCTAGAGATAAATGTATTTGTTTAATCCTGTCCCTTCAGCTGGAAATCTCTGCTTGACTATGTCAGCCCAGATCATGGTATTCCTTGTTTTCGCAGAACTCACTTCAGGTGTCTTAGGAGTCTCTACCCTCCTTCCTTTCTTCCTCAGATACTAACTGGCTGTGGATCTTGAACCATGCCCACCTGGACTTGCAGTGTCTGCTCACCTGCTGAGCCAGATTCCTCCTTTCAGAATCTTTCCATCAGTCCTAGGTCTCCTGACACAAGTAATGCTTCCTTGGATTGCATTATTATTCTCACCCAACCAAATCCTCAGCGTGATCATCAGCATAAGGCATCCAGATGTGCTATGGAAGATGACGCTTACCTGTGTTTAAAAGCAGATGACAGGCTAATTCTGCCTTCTGGAAGGTCACACAGCTAAGTTCTGGCTTCATCAAAACGGACAGCTACAATGCTTGCAATCTTGTGCATTTGCATGTTCGGTGAAAGAGGTCTGTCTTTTTCTTACAGGGACCAAAAGTTCCTTCTGGTCATTGTTTTCTTAGTACGTAAAGCATCTTTGGAGTGAGTGACAAGCATCCAGGAGTGATGCCAATAGCTCCCTTCTATCACCTTGCAGGGGTTTGGTGGAGAGGGAAGGCCAGGAGCAGATGCAGACAGACCTCTGGCAAGGACCTGGGAAGTCTTGCAGGGCCCAGCAGGATGAAGCGCCTCTTTGCATCTCCTACCTTTACTTTGGTCTGCAGGCTCCAAACCCAATCTTGATTCTGTTGACATCTGAAAGGACCTGAGATACTGTACTGATATGCAAAGCTGTTCTTGGAATGTGTACTTTAAAATCTCTGATTTGGAATTGCACTACTAGGCATTTGTCCACGGGATACAGGTGTGCTATTTCGAAAGGACACATGCACCCCCATGTTTATAGCAGCACTATCAACAATAGCCAAAGTATGGAAAGAGCCCAAATGTCCACTGATGGATGAATGGATAAAGAAGATGGGGTATATATGTATATACAATGGAGTATTACTCGGCAATCAAAAAGAATGAAATCTTGCCATTTGCAACTATGTGGATGGAACTGGAGGGTATTATGCTAAGTGAAATGAGTCAGTCAGAGAAAGACAAAAATCATATGACTTCACTTATAGGATGACTTTAAGAGACAAAACAGAGGAACATAACGGAAGGGAAACAAAAATAATATAAAAACAGGGAGGAGGACAAAACAGAAGAGACTCATAAATATGGAGAACTAACAGAGGGTTACTGGAGGGGTTGTGGGAGGGGGGATGGGCTAAATGGGTAAGGGGCACTAAGGAATCTAGTCCTGAAATCATTGTTGCACTATATGCTAACTAATTTGGATGTAAATTAAAAAAAATGAAAAATAAAATTAAAAAATTAAAAAATAATAAAATAGGATTTGCCAAAAAAAATAACAAAAAATAAATAAAATGATATAGTTAATGGCTGACTTCTCATTAGGAACAATGGAAGCAGAAAGACATTGAAAAAACATATTTAAAATGTTAAGGGGAAAAAAACTACCAAATAAGGTTCAATATATACTGAAATTATGTTTTATAAATGGATGTAAAATAAAGGTATTTCCAATTAAAAAACAAAAACAAAACAAAACAAAAAAATCTCTGCTTTGGTTTAGACAGTTGCCTTCACTGTAAAGACAGTAGTTTTGACTTAGCAATTAAGGCAAAACACTTAAATGAAGAAAGCCCCCGAATTCTGTGAATCCCCGTTTTTGTGTATTTACTTCCTATTGCAAGATAGGGAAAGGCCTCTGATAATACACTTAACTCTTTTCCTTCAATTTCTGTTGTTTCTTCCTCCTTCTCTGCTTCTCTTCAGTTATTATTAGTTAACATTCATTGAGTCCCTGATATTTGAGATTTAAAAACAAGTGGGGAGGCATCGTTCCTGTCTTCAAGGAGCTTACAGTCAATACAATAACATTTCCATTGGAGGTTGTTATTCAGTTAAGAAGAGGAGAAAATATTTCACAAAGGGCCAGATTTTCATTTTCCATTTTCCTTTTCACTTATAATTGCACTCTCCATGTTCTGTCCCACTTTGTCCCTGTGCAAAAATATTGTCATACTCCTACATGAGTTTTCCAAACTTATTTTTTACAACTCACATGCCACCCACATTTGTTCAATCCCCCTTTAATTGTTCACAGAGAGATGTGTCATCTTTGGTTTGAGTTTCTTTAATTAGGAAGTCTGCCTCAAACCCATCCTTTTTATTGGGGGTGGGGGGGGAAGAGTGTTTCTTTTCCTTTCTCCCGAAATACAACTGGCTACAAATGAGCTTCTCATCTGTTTCAGATTTCCGTGTGCACGACTCTTGGGGTTAGAGTTGGTTTCTTCCATTATCTTCATTAAATATCTTCTGCATGTAAATATTTTGAAAGGAAATGTGAATTGTGCAAGGGAAGGCAAGGACTTTGAGTGTGAGGCCTCTTTTTATTTTTATTTGGCTGTGTATCCCGTGCTACTTAGGCATGCCTTTGCCTCAATTTCCCCAAATTAGGAGTTCCCTTTAGAGTAATGGCTCTGTTTATTTCATGGACGTTGGAGATAAGAAAAGACTACATAATTAGGCATGGAATGTTGCCATCTGTGTTTAATCTGTTTTTGAGATTGTGCAATACCACAAAATATGGTTCCCCATTGCCGTGTTACATAGCAGGAATATGCAATGCTTCATACTCTGTGTAGTTCAATGTTTGCTTTGGATTTATTAATCAGGGGCATGACTTTATTCTTATTCTGGGGGAAGTTATATTGTTCTGATGAAATAAAATAAACTTAAATGAATCCACATTGTGAAGATAGCTTCCTTTGCCTTATAATTTCCCCCTGTTCCCTTCACATTAGGACTTTGCTTCTCTATCCATATATTCTTTCTACGTGCTGAAGGTGAAAGTAACTTTCAAAAGTTGACAGCGAAGTGAAGGTTTCTCCTTATTCAAACAAATGATAAAAAAAATTAGATCTCTAAGTTTCAGGGGATAAAATTGAGGGGTACCTCTTCTGTATTCACACTTTTTCTTTTAAATCTACTTAGTTCATAGCTGGAATTGTTTCTGCTCTTATCCCACCTCAAGGGGAAAATCTGTGCCCATAAAACAGGCAGCAGTTCTGCTGCCCACAGATTCTTTATTGTATGCAATTGAGGATTACTTTAATGCCTTAAGAATATTATTTGATTTACCAACATCTGATTTGCACATGGATTTTTAAGAGATTGTAATTAATCATGCATATCATCCTCCACAGAGCAGTCATCTCCTAAAACATTAGTTAGATGATTCTTGTCTCTAAGATCTTGTATAGGTTTTCTACTGTATTTAGAAGAGAATCTAAACCACTTCCTGTGGCCTTCAAAACCCAAAGTCATTTGACCAATAGCTTACCTCTGCAATGTTATCTCTAACCGATGTCTTTTCCTACATTCTTTTACACTAACTTGTTGATTTAGTTTTGGAGGACCTAATATGTATCAGGCACTGTTATATACATTGTAAATACAATTGAGAAAAGGGGGCAGCTGACTTTCCATATGGAATTGGTATCTCAGTGGAGGACAGATTACAAACAAAACAATATGTAATGTATTAGGGATACATGTAGTGAAACCAAATACAACATGTACTGCAGGGCAAAGATGGAAGAAGATATTTTTGGTGTGGGTGGTTAGGGGAGGTCTCTTTAAGGAGATAACATCTTAGAAAAGGCATCAATGAAACAATCATGAGATTTGGTGGAAGAGCATTCTGGGCAGAGGGAATAAATAGCAAATGAAAAGGTCCTGAGGTAGAAATGAGTGTGTGAGTTTGCTGAACAATAGGAAGAGGAACATTAGTAGAGGGCAATGAAGGAGGGGAACATGGGAGATGAGATCATAGAGACAGGCAAGGCAAGATCAGGCACTTGGAGGCTTGAGTTGGAGTAGACTCTAAAAGTGTAAGAGAGGAAGCTGATGGGAAGTGAGACACATGCGGATTGTTGCAGTTATATACTGAGGGTTGTTGGGATCTAGGATTCAAAACATGACAGTAGATTCTGGAGAATTGTTTGGATTCTGGAAATAGTTTTAAAGGTTGATCCAAAAGTATTACCGTTGGATTTGATACAGTGTGTAATAGGAAAAAGAACTTAAAGATGACTCCTGAATTTTTATTTAGCCAGAGTCACTATGTAAGGAAGGTTCCACTTACTAAAATTGGGAAGACTGAGGAAGGGGAATGATTTTAAGAGGTGGCAGAGTCATTTAGATGTCCATTGGAAGATGTCTTGGCAATTCAAAACATAAATCTGGATCTTTTGGGAGAGTTTTTGAGTGGGGTATCTAGATGGTCTTTAAGCTGAGGCAGTGGATAAAATTAGGGATTTGATGTGGGTAGAGAAGGGGGCAGAAGAAGAAAAATTGCCTGCACCAGAGACTGTAAAGGATCGTCAGCTGAGGCAAAAGGAAAGCTGGACCGTGTAATGCTCTGGAAACCAAGTGAATAAAGACTTGCAAAATGGAGGAAATAATCAACAATGTCAAATGCTGTCAACCATGCCAAGTGAGGTGAAGACTGTCCTGACAACTAGAGTCAGCAAGATGGAATCCCTGGTTACCTTGACAAGAATGACTGATAGTGTTAGGGTTAATCTGGGCCAGTCGATACCATTTAGCAATTTAGCACTGGCTAAGATATACACTGAATGCAAAATCCCCCCCAAAACCCAATAGTTTTCTTATGGTTAGCAATATTCTAATGTAAAGATTAGAAGAGCTGAGGTTGCCATAGTTCAGGGTCTTTGTTAGGTTGTGTGAAGCTTGAGTTCATAAAGTAAATGAACACAGGAGGAGGGTTCTTGAAATGCAGGTGCTCAGGTGCACAGGCAGGGTGTGATAAAGACATAGGGCACAGTTTTTAGAATCTCATGATCTGAATTGAAATCCTAGCTCTTCTCCTGTGCAACCTTCCCTCAATCAACCTCTTGAGTTTTGGTTTCTTTCTACAAAGTAGGAATATTAACCACATCAAGAAATTGCTGCTAGAATTAACTGGAACAACATATGCTAAGGGATTAGTAGCACAATTACCTAGTTTCCTTCTCTAAGGACTTACTGACAAGGCTCATGAACATTCTGTCATTGAATGCTGACGCTCACACCAAAGGACTTCTATTTTCTTGGATTTCCTGTATCCTAGAGAAATGAAAATAGTTCAATCATAACAAATGTCAGCTTCAGCTTAATCCCAGTGTGGTTATAGTTTATCATTGCTATGCTCAGAACTCTTTCCTGGAAGGAGCTATTGTGTTGGTTTTCCCCTCTGTGCACACGCTCTCCCTCATCTTTCTCTTAATCCTTCTGTATATTTCTATTTTCTTCTTTCTTTGTCCTGTATTCTATTTCCTTTCATTTTCTGATTTTACAAATAATACTTATTTGGGGGGAAAAGGAGATATTTTTAATTCTTTAAAAGATGCCTTTAACTGGTGGGGCAGTGCCAGGTAATTTTTCCCTAGGAATTTCCCAGCAGGTGCCTTCTTGACTCCCCTCTGGCTGCTCCTGCTTTCATGATGTTGAGGGCAAGGGGAACTCATTTCTGTTCTCGTTTAGCAGACAGTGACTAGGCATGATATAAGACTGCTGTGGAAAGTTCTATGGATCTTCTTGATGACTTTCAACACCTCCTTTTTCCCTGCCACCTTTTCCTTTCTGCACAGTATCTGTCTAGCTGGGCAATCGGGGTCGTCAACTACTTATGGAGCTGTGGAGCCCCCACCCTTTGCCTGTTTTACCAGGGTGTCAGTCAGCAGCTTAGTTCTCCATAGTCAGCTCCCTGAAACTTCCAGCAGCTGACCGTGCTGCCCAGCACTGCTACTCCGCAGTTGTGGCTCAGGAAGCGGAAAGACTTCTGTGCCTGGTGACAAATGAGGACATTTCAGGAAGCTGAGTCCTGGAGCACTTGGGGAAGCAATTACTCTCCTAAGAGTTGCGGTTTGGCCCGCCTCTTTTGTTTATTGTTTCATGGAGGTAAACGAATCTGAGAGATCAAGTGTGTTCCAAGATGTCCCTTGAACAAGTTTGTAAGCCCCTGTTTTTGGCTAAGTTGTCTTTGTCACACTCAGCTGCCGCTCTGTGAAGAGGAAAGAGGACGGCTTTGCTTAGAACTGATTCAGAGGTGCAGGAGGAAACGGGACCCATATTTCGACTGGCTCTGGGCTGCCTCTCGGAGCCAAGCTGGTTTTCCAGGCATGTGTCTAGGATGGCCTTCCAATGCTTACATCAACTTGACAAGCACCTGTGATTTATATTTTGAATCTTGGCCAAGTTTGTGCAGCAAGCTTTTGGTATGGTCTGTGGGAGAGACTGTGAGTTGATGATGAGAAAGCTGCTTGAAAATCACATGATGTAAGTTGATGTGCAAATACCCTGAGTTGTTTTCATATGAAGGAAATGTGAAGTTGTAGAAACATGTACTGAGTTGCTGTTGAAGTTCTTGGCCACAGAGCAGACTGGGCTGGGAGAACTCTGAAAAATCTCGTCTACCTTCTTGTCATTTTCCGTTCATGCTTCAGAAAGAAGTATGGGCAACATTAACCTCGGAAGCCCATCAGCGCTACCAGATTCTGGAGCTCACATTAGATTGAATGGTGGGGGAAATCCAAGTGGTGAATATTGGACTTGATGATTTCAGTCAAGTTTTCTGTTAGAAAGCCTCATCTTTACAAAATGAGCTATATCTTTGGAGGAAAAAACTGTGTTTTTTTATTCACACAACAAATTACAACTAAAGGAAATACTTGAAATTTTCAGAAAGTTCCGTCTTTTGACAAGCATGTCCCTGAAGGTGTTAGCTTCTCAACGTTTTTTAACAGAGACAAACAGGTGCATTTACTGTTCTAGGTGGATCACTGGGTCAATGAAGTATGTTAAGCCTAGTTTTGGTCTTTTAAAGGCAATATCAATTGCTTTAAAGATCCAAAGCAGCTTCACTCAACTCTTTACAGAATGCTAATCAACCAAGACTTGACTGTTTTCAGAACCCCGTGATAAATCAACTTCATGTCCTCCCCATGAAAGTCCCAGAGATTTAAAGGAGAATGTTAAGGGCAAGATTTTAAGAGCCGCTCTGGCTGCTATTTTTCTACATAAAATAAACTCCAATAGCAACAACAGAGAAGTAAGACCAAAACCCCAAACCCAACTGTCCAACAACTGCCAGATGGCTCTTATCTCATAAAAACTCACATAGATATCAAGAAGTCACATCAGTAGACAGGCCTGTTGGTTTTTGTTCTTTGTCCCGCCTCCACCACTTGTTATCTTAACTAGAAATTTTCTCTGTAGTGGGAAATAAATAAGATCCTTCCTTCCACATTTGTATCTACTTTGGAATTGAGGGGAGTCTTGCCCTTTTTTCCCCCCTGAGACTGAAATGTGAAGGCTGATGAAAAGCACTCCATTTCAGGGCATCAGATTCTACTAAATATCAGCAAGAAATGCTTATTTTGGCCCCTGAGACACTGTCAAGGGAGCGGTGTTGGGAGTGTGTTCTCTAGAATGAACATCTTTGGGCTCTCAGGGAGATACAAGCTTCTGTAGCCTGAAGTAGAACCATATGTGTGAAGTGACATTTTAATTGTTGCTTCATTTTCTGGGTTGAGATCAGAAGTGTTCTAACACAGAGCATATTCATTATTGGGAAAGCCCACCCTGTTGATGGCAGAAAGAAAGAATCCAACATAATTCTAGATGCCTCTGATAGTTCAGCTACACAGGTTTGGCTACTACTAGACTTTTCTCATTTAACAATGAAAAGCCTCCAGAGAGTTTGAGGCTATTCAGAATGCTGGCTATAGTTTAAATGGTTTAAAATGATCAAAAGGCTTCATGTTCTCCCAAAGCTCCCTCACAATTGTGTTAATTGATGTAATAAATAGCTATTGCTTTCCTAAAGGATTATTTTATATAGAATTTTCCAGACATTTTTCTTGACTATCCCCCCAAATTAGTGTTAGTAAAACATGGCATATCCTGCATATTATTCTTCAGCTTTTGCAGAGTATTGGCTGTGCCTGTTGTGCTATAGTAACTTCTCATTTTTTTTTTTTTTTTTGTGCATAAAAAATATCTTAGTAGTTACCTGGAAAAGCAGAGGCTATATTATGGTTCTCTTTTATCACCCTTTCCAGAAGGGGAGACAGAGATTGATTGTCTCCATACTGGGCATTTGGTTACTAGTGAAGGCACAGGGCTAAGGACAAACCTTTGTCAGATCTTGCTGCTAGTTTTTGTCTCCTCATCAAGAGCCAGGACTTTGTGTGGACCCTGGGTGTGTATTGGTGAGGCCTTTAGGCACCTTCTCCGGAGTTCATGATTTTACATTTGTGCCCAGGGAACAAATTCTGGCTGCCTCTTTAGGAAGCTAACTTTGCTCCACTGTATCTGTCACCTTTCTTGCTCTGTGCTCTAGGTCTTGGCTTATGAGGGAAATAAACAGAATATTTTTTTTTCCTTTCTAGTGTGGTAAAAATAACCATAAGTAGTCACTGTTTTCCAGCATTTGCTTAAAAATGTTATAGTATAGGGGCGCCTGGGTGGCTCAGTCGGTGGGGCATTCGACTTTGGCTCAGGTCACGATCTCACTCCCCGTGGGTTCGAGCCCCACGTCAGGCTCAGGGCCTGAAGACTGCTTCGGATTCTGTGTGTGTGTGTGTGTCTCTCTCTCTGCCCCTTCCCCACTCACACTCTATCTCTTTCTGTCCCCAAAATAAATAAACATTAAAAAAATACAAAAAAAATATTACAGTATGGTAATTACCATCTGCCACTTAAGAAGTCTGACTGTAGGCCAAGCACAGAAAAAGTACTGTATATATCCTCTTTCCTTATTGACCCTTCTGTCTTTAGGCACCATGCCCGGACTTGTGACCTTCTTTTTGCTCTTTGATAGCAACAAGTGGGGTTCCGTCTCATAGCCTTTGAATTTGTTGATGACTTTACCTGAATCCCTTTGAAATGCCCCTCCCTCTCTTTGGTACAGCTGATGCTACCTACCACACACAGGCCTCAGCTCAAGGTTACTTTCTCAAGAAGACTTGGATGATGAACTTCCCTGTCACAGCATTCCCAGCGTTCACTCCCACCCGAAATGATCTTGTTCGTTTATCAGCTTACGTGTTTCTTTTCTGTCTCCCCTCATGAGACTACACACTTCCAAAGAGAAGGAACTTTGCGTCTCTTGTTTGCCCTTCTGTTCCAACATCCAGAGTCATCTGCAGTACACGTGGTACTGTGTGTATACACTGACTATAGCCTAGTCGTGCCTCTGCTGCTGGAATCAATGAATGGTCGCATCAAATATTCATAACCGTTGTATGAGATATCATCTTACTAAAAAATAAAGAAACTGGGACTCAGAGAAGTTAAGTAATTTCCTTGATGATGCAGAGTCAGCAAATAGAATTTTCTCTATCACTGAATTGGTCAGATTTTCATGGTCATCAATAACTGTATCTTCCTTCTCCTCTTTGCCCTTGTCATATTATCGCAAGAATCACCTTGGAGAGGGAATGACCAATATGCTTAGCCCCAGGTCGTTTATTCACTCATTTATTTATGCCCTGGCATGCTCTAGTAAAATTTCAGGTGGCTCAGGAACATATGCCCTGAAGCTAGATACTATCCATGGTCAAATAAGTGAAAGAGGAAAAGCATCCTAAGAGTAGATGAGATTAAAAATGTAGGATGAAGCCACGAATGAGATCAGTACATAAAATGCTCATCAGAAACTGGTGCGTGTTGTAAGAGTAAGCCACACCTCTGGCTTTACATTGTCCGGAAGAGAAAGAACAATTACAGTCTTCACAGTGTTCATAAAACAAAAAGTAACCAGTGATTCAAAGGCAGAAGAATTTTGAGACCCTAGAGAGATATCCTTGGCTTTTCTCATAATGAAGACATTGTGTGATATAAGGAACAATATTCTCAATAGTATCTATATGGTAAATATAGCCAAAATTTTCACTTTTACCCTTATAATGTGACAGCACATCAAAGCCTAAATGAGAAAAAAAATAATCCTTTAAGGACCCTAAAAGAAATTCTATAGGGACCCCAAAATAATGCTATTTGGTTGTCCAGCTCTGTCCTGGATGGCTTAACACAAAGGATACATTGTAGGGGCCATTTTGGAAATATCAGGTTTACATCAGGTCGTAAATACTGTTCTCTCTAACCAGGCCATTCAGTACTGATCAGCATTTGATGGAAAGAGGGTGAGAAACGCACACACATGCGCACACACACACACATGCACACATACACACGCGCACACACACACTGGCAACTACCTGGAATGCAAAGACTCTGACTCTGATACTGGTTATGTGAGTAATCCTAAACTTTGACAGTTAAAGAAATCAGAAGACGCATAGCCCTGGTGTAGATCATTGCATCTAGGTTAGGAAATCTTGGCAATTGCATTTGAATTTGAAGAGTTATCAATGTTAATACATTATTAACTTGTGCAATGGGGAATATGCTACGGCAAATTTCTGTGTTATACTCTTTTCTACCACCTCCTGGCAGATCTGGGGCATAGGGGCCAACAGCTTGGCATTCCACATAAGAGTGGTTGTTTATTCTTGCCATAGTTTAGGGGAAGTGGAACATTTAATTGTGGGCCTGAATGGACACTTCATCTAATCTCATGTAAGTAGTGATTTAATTTTGGCTAAATTGATTGAATCACCTGGATGGCTCAAAATATTAAATAGTTCTAATGAGATTTCCACACCCCAGCAAGTCATTTTCAACGGTGGATTGATTGTACAAGATGGAAAAGCTTTGGTGTGTCAGCATACATACAGTTGCTGGGAAATAAGTCAAGGAAACACTAATCAGTTCATTTAGGAACTAATAACATCAGCCCCAAGGCTACAAGAGCCATTCAGACTGGGCTTCCTCCGTGAGGGGCACATGGTCTCTCTGAACTGGTGGTAGAGTGGATTTCATCAGATAAGCTGTCAAATGCTTCATAGAACATGCCTTGGAGAATTAAGCTTCCACTGTTCATACAATTTTATCAGACACTAGCAAAGTAGATTTTCCAGTAAAACAGGAAATTGCCCTAAGGCCATGCTTTTGAACATTTATTCAAGATGTACTTTAAATGCTGTTTCAGCTGTCATTTATTGCTATCGGCAGAAATGTCTGCTTTTGTTGCAGATGAACAGTTCTCTTTAATCATCAAAATCAACTAAAGTGCGGAGGAAACAAGAGCTATAAAATGAGTGTGTGCAAGAAAGGGTGACGGTAGGTAGGTTTGATGCAAGAGCAGTTTAAGCTGATTTGGCACATGATTGAGATCCTGAATTGACAATGGAGAAATTTATAAATTGCTTTCTTTTCATAAGGTTAATAAGGTATACCATATTACGATGTATATGAGGGCAGCATAGCACAAAAGTTAAATGCATGAACTCTGGAGATAGATTGCCTAGTTTCAAATACCATTCCATAACTTCCAACTTTTGGACTTTGAACAAGTTACTTAACTTCCTTGTGCCTCAGTTTCTTTGTCTATATACTAAGATTAATTACCTAACATATGGAGCTATTGAGAAATTAAGTAGGAAATCTGTATCACTACACTGCACACCTAAAACTAATGTAACGATACTCAAATAAAACATTTTATAAATAAATACATACATAAATAGATAAATAATAACATGACAAGAAGAATATAATACTTAGTAAGCACTAGACCATTTATTATTATTGCTCTAGCTTTTGGAAAAATCTGTAAGGAGTCATATGAAAATTAGAATATAAACATATTGAGTCTAGCAGCAATTCAAAGTGTCAAAATTCATAACTTCTGAAAGGTATGTCAGTTTAAGATGTTAAGAACCAATATAAAATTTCCAACTTTGTTTAGGGAGTACAGAATGTCTCAGAAATATGGAATGAATGTATAGAAAAGGAAACTCAGTTTTCTAAAAGTAGACTGCAGGATAATTATAAACTTCACATCTTTCAGTAGGAAATAACCTCCTGGTAGATAGATGGCAAATTAGACAAAACATTTTATTATACAAATATCCCTATCATAGCCAATAAATGAAAAATACAGTTATTTCCCATTTTATCATTTATGAATCCAAGCCAGCATCTCAGGAAATGACCAGCTGATTTCATGTGGGATTCATGTGGTTCTCTACTTTCTTCTAATCTCAGAATAGAAAAACCATTAATGTCTTTTGCCTTGAGTCATTTTTGAGGAGTATCCGTTCATTTCCTCAGTATGGTAAGAGAAAATGAAGCTGCCTTTTTGACATTTGTCTTAAAAGGCAAACTTAATATTAAATGATAGTCCAAATCTGTAAGGTTTTTACTGCCAGAGAAGCAATGTGCTTCAGGTCACTTCAGTGTCAGTATGGACAGATGCAAGGCTGACTCCCGTATGACCAGCTGTTTGTCTGTCAACAATGCACCACAGGACTGGTACAATTTACATGGAAATGTTGACTTTCACTCAACTACTAAGCTTATTCTAGAGATTACAAAACATATCTGCGGACAAACCTCAGTCTTTGATATGCAAAGAATATAACTTTATTTTGAAGTTTATAAAAGCTCATGACTCAGAATTTACCAGAATGACTTTCATCTTGACTGATCTGTGGAATATTATGCAGTCATCTCACTGTACACGTCTGGTAAGTAGACAAAATATTATCCCCATCTTAGAGAATGGAAAAGAAGGGCAGTGTAAACCTAAGTGACTTGCCTACATTACATCCCACAAGGAGATGATACACTGTATTTCTGGCTCACAATCTCATACTTTCATTTCACTTTAGCTTTGTTTGGAAACAGTAGGGCATGTGTCTTCGTGTAGCTTTCTGCCTATTTGCAAATATGAATTAATTATATTTCACACTGTATAATATGGTCAATTCTGCTGTAGCACTTATTTTGCAAATGTGAATTTGCTTCCAACGTGATTAATATGTCAGAAAACAATTAGAATAGGAATGGATTTCTTTTCTTTTTTTTTAATATGAAATTTATTGTCAAATTTTTTCCATACAACACCCAGTGCTCATCCCAACAGGTGCCCTCCTCAATGCCCATCACCCACTTTCCCCTCCCTCCCACCCCCCCATCAACCCTCAGTTTATTTTCAGTGTTTAAGAGTCTCTTATGGTTTGGCTCCCTCCCTCTCTAACCTCTTTTTTTTTCCCCTCCCCCATGGTCTTCTGTTAAGTTTCTCAGGATCCACATAAGAGTGAAAACATATGGTATCTGTCTTTCTCCGTATGACTTATTTCACTTAGCAAAACAGTCTCCAGTTCCATCCACATTGCTACAAAAGGCCAGATTTCATTCTTTCTCATTGCCATGTAGCATTCCATTCTGTATATAAACCACAATTTCTTCATCCATTCATCAGTTGATGGACATTTAGGCTCTTTCTATAATTTGGCTAGTGTTGAAAGTGCTGCTATAAACATTGGGTACAAGTGCCCCTATGCATGAATGGATTTCACATTTGCGTAGGTGCAACTCTGCCCTCAGGAGCGTTAGGTGAACACAGAAAACTATGCTCAGCCGGCTCTGGCAGCCTAGGAACACAAAACTCACCCCACACACCTCGGACATCCACCAGTTCTCTGGTCACTGGGTGCATTGTGAGGCTCCCATCTACATCTGCCATTGTAACTTCCCCTCTGGTTTTAGAAAACCCCTCTTCTACCACTCCACAATGACTCACAAGCTGCAATCCTTCCAGACAGAACTCCTGCAGGCAAACTTCAGGCCTTTTTGAAGTAAAGTGCCATATTCATTATAGTATTTGCATATTCTAAACTCATTCAGTGTGTGTAAACTTACAACTGTTTAACACGTGCTACTGTTTCTACCAAGTTCCTATCTTGTTTTTCAGTGTCACTGATGAATGTTGTACACCTAACCCCTATTCTCCTATATACTCCGTGGTTTAGATTGCAAGATACCACACAGCACAGGGACTTTTAGAAATGCATGTATCATATTACAGAAGAACCCTATGTGACACGCAGGTCATTGCACTCCAAACCCCGTAGTTAGCTAGTACTTGTTATGTCTGACACTGAGCCATACGTGGTGAAGGATACAAAGACGGTCATTCTGGTCCCTGCCTTCTAGGATTATGTGGTCTGTCAGAGACTGTTACACACGTACATATCTTTCATGGTAAGTTGCATTGTGCTCATCAATGAAGAGTTAATGAAGCTTCACCACCTTCACCATCAATGAAGGTGGAGGGAAAAAGTAAATTCCACTCTAGAGAATCTATAAAATTTCCTTGGAAGACATGAGATTTGACTGGGCCCTTCTGGGTGAAGGGTGGCTTTAGCAGGCAGGTGGGAAAGCTATAGAAAGAAGGGTTTTCCGGTGCTTCTTAATGAGAGTTTAATAATGCTTCCATTAATGACCAATGTTGAGTCCATGGTGGTAGAATCTTTGAGGAACAAAAAGACTCCCAAGGAAGGATCTCTATGCACGACAGTGTTGGCTTCCTTGAGGAGACTGATAGTGAGTTAGGAGTCTGAATTAGGCAAACCTTTCTTGGTATCTATCCATCGTCCCTCTGAATGACCCTCTTCTCATTTTTGCTGTTGTTCTTCCTTTGATTCCTAAATGATATTTGCTTCTAGTGGTTGGTTCTTGCCTGAGTATTATTTGATAATTAAGCTGTCACCTAAAAAGAACATGACCTCTCCCACCCTGCCCGGCCTCTGCCCAGGACAGACTGGCAATTTTATTTTTTATTGTTTTTAATGTTTATTTATTTTTGAGAGAGAGAGAGAGAGAGAGAGACAGAGTGTGAATGGGGAAGGGGCAGACAGAGAGACACAGAATCTGAAGCAGGCTGCAGGCTCTGAGCTGTCAGCACAGAGCCTGACATGACTCGAACTCACGGACCGCGAGATCATGACCTGAGCTGAAGTTGGACACTTAACCGACTAAGCCACCCAGGAGCCTCCAGACTGGCAGTTTTAGAGGGGAAACAGGAGGGGAAGTAAAAACTTAGGAAAAAACCCATTTGTTGAGCACCTACCACATGCTAGGCCTTGTGCAAATCAGTTTTGTGTGTGTGTGAACTTATTTGATTGTTGTAGTAACTCCATTCATTCTTCTAGTTTATCCTTCCCACTGTGGAAGAGAGGTGCTTGCTGATGCTATAGCAATGGTTCTCAACCTTGGCTGCACATTAGGATCGCCTGGGGGTGGAAGGAACTTTAAAAATCTCTGCCCATACCACTCTTGGCACAATGGCGTCACAATCTGGTTGGGAGACGGGTACTGGTAATTTTTTTTTAATGCTCCACAGGTGGTACCACTGTGCAGCCCAGGTTGCCACTGACCTCGAGGAAGATCTCGTATCCCTGCTATACCTGCTTCACAGAGGAGTGAGAGCAAACTCATCTGCTTGATTTACATGGTATTTTTTTTTATAACCTCTAACCTTCACATTTTAATGTGAGAGAAAAGGAATTCATAAAATTACCTTAACTTAGAAATTTTAGAAGGGTTGCATTTCGGGGCACCTGGATGACTCAGTCAGTTGAGCATCCGACTGACTTTGGCTCAGGTCATGATCTCACAGTTTGTGAGTTCGAGCTCCACATCAGGCCTGCTGCTGTCAGCCTGTCAGAGAAGAGCCTGCTTCAGATCTTGTCTCCCTCTCTCTGCCCCTCCCCTGCTTACTCTCTCCCAAAAATAAATATTAAAAAAATAAATAAATAATTTAAAAAGTAAAACAAATTAAAATAAAATAAAAATAAAATAAAATAAAATAAAATAAAAAGAAGGGTTGCATTCCAAAGTTCTGTGCAGATGAATTGCTAGGTTCTTGTCAAAATAGATATATATGTGTTGAGGATGAACCTGTTATTGGACATTTGGACTGTTTCCAGTTTTTTTTGGCTCTTATGAATAAAGCTGCAGAGAACATTTGTGTACAAGTCTTCCTGTAGACATGCGGTTTCATTTCTCTTGGGTAAATACCTAAGAATAGAATAGCATTTAATGTAGTGGAAATATCTTTAGCTGTATAAGAAATTGGTTGCCAAAGTGGCTGTGCAATGTTGCATTCCCATCAGCAATGTATGAGAGTTCCAGTGGCTTCACATTCTTTCAAGTAGTTGGTATAATCAAGCCTTTTAATTTTACCCATTCTAATGGCTATGCAGTGCTATCTCATTGTGATTTCAACTTGCTTTTCTCTGATGACTAATGATGTTGAGCATCTTCTCATATTAATATTGACAACTCACATATCTTCTTTGGTGAAAAGTCTCTTAACTATTTTTAAATTAGGTTAATTGTCTTCTTCTTATTGAGTTGGCATTCCTTCTCAGTGGGATTTCTGTGAAAGAATGAAACACTGACGCCCAAAGGCATCTATTGTATGTAACACGTTAACTACTCTCCAAAGATTCTACAATGGAGCAAGTGATACTCAATCCTGGGGAGAATATCTTGGGAGAATAGAGCAACTAGCCACACAAATACATTTCTGTCCTCTGTGTTTCAGATGAAAAATCATGTTAAAACTCATTTTCACATATATGTAATGCATAATATTTTCTCCCAGTTGGTGTTTTGTCTTTTCATTGTTTTCTTGGACTCTCTCAGAGAGATATTTTGAATTTTGATGAGGCCTAATTTATCATTTTTAATGGTTCATGGTTTATTTTTTGTCATTTCTTAGAAATCTTGCCTACCTCAAATTTAAAAATATTATTTTCACCTATGTTTTCTTCTAGAAGTTATATAATTTTGGCTTTACACACAGGTTTATTGATTGCTTTGAGTTTAAGACCAAAGTGTTTTCTTTTTTCATGTGACTATCCAGTCATTTCAATACCATTTGTTAGAAGAGTCTGTCTTTCCCTATTGAGTTACTTTGCTATCTCTTTTAAAAGTTGTTGACTTTATATGGATAGGTCTCTTTGTGAACTTCTTTTTCTGTTCGATTGATACAAATTTCTATCCTTATGCTAATGCCATAGTTGTCATGACTACTGGACCTTGAGAGTGCATTTTGAAGTCAGGCACTGTACGCAATCTAAGTTGGTTCTTTTTTTTTATAATTGTTTGACTAATGAGAATGGACTTTAGAATCACCTTGTCAGTGCCTAAAAAATGAACTAGTGGGATTTTTATTGCACCAAATCTATAGCTCATTTTGGGGAGGATTGACATTTAACAATATTAAATGTACCAATCCATGTACATGGTAGCCTTTCCATTTATTTAGGTCCTCCTTAACTTGTTTCAGCAAATTATGCTTTGTAATATTCACTGAGAAAATTTTATGCATATTTAAAAAATTTATCCTAAGCAGTTTGTGCTTTGTAAAGCTATTATAAGTGGTATTTCTTAAAAAGTTATTTTCCAAATGTTTATTGTTTTCTAAAGTGGCTGTCCAATGTCATAGTCTATATATGTAGACATATCATCGATTTTTGTATGTTGACCTTCATTCTGCATCTTTCCTAACTTATTAGTTCTTGTAGCTTTTTGTTGTTGTTGTACATTCTATCTGTAGTTTTTACTACATAAAATAGTCATGTTGTTTATGGAAAGTAAACAATTTTATTTCTTCCTTTTCATTGAATTTGTTTTCTTGTCTCATTTCTTTGGCTACAACTTGTGGAATGGGAGAAAAAGAGAGCAGAATCTTTGCCTTGTTCCTCATCTTCAGAGGAAAATATTCAGGGTTATTTAAAATGACATTAAGTATAAGGTTTTTATAAATGACCTTTATCATGTTGAAGAATTTTTTTCATTTTTTTTAATGTTTATATATTTTTGAGAGAGAGAGAGAGAGAGAGAGAGAGAGACAGAGCGTGAATGGGAGATGGGCAGAAAGAGAGGAAGACACAGAATCTGAAGCAGGCTCCAGGCTCTGAGCTGCAGCACAGAGCCCAATGAAGGGCTAGAACTCACAAGCCATGAGATCATGACCTGAGTTGAAGTCAGATACTTAACCAACTGAGCCACCCAGGCACCCTGAAGAATTTTTTTACTCCTAGT
This sequence comes from Panthera leo, assembly GCF_018350215.1. Taxonomy (NCBI): domain Eukaryota; kingdom Metazoa; phylum Chordata; class Mammalia; order Carnivora; family Felidae; genus Panthera; species Panthera leo. The sequence continues at coordinate 51,684,794 of NC_056679.1, forward strand.
TTGACGAAAGGTTTGTTTTGTTTTGTTTTGTTTTTTTTTTTACCATTAGTGGATGTTGAACCTTATAAATTAATTTTCTCTGCAACTTTTAAATGCCACTTTTAAATACCCATCTTCACTCTTAAAAAAAATCTCATGGAAAAACAAAACAAAAACTTGTCATCTAGTGTTAGTGTGGCTCATCTCCATATAGTTTTTATACCCCTATACTCAAAATAAAAACAGGAAAATCAACTTTTATTCAAACTTTTTAAAATGCTAGATTCTATCTTTTAAAATTATCATGAAACATAAGAGGATGTCTATCAGATGATTCACAGATATTTGTAGATACCTGTAGTAGGTTGAAAGATGCCTCACCCCCACCCTGATTACAAAAAAAAAAATGTCCCCTCAGAACCTATGGATTTGATGCCATTTGGGGGTGGGGGAATGTATTTTCAGAGGTAATTAAGGATCTCCAGATGAGGTCATCTTGGATTTGAATGAGCCCCAACTGCAATAGCAAGTTTCTCATAAGAGAAGAGAGAGGGAGAAGCCTTAGAGGGCAAGGTGATGTGAAGGCAGAGTCAGAGACTGAAGTGATGCCTCTACAAGTCAAGGAGTACCTGGGGTTGCTGGCAGCAGCCAGAAAGCTAGGAGAAAGGAGTGTGCAATGGATTCTCCCTCAGAGCATCTAGAAGAAACCAGCACTGCTGACAACTTGCTTTTGGGTTTCTGACCTATGAAAGTGTGAGAGAATAAATGCCTGGTTTTGTTGAGCCACTCAGTTTGTGATAATTTGTTACAGCAGCCCTAGGAAACTAATCAGACATTTTTTAAGACATCGAAGCTATAATTATGACCAGCAAATGGATATTACCCTGTTTTTGCTTCTCTGCAGAACTAATGATTTTATTTTTCTCTCTTTCATTTAAAAAAATATTTTGAAATTCTATGTCTTCTCTTGGAAAATTTTACTGTGGTGATATTTTAGATAATCAAAATTTGAATCATCACGATATTGTTTTATCTTGGAAATGAATCTAATGTTTATGTAAAACCCCCTCCTTAATTTATCAGTCTGTGTGCTTTGATCTATATCAATAGTCATTGCAAGAGAAAGAAAAAAACGGACTTAGCCTATCAATATCACTCTGACAAGGAGAAACAAGACCAGTTTTTGAGCTACAACTACTTCTAATAGTAGTCCTTAAGTTAATAATACCCGACCATAGATTTCACCAACTCCTGGGTGAATGTAGATTTCACAGTCATGGGGGAAAAAGACACAGATGTTTGCCTTATTTGTTCTGTTTAAGAGAAAAAGTATTTTCACTTTTTTCAGATTTAAACATTCGTGCTTCCCCAAAGTAATTAACAGAACGTGTTAATGGCATTAGGATGAAAAGCAAAGGACTAATGGAACTGGATATAGGGTCCAGAAATAGACATACTTACATATGGCCACCTGGTCACAAAGGTGACCCTGCCATATATGGGTAAAGAATGATCTTTTCAGTAAACGTTTCAGGATGAACCTGATATCCACATGGAAAAAGTGAAGCTTGACCCTACCTCACACCTACACAAAAATCAATGTCTTCATCAAGGTCTAAATATGATATGAAAAAATAACAAAGCTTTTAGAAGAAAACATAGGACTACATCTTTATGACCTTGGAGCAGGTGCAAATATCTTAAACAGAGACAGAAACCAAAAGAACAAAAACAAAACTCTCAAGCATAAAGGGGAAACTGACTAGATTATATTAAAATTAACTTCTGTTCATCATAAGATGTAACTAAGGAAGTGAAAAGGCAACCCATAGAATGGGAGAAAATACTTGCAATCATACATTAAGAACCCTTACAAATTAATAATAAGTATAAAAGCCCCAAAAAAAAATGGACAAAATACTAGAACGGATATGTCACAAAAGAAAATATCCGACTGTTTGCCTGTGAAACAAACAGTGCTTAGTTTTATTATTCATTAGAAAAATGCAAATAAAAACCATAATGTGATACAACTATACATTTATTGGAATGGCTGAAAGGAAAACGAAACCCCAAAAATCCAAAAACAAGGCACTAGTGAGGATATAAAGCAACTAGAATGTTTGTTTGTCCACTGCTGACTACAGTGTCAATAGGAATGTTTTGGGAAAAATTTTGGCATATCAGTATACATATCCTATGACCCAGGAATCCTACTCCTACATATATTCTCCCAAAGAAATGCAAATATATGTTCACACAATGACATGTACAAATTGTTCCTAGTGGAATTATTTGCCTTGGCTCTGAACTGGAAATTTCCCCAGTTGCTCATCAATAATAAGTTAAAGTATGTTAATGTAATATAATAGCATGCAGCAATGAGAATAAATATAGTACATCTATATGTAACACATACATGAATTTCAGAAACATAGCATTCATGGAAAGAAAACAGACACAAAGGAGTGAATACTCTTTTTCCACTTGTGTAAAGTTTGAATTCGTTAAAGCTAATGTATGGTACTAAAAGTCATGGTAATGGTTATCCTTGAGGATGCCAGTAGAAACTGGGAGTGGACACAAGGGCGACTTAAGGGTGTTCCTTATGTTCTATTTCTTGATCTGGGTGCTGATAAATGGGTGAGTTCACTTTGTAAAAAAATCATCAAACTGGACACTTACGATGTGTGCCCTTTTTTTTTTTAATTTTTTTTTTTAACGTTTTCTTATTTATTTTTGAGACACAGAGAGACAGAGCATGAACAGGGGAGGAGCAGAGAGAGAGGGAGACACAGAATCAGAAGCAGGCTCCAGGCTCTGAACCATCAGCCCAGAGCCCGACGCGGGTTTCGAACTCACGGACCGTGAGATCCTGACCTGAGCTGAAGTCCGACGCTTAACCGACTGAGCCACCCAGGCACCCTGATGTGTGCCCTTTTTAACGTACGTTATATTTGAATAAACGTGTTTTGTCAAAAAAAAAAAGCATAACCTTTGAAGTCTATAATGTTTTCACTCAGGTTTTAGTTCTGAGTATATCTCTTGATGTTGCTTCTATTAGCATTGATAAAAGTGTTATATTCTTTGATGATGAACTGTATCTGAAGATAATTGGTGAGTTGAAATGCCCTTCAGACCAGAGGGTCTTAAATTTCCTTAGAACTCATCACAGTACCATGAAGAAGCCATCCACATAACGCTGCAGAGTTTTTAAAAAAGAACAATAGCTTTCACACAGTCTGATATTGATTGTAGTCCTGGTTTCAAATTATGCAAGCTAATTAATCATTCTGAAATTCAGTTTTCTGATATATAAAATGTGGGTATGAATATCAGTTGTTATTGCTGTGGGGCCTAAATGAGATAATGTTTGCAAAGTATAAAGTGCACTTATTAAACATTTTTCTCCTCTAGATGGCATGGAATGTATAAAATCGAACAGCATATACTTTTTAGCTCTTACAAATATAGCCTTGTGGGAAATATGAAATATATAGTTACTATAATGTTAAGCTAGAAGGTAATGAATTTCACAAGAGGAACATATAATGCCCTTTGTTCAGATAGCAGAAAGTGGTAGAGGATAGGGGACACTTAGCATTTATAGGCTACCATATGCCGGATATCTTACAACTTCATAAAATCTAAGGATAATAGAGGATGTTTTGAAAATTTAGTGGCTTTCGAGCAAAGCCATTAACGACGGCTTCAAATAAGCAAAAAGAGTTATTTGGACATATAAAGATAGTGGGATATTCATTATAGGGAAGAAGGTAGTGTAAAGAAAGTCTTAAAAGCAGAAAGTCCAAGTGTATTTCATAAATAAATGGTAAGTGAGTTAGGCTGGAATATTATGTGGATGAAAGAAAAGCAATAAAGAATAAAGTTGGAAAGGAAAGTAGAGGCCAGACTTTGACTACCATGTTAAGGAATTTCGTCTGTAGTTTATAGGAGGTGAGAAAACTTTAGAGATATTTGAGATGAATTCAGTGTTCACAGCCGAGCCTCACTGAGATTAATATACCAGCATTATAAAGTTAGATGATTGTATGCAAGCAGAGAATGTGGTAGAGAATAGATTATTGCTTTTCTCTAGAAATATAGCAACATAGACTTGAAGGAGAGTAATTAGTGAGGCTATAGAAAAAACTGGATGGAGAACTTGTAGAATCTGAAATTTAGAAGTTAGTGGGTGTTCAGGGCATTTGTTTAGTTAGGCTTATCTGAGCCTGGAGCAAATTTGGTAGAAGAACCAATCAAGTGAATCAGTTGCTGGATTAGGCAAAATCAGGTAGGGGTTGTATTTCCATGAAGATACTGGAAACAAAGAATAGTCAGATGGCATGTATACATGATGCCCTCAGCTGAGCCAAAGTCAGTGCCAGAGAAGTGGGGCCTTAATTAATTAATTAACTAGTTAATGTAAGACATTAATGGATGCAGCCCTGGTCATGGGATCTAGAAGGGATTATGAAGGAAACTTTTAGGTGGGAAGAACCAAACTTCTTCAGGACAAGGGAGTGAGCAAAGCACAGTGCATGGTGCTGACTCTCATTGGGTGCTCATGTAGGGTCAGGTTGGCTCTCAGAAGTCTTGTTGGGCTCTAGATTTGGTGGGTAGGGAGGAATCCAGGATGGCGATGTGACCATACATTCCTCAGACCATTATTAGAAAGGAGGAGAAATGTTCTTTATTAGAAAGAAGAACAGGTGTTTGGTTTGTAGTATGTGTGTGCACATTTGGTGGTGGGCTTAGGTGACACATGATATGGGAGCATTTAGATAGAGGAAAAAATTGTAAGTTTGTTTTTTGTATGTGTTGAGTTTGAAATGCTGATGGTTCACCCCATGGAGGTGTTTGGAAGCAGAGAAAGATATAAAATTGTTGTTCTGTGTTTCCCTTGGTCCCTGGAGTACATTAACGTGTATCTTTCTCCAGGTCCTCGGTTGGTAATCATTCCGTAAGAGTCTGAACTCCATGTTCAGCCATGAACAGACTAGATTTGTTGATTGTTTCTGTTTCTGTGAGTCCTGATTAACACCTCCAAGTACTCTGCCCAAAGCTTGCAGCTGTTTTTTTCCCAGCCAGTACAGGCCAAGGCCATTTGGAATGGCTTGATGAATTTTCTATTTGAAAACTGGAGGGATTTATAATTTTCTTAGGAACTTATTGTGAAGTTTCTAAGAATTTGGAGAAAACAACCTGGGAGACTCTATAGAGGGTTTGTTTGTTTGTTTGTTTCCTTTTCTTGGGTTTTGTTGATTCTTGCCCATCTTATCTGTATGCCCTTCCCACAACCTGTTCTCTTCTCTGCTCTGCTTTGTGCCCCAGAAGACTAAGGCCTGAGGACTGCTCCTTCTGGATTCTGATCGGGTGCCGCCAATGGAAAACACTGGCAGGAGATGAAAAGATTGAAGGGGTATAATCGGGGTAGTTCATCTCCACTCCCTCCACTCTCTGGTAGCCTGTCTCTGGCAGGAGCTGAAATGCAGCTCTTGCCTGGCATATCCTCCTCTGTTGCCCACCCTTTATTGTGTTTGATAACAGTATTTCCTCTCTTTGCTTCTTTAACCGAAGTGATAATAATGACTTCCTTTTGTTGCTAAAACCTCAGTGCCTCAGTATCCCCTGTTGGTTCCCTTAACCCTGCCCTCACCTCTGTAATGACTTCCCTTATTAAATCTCTTCATTTGAAAAATCAAAGGAGTGACTTCTGTTTCTTGCTGGGACCCTGGCCAGTACAGTTGTCCCAAGGACAGATGGATACGGCTCCCAGTACACCTTTATCTCCAAATGAGATCTCATAGCCCATAGGAGTCCAGGATTTGAGCAAAAGACCACTTCCTGCCACAAGGGGTTCTAAAATTTGATATTTTGGTATAGGTCATATAGCATAGTACCCAGATTTACTATTTTATTTCCTACTTGTAGCAAGGTGAGAGTACCCTTAAGAATTACATTGTGTCCAAAATAATATAAAAACAGGGAGGGGGACAAAACAGAAGAGTCTCATAAATATGGAGAACAAACTGAGGGTTACTGGAGGGGTTATGGGAGGGGGGATGGGCTAAATGGGTAAGGAGAATCAAGGAATCTACCCCCGAAATCATTATTGCACTATATGCTAACTAATTTGGATGTAAATTTTAAAAAATAAAAAATAAAATAAAATTGAAATTAAAAAAAAAGAACGACATTGTGTCCAAGATAAAAGTTAATTACATTATTTGACAATATAATCACTCTACAAACATCAGATAGGATGGTTACAAATCTGAAAGATCTTTTCAGTGACATATTTTTTATTATTTTTTTTTTAATTTTTTTTTCAACGTTTTTAATTTATTTTTGGGACAGAGAGAGACAGAGCATGAACGGGGGAGGGGCAGAGAGAGAGGGAGACACAGAATCGGAAACAGACTCCAGGCTCCGAGCCATCAGCCCAGAGCCTGACGCGGGGCTAGAACTCACAGACCGCGAGATCGTGACCTGGCTGAAGTCGGACGCTTAACCGACTGCGCCACCCAGGCGCCCCCAGTGACATATTTTTAATGACCCAGACTTGAAAAAATTATTTACAGATTTACTTTTAATGATGTGCTAACACTTTGTTTGAACTGAAGTCTTGGATTTGCAACCAGGCATAGACTTACCCAATATTTTTCCATAATGGTTATTGTAAACAAGTTTTCATCTTATTTAATCTAATAACAAGTTTCCTCCATAGAATTAAAGACAGGAGCCTAATTGAATGAATGCCTAGGTTGGGACTTCACCCAAACAAGACATAACTCAATGCATTAATCAGTCAAGAATTATAAGTATGGCATATAAGAGCTAAGCCTTCACTTTTCTGCTATTAAAAATATGTTGTTATATATTTCGAGCTGTATAGAAGACTTTAAAAAGTTTTTTTTAATGAGGGTGAAAAGGTTTGTACTTAATTACCATACAGGCTATAGGTACTGATTAGCTCAGTTCAGCGAATATTCAGTAAATATCTGAAAATGATTAAGAATCAATTCCTTTACAAAAGTTTAATGGTAATATATAAAAGTGACTGGAAGTAGGAAAACTTGCTGGTGCCCTTAAAAGAATCAGGATAGTGTAGAATGAAAATAGCAGATTGAGGGGTCATCAGTAAATACTTGGTGGTGTGAAACTGTGTATTCATTTCCACTGCGGGAATAACATGAGGTAAAAACCTCTGTTGTTTCAGCTCCTCTCTGATCCCTTGGCTGGAATTTCTCATATCTGAGGCACCTTGTTTCTCTGTCCCAATACATCTTCTGGGTGAAGTAGGGCTGATGGGGCTCATCCCGAGGGACAGACGTGACAGATAATCCAACTGAAACATCAGTCAATAGGGGTTGGGCAGGGGTAAGACATCTAGACATCTGGCCGCAGATAACGCTGGGGGTACCGTAATTACTGGATCGAGAGTTCAGTACTGAGGATAGCAAATTCTCATTACGACTGGTGTGTGCAACTTTCTGTGTTTACTCTGCCCCTATCGTTCCACAGTAAATTTCTTGAGGTCAGGAATTATGTTTTCATTTTAATTCCCCCCAGCACCTCATAAGGAGCTCCATGCTTATATTTTTCATAACTGACTTATAATGAAGCCAAGGTTACACTATAGACATTAATGCTGACATGAATAAATGGAATTCATTTTTCTCTTTTTGAGCATAAATCATCTTCCATTTTATGTAATCGAGGAGGACAGTACTTGTGGGATGAGGTTTTAGTTCGATTATTTAAGATCCCTTCTTGTTCTAGGGTTCCAGAACTATGTGGCAATTAGTATAGATAGCCCCATCACGCTGATTGCGAAAGGAACGGATGACTTTGATTTAAGGGATGTAAGTGGAGCAGACTGATGCTGGATACTGAATCCAGGTCTAGAAGGCATTATTTTTCTAGAAGTCTCTTGAATAGGTTACAAATGTTGTGTCGGGTGAGACTGGTCTTTCACATGGGCACAAGAGGTAAAAAGTAGTCTTCTTTCCAGTATTCATGTGACTGTTACCGATATTCAGGGCTCACAGCAAAAAGCAGGCTGTAGAGTTGATGAGAGGGCTGATTGAAAAGCCCCATTAGAGGTGAACAGGGTCCTCTCCCTGTTACTCATTTGCACTGCTGGTAGAGTTAATGTTTTGAGTCTGAAGGACACTATGACTGTTATCAGTTTTATTGGACAAGTGAATATAAAGGTAATTAAAGAGACCATGCCTAATAACCCAACTCTTACAATTTAAAAGTAAGAAAGAGGCCTGATAGGGTACCAGGGATATACCTATCATCCTAATTAAGTGCTAACAAGACAGTTGTCCTCACTTTGGTAACTTCAGTGTATTCCCTCTGTTAACTGTCTCCATCCGGTAGACTCATCTACAATTCTTAATTCTTCTCCACGGTTACCCTTCTTCATTCTCCTCACGAGCAATGTTTCTATAGGCTTCTGTGTTTAGCAGGTGGTGTCCCCAAAGCATTCACCCCAAATTGCCCATCCGGTTTATTCATTCACCACCTTTTCACACCTTCCCCTCGAAGTTCAGATTTGGCCGAATTGCCATGCAGTTTGAACTTGTCATCGCTCCCAGCATTTCTCCTTTATGAAGCAAGCACATCTCATAAATGAAAACAAGAGGAGATGTGTGGCTAGCTCACTCTTTTTTTATTTGAATTTAAAAATCGCCTTGTCAGCCTGCATTGCTTCAGGGAGGTAGGTGGAGATAGATCAAATATTTAAATGAATCAGGTGAGGATGGACAAATGAATATGCATAATCAAGTGGCAATTTTCTAAATCAGAGGAGCGTCTTGCTCGGGCTATATTCAAACTCCTCCACATTCTGGTTAATTGTGCCTAAAGACAGGAAGTGCTGTTTTTAGAAATAGACAGCAATGGTTTCTGATTGTTTGTCTTACACAAAGACAAACAAAGAAAAAACTGTTGTTGAAGAATTACCTGAAACCTCCTAATTTTATTTGAGAGTTTGTTCAGCTTCCTTTTAATTATAAGACGTTTTAATTCTGGGAATGGACCTGTGTTGATATTTAGATTCAGATATTTAGATACATAGATTAAGAAGGTGACTCCCACACAGGCTGATAGATCTGTTGGTATTTGCTGAATGTTAACTCTTAAGAGGAAATGTATAGACACAGACCCAGGTGTAGTTTCATGGACCTGATAGCTTAAATTGAAGAGTCAGTGGTGAAATTATGATGCTTTAGTCCTGGTCATAATTTACAAAGGGTACTTTTATAGGCATAATAAACTACTATTGTGTGCAACAATGCATGCCTTTTCTTAAGGTTTAGATCTCACAAGGATCTTTCTACTCTCTTTGTAAAGCCATCTGTTACTGTTCCACTTATGGAGAGAAAGCATTTGAAGAAAAATGTTACTTTCATAAGTGTTTTAACTAGTAAAACATTGAATTCATGCTAAAAACGTCACTTTCATTTTGGAATGAAGCTCTCCTTTGCATGAATAGTTTTGATCCCTCTTAATTATTGTTTCCTTTTTTTTTTAAAGTGGACTTTACTTAGGGATTTAGTTAGGACCCAGTAATTCTATTTCCCTAATAAAGAGTGCACTCGGGGCGCCTGGGTGGCTCAGTCGGTTAAGCGTCCGACTTCGCTCAGGTCATGATCTCACGGTCCGTGGGTTCGAGCCCCGCGTCGGGCTCTGGGCTGACAGCTCAGACCCTGGAGCCTGTTTCAGATTCTGTATCTCCCTCTTTCTCTGACCCTCCCCTATTCGTGCTCTCTCTCTCTGTCTCAAAAATAAATAAATGTTAAAAAAAATTTAAAAAAAAAAAAAAAAAAAAAAAAAAAAAAAAGAGTGCACTCATAGTTCTATCTCCCAGTTGATAGCTGTTTGCAGAAGCGGTCCCATCTGAATGAAGAGTTCATCCTCCTTTTCTTCCCAATGATGGGCAGTTTGCACCCACCTCCCGCCAGCCAGGTTGCAAACAAAATACGCTCTTTGCAGCCTCAATCAAAATGTATGTTGTTTTAACCTGGAAATAATGTTTGGTAAAGTTCTTTAGCTTAAGGAAAAATATTTTGTGCTCTGTCACACTTAAAAATAGCTCCCATATGCTTGAGTCATGTTGATCATATTCAGGGCTTTTTAAAAGAATTTGTTTTTCTGTGATCATAGTAACAAAATGCAGGAAGAGAATGGACTCTCAATCTGCATTTTGTCACAAAGGCAAAATAAGATTCCAATGGGGGAGGGAGAATATTCTATTGAAATGTAAATCACGTTGGAACCTCCTGCATCTTGGTTGTATGTTGCTGTCTCCATGCCTCTTACGGGCATGTCTTTGTTGACTATCTCAGAGGATAACTGCTAGAAGGCAGGGACCTTGTTGATGTCACTCTTTGTGCAGACCCAAGAACAATGAAGCACTTGTTAAAGGTGGTGGATGTGATGTCTAGAATTTTCAGTCTGGAGCCCTCATTTGAGATGCTCATGGCTGCTTGAGCAGAGAATCTTGGGGTAGTTTATTCATTGGGGCACAAGGGCTTAAGTGTAACCCCTAAGTCCCAAACAATCATTTGACTGATTTTGGAGGTAATTTTTAAAAGTTTTTATTTAAATTACAGTTAGTTAATACACTGTAATATTAGTTTCAGGTGTACAATATAGTGATCTAAAACTTCCATACCACACCCGGTGCTCATCAGAAGCACACTCCTTAATCCCCTCAGAAGTAATTTTTGACTGACTTACCCTCACCAATCTCATATGACACTCATTTGTAAGTCAGAATATCAACTAAATAGTGGAAAAATATATTTAGTCTTTCCTTTCTAAACCATATAGTAAATTTCTCCTATTTATATAATCTCTTCTGTGTATGAATATCCCCATCTTATTGATGAAGAAATCAAAGTTAAAATATATTGAATAAACCATCCATGTTCATACAGCTCATCGATAGCAGAGTCCAAGATAGGAATTGAAGTCTGTGTAGCTTCAGTTACTACTGTTTGTTTATTTATTTATAGTTAGCACATTGGAATATGTAGTTTTCTGGTGCATTAACTGCCTTTTTTCCCTATAGCAAAAATCTTCAAGAGAGCTGTATTATAATTAGAAGTATTTAAAATCAGAGTGAGAATACGTTGAATGATCCAATACAGGGCTACTAGAATTGAGCAACTTAGCTGAATTATTTTATTTTGTCTAGAGAGATATATCTACCAAAGGAATTCAGTGTTTAGTTTTGTAAGCCAAAGCAGTCTTTCACCTGTACAGTATTTGAGATACTCTGAAAGTTTTCCTCTTTGGGCTCTCCCTTTTGGTTAAAACAGTAGTCCTTCAGACAGAGCATAGTATTATGCTCAGACTAGGCAAGGAGAGACATTGACGAGATCTTGAAAATGGCAGAGCATGGGGCGCCTGGGTGGCGCAGTCGGTTAAGCGTCCGACTTCAGCCAGGTCATGATCTCGCGGTCCGTGAGTTCGAGCCCCGCGTCAGGCTCTGGGCTGATGGCTCGGAGCCTGGAGCCTGTTTCCGATTCTGTGTCTCCCTCTCTCTCTGCCCCTCCCCCGTTCATGCTCTGTCTCTCTCTGTCCCAAAAATAAAAAAAAAAAAAAGAAAGAAAATGGCAGAGCAAAGAGCCTGAGTCCCCAATACCATTGCACCACTGAATCCGTCTAGGGACTGCCTATTTCCAAACTACTTAAATAGAAAATAAAAAGTTATATTTATGGTTTATGCCACTATTAATTGAGGTTGTTTTTTTTGCCACTGTTAATTGAGTTTTCTATTATTTGCAACTCAAACTTTTCCTAACACATTGAACTTTATGAAAGTGCAGAAGAGATATGCTCTGCCTCAGTGTGATAAATGCAAACACTAAAAAAAAAAAAAAAAAAAATCACCTCTGTGATAGTTTTGCATTGCTTATCCTTTTGCTTGGCTCATAAAATCAGGTTTATGCTAAAGGAGAAAGTTCCAAGCAGTGATTTTTCCAGTATCTGAAAACACTTTTTAATTACAGATGTCCCTACTCTAGAATGCACTGTTACATGAGAAAGTGATCTTCCTGTCTCTGGAGATACCTAAGTGCAGGCTGAATAACTATCTGTCATACATGTTGTGGAAAGACTCTACTGGTTGGGACCTCGGATAAGATGGAGTCTTTTAATTAAGAATTAAATTAAGAATTTCTAAGTCCTGATGCTTTTAAATGGAAGTGGTCTCTTTACCACATGGGCTTCCTCATTGAGAACAGCTTGGATAAAGGAACCAAATCTAGGCTTTTGTTCTGCCACTATTTAGCCTTGGGGCTTTGAGAAAGTAGTTTCCTAAAGTCATGGTTTTCTTCTCAATAGAATGAGGACATTTTCGATTTAAAAAAGTTATCATAACACTCCATCCTTTTATTTTAATAGCTTCTTACATGGAATTCTCATATTTAGATCCATAAAAAGACGAATTTTCGTGCAAACATTGGCAGATCTACAGGGAAAAATAGACAATAATAAAATAATAGTAAGAGAGTTCAATAGCTCACTGCCAATAATGGTAGATCAGCCAGACAGGAAATCAGTAAGGAAACAGCAACAGCAGACTTGAACAACACTGTAAACCAAATGGATCGAACAGACAGATATAGAACATTATACCCAACAGTAGCAGAATGCTTATTCTTCTCGAGTACACATGGAACATTCTCTAGAATAGATCATATGCTGGGTTACAAAATAACCCTTAATAAATTTAAGACAAGAAATCAATCCAAGGATCTTTTCTGATCACAATAGACTGAACCTAGAATTCAATAATATAAGGAAAATGGAAAAGATTCACAAATACGTGAAATTTAAATAACATACTATTAAACAACAGTTGGGTCAAAAAGGAAGTCAAAAAGGAAATTTTTGTATCTTAAGACAAACAAAAAGGAAAAACACAACATACCAAAACTTAGGGGAGGAACATACCAACACTTAACATTCAAAGGAAGAGATGTAATATAAACAACCTAACTTTATACTTCAAGGGATTAGAAAAAGAAGAATGAAATGAACCCAAATTTAGCAGAAGGAAGGAAGTAATAAAGATTAGAGTAGCAATAAATGAAATAGAGACTAGGAAAAAAAAATCTACAAAACTAAGAGTTGGTTTTTTTTAAAGATAAATTTGAAAAACCCTCAGACTACAAAAAAGAGGGAGACTCAAATAAATAAGATCAGAAATATGAGAAGAGATATTAAACTGTTGCCACAGAAATAAAAAGGATAATAAAGAACTATTATGAATAATTATACACAAACAAATTGGACAACCTGGAAGAAATGGATAAATTCCTAGAAACATACAACCTAGAAATAGTGAATCAAGAAGAAATAGGAAGTGTAAAAAAATAAATAACAAATAAGGAAATTGAATTGGTAAACAAAGAACTCCCAACAAAGCAAAAAGCCCAGGACCAGATATCTTCAACAGTGAATTGTATCAAATATTCATTTTTTTAAAGGTTTTATTTTTTAGTAATCTCTACATCCAATGTGGGGCTCAAATTTACAACCCTGAGATCAACAGTTGCATGCTCTATCGACTGAGCCAACAAACTACCCCTGTACCAAATATTTAAAGAAAAATTAAGACCGATCCTTCTCAAACTCTTCTAAGAAATAAAAAAGGAGGAAACCACTCCAAACTAATTTAACAAGACCAGAATTGCCATGATACCAAAATCAGACAAGGACACTATAAGAAAATAAAAGTACATGCCAATATACCTGATGAACATAGATACAAATATCCTCAACAAAATATTAGCAAACTGAATTCCATAATACATAAAAAGGATCATATACCGTGATCAAGTGAGATTTATTCCCGGAATACAAGGATGGTTAAATGCCCACAAATTAATAATTGTGATACTCTACATTAACAGAATGAAAGATATAAATCATATAATTATCTCAATAGGTTCATAAAATACATTTGGCAAAATTGAACATCTATTTTTTATAAAAGCTGTCAACAGGGGCGCCTGGGTGGCTCAGTCGGTTAAGCGTCCGACTTAGGCTCAGGTCATGATCTCGCCGGTCTGTGGGTTCGAGCCCCGCGTCGCTCTGTGCTGACAGCTTAGAGCCTGGAGCCTGTTTCAGATTCTGTGTCTCCCTCTTTCTCTGACCCTCCCCTGTTCATGCTCTCTCTCTGTCTCAAAAATAAATAAATGTTAAAAAAAAAATTTTATTTAAAAGATAAAAAAAATAAAAGCTGTCAACAAAGTGGTTATAGAGGGTGGCACCTGGGTGGCTCAGTTGGTTAAGTAGCTGACTCTTGATTTTGGCTCAGGTCATGATCTCACACTTCGTGTTATATGATGGTGCAGAGCCTGCTTGGGATTCAATCTCTCCCTCTCTCTTTACTCCTCCCCCACTTGTACTCGCTTTCTCTCTCTCAAAATAAATGAATAAACATTTTTTTTAAAAAAATGGTTATAGAGGGAGCATATTTTACTCATGATAAACTGGGTATGGAGGAAATATACCTTAACATGATATGACAAGCTCACAGCTGCCACACTCAGTGGCTTTTCCTCTAAGATCAGGACAAGACAAAGATGCCCACTCTAGCTACTTTTATTCAATATAGAAGTCTTAGGCAGAAAGAAGAAAGAAAGAAAGAAAGAAAGAAAGAAAGAAAGAAAGAAAGAAAAAGAAAGAAAGAATAGAAAGAAAAAGAAAGTCAGAAAGAGAAAGAAAGGAAGAAAGAAAGAAAAAGGAAAAGAAAAGAAAGAAAAAAAAGAGCATCCAAATTGTAAAGGGGGAAGTCAGATTGTCACTATATGCAGATGACATGATATTATGTATAGAAAACCCTAAAGACTTCTCCAAAAGGCTGTCAGAACTAATAAATTATCAGTAGAGCTGCAATACACAAAATCATGCACAACAATCTTTTGAATTTCTACACACTAATAATGCACTCTCAGAAAGAGAAATGAAGAAAACACCACTATTTACAATGGCATCAAGAAGAATAAAATATCTAGGAATAAATTTAATAAAGGAGGTGAAAGATCTATATACTACAAACCATAAGACATTAATAAAAGAATCTGAAGACGACATGAAAGATATTCATGGGATAGAGGAATTAATACTGTTGAAATGTTCATAGCATCCAGAGCAATCTACAGATTCAATGTAATCCCTATCAAAATTCCAAAGGCATTTTCCACAGAGGTAGAAAAAAACCACAATTTGTATGGAACCACAAAAGACTCCAAATAGTGAAAGCAATCTTTAGAAAGAGAAACCAAGTGGAAGCATCCTACCTCCTGATTTCAAACTATATTATAAATCTATATTAATCAAAATAGTATGGCATTGGCATAAAAATTGACACATAGATAAATGGAACAGGATAGAGCCCAGAAATAAATCCATGCCTATATGGTCAATGAATTCACAACAAAGGGGCTAAGAATAAATAATGAAAAGGGTTATCTCTTCAGCAAATGGTGTTGGGAAAGCTGGACAGCCACATGCAAAAGAATGAAACTGGACCACTTTCTTACACCACACATAATAATTAACTCAAAATGGATTAAAGACTTCAAAAACCCAAAAAACCAAACCATAAAACGCTGGAAGAAACAGCGGAGTGGTGGGGAGAAGAGATAGTTTGACATTGGTCTTGGCAATGATTTTTTTTTTTTTTGGATTTGATACCAAAAACATAGGCATCAAATGCAAAAATAAACAAGCATTGACTACATCAAACTAAAAGCTTCTGCACAGAGAAAAAAATTAAAATAAAAAGGCAGAGGTGCCTGGGTTGCTCAGTCAGTTAGGTGTCCAACTCTTGATTTCAGCTCAGGTCATGATCTCACAGTTCATGGGATCAATCTCCATATAGGGCTCTGTCCTGACAGTACAGAGCCTGCTTGGGATTCTCTCCCTCCCTCTCTCTCTGCCTCTCCCCTACTCATGCTCTTTCTTTCTTTCTTTCTTTCTTTCTTTCTTTCTTTCTTTCTCTCAAAATAGATAAATAAACATTAAAAAAATACAAAGGCAAACTGTGGAATGGGAAAAAATATTTGCAAATCACATATCTGATAAGGGGTTAATATCCAAAATATAAAAGGAACTAATACAACTCAATAGTAAAACAAAAAAACAAACAATCTGATTAAAAAATGGGCAGAGGAACTGATAAGATATTTTTCCAAGGAAGACATACAAATGGCTAACAGGTATGTGAAATGGTGCTCAACATCACTAATCATCAGGGAACTGCAAATCAAAACCACCATGAAATATCACTTCACACTTGTTAGAATGTCTATTATCAACAAACAAACAAAAACACACACAAAACAAACAAAAACAAAAAAAAATGTTGGCTAGGATGTGCAGAAATGGAAATTCTTGTGCACTGTTGGTGGGGATATAAACTGGTGCAGCCACTGTGGAGAACAGTACAGAGGTTCCTCAAAAAATTAGAAATAGAATTACCATTTGATCCAGTGATCCTACTTCTGGGTATATATTCAAAAGCATTAAAATCAAAATCTCAAAGAGATATTGTACTCCTTTGTTCATTACAGCACTATTTACAATAGCCAGGATACAGAAACAATCTAAATGCCCATCGGTGAATGAATGCATAAAGAAAATAATGGTACATTCATACAGTAGAATATTATTCAGCCTTTAAAATGACATTGAGGAGGGCACTTGTTGGGATGAGCGCTGGGTGTTGTATGGAAACCAATTTGACAATAAATTATATTTAATATAAAAAATAAAAAAATAAATAAAATGAAGGAAATCTTGCCATTTGTAGTAACATGAGGGACTGGGCATCATTACACTAAGTGAGATAAGCCAGCCACAGACGGAAAAATACTGCATGATCCCACTTTAATGAGAGACCTAAAATAGTCAGACTCACAGAACCACAAGTGGAATGGCTATTGCCAGAGACAGATGGGAGGAGAAAATGGGAAGGTGTGAAAGGGTACAAAATTTCAGTTATAAAAGATGAGTAAGTTCTGGAGATCCACTATATACCACAGGACCTACAGTTAATAATACTGTACTATATACCTAAACATTTGCTAAGAGGGTAAATCTCATGTTAAGTGCTCTTGCCACAAAATTAAAAAAAAAATCAAACAAATAAATAAATAAAGGGAGTTGGAGGAAACTTTTGGATGTGATGGATGTTTACGGCTTTCATTATGGCGATGGTTTCACAGTGTATGTGTGTTTCCAAACTCATCAAGCTGTACACATCAAATATCTACAACTTTTTATATGTTAATTATATCTCAACAAAGTAGTTTAAAAAAAAAGCTGCTTTGGTCCTGGATCCAGAGGCCAGCCTGGGGTCCCTGCAGCTCCCTTTTCACTTAACCCTTCCATCAGCCCTCGAGGCAACGAGGAGTCTGAAGAGTGAGAAATTCTCTTAAATGTTACCAAGTTCTTTGTAATTGGAACCCTGTATGATTCCAAGACAGAGCGAGCACAGAATCTGAGCAGGAAGATCATAGAATTCACACGTACCTCATGGAGGCAATCTGAATTGTTGAGTTGTTGCTTTTTTTTCCCTCTTATTGTCGAGTTAATACTGATTGGGTCTATTGTATCCAGCGACCCATGAAAGTAAAGACGATTTTACCAAAGAGCCATTAAATACGTGACGTCATTTTGTTTCCTTCTCAAGCCTTATCCAAATCTTAATATGTGTCTGCTTTGAATGTAAGTTTTCAGACGGTTCTGCTAAACTGCCCGTCTCTTTACAACCGTTCTCACACAAAAGTGTTTGCCCACTTTCCACATAATGAAGCTTTTTAGGCCCGATACAAATGGTGCTATTCTTAAATCCGAGCAAAATAACCTGCTCACGTCTCCTCTTTCTGTCTGACCTAGCACTTGCCCTCTTCTCGAATGTGGGCCTTGAAGTAAATATGTAAAGTAAAAGATAGGAATTCCATTCCCAAAGAGATTTCTTTATGCTTGTTTTATATCAGGTTGTTGCTCCACTTGCAAGTTAAAGTTCTAAAACGAACAGACACGGCCTTGGAGGATCTGGTGTGCTTCTGTGTATCATTCATCTGCAGCATTTGAATTGGGAAAATCCTTTGTGGGGTTTCAACAACCTTTTGTCCAGATAGTTACATGCACTGACAGAGCCTTTTGACAGAGCCACAGAAAATTCTCTGCTGAGTACTTAATCAGTTCCTAAGTTGGCTTGCTTCCACTTTTCCTTTCTTCAAGACTGTGTTGCTATACTACTAGAATTTTCTATTTGTGATTCTGTGAGTTTAAGACTAAATAACTTTGGGCATATGGTCACTATATTACTTTCATCACACACACTCACTGTTTTATACACACAGACACCTTGGGGTTCGTTGAAATTTATGCTTATACTTTTGAAAAATGCGTTTATGCTTTTATAAATGTATTCTTTTCAATTTGATAGCTCAATTCTTAATTACTTTACAAATAAGATTGTTATGTTATCTCTGAATATTAACACAGAAACCCTAAGACAGATTGATTGATTGATTGTGTTTCCAAGGATCAAATAGAATAAGACTATTGGGTGAAGAAAAATTTGTTGAAACTTGCTGTCAGGCAGGCTGAATAAAGAACCATGAGGAAAGACAAAATTCTTTTTCTAGGGATTCATGGCAGAAACTGTTAATGGCAGATTTTTTGAACCAAGAAAGGCAATAATCTGCTGCTGCCAGTCCTCATCCATTAAAAGTCTGGTCTCAGTGGAACAGACTCGGCTGGGTTGACTGGTTCTTACTTTGCCATCTGCTAAAATAATCGGATTGTGTTTTACCATTGTGATCTCTACATAAATAGACTTGCCTTCAGTATTGTGGGTCTTTTGAAGAAAAAGCAGCAAATCTTGTTGAAGTTCCTTCCTTACAGACATGAGAAATGCTGGTGGCCCTTATAATACTCCAAACGATTTCTTCAGATTGTAATTGTAATATGGAGAGAGAAAGTCACTTCTGTTTAAACGGGGGTTGAATGGTGGAGAACCAGAGCTTTGAGAGACACAACATGCATTATAACATTATGATGTATTCAGTCAGATGTAGGCAAGACAGAAAATCACATGACAAAGCAAGCCATGTGAATGTTCCTGAAGAAGAAAAAAAATGGAAATGAAAAAACAAACACGCGTCAGATACTTCCTTTTTTGCGGCACATTATTTCAAATCGTATGGATGCCTCATGTTTGTAATTTGTCAATGATGACTTCCCCCGCGTGTGTGTTGAACTCAGGGATCACTATAATTTTGCTCTTGCATCACAGTCTTGCTCTATTTGTTTATATCTATTTAATTACATGGTTACATGTGAATGCAGCAACCAGAGCTCCCCAGATATCTGTCAGGGATGTTGTGAGAATGTAGTGAGAAATTATTTTTTACCACTCACAACAACTATATATGGATCACATTTACTCCCTTGGGATCCTGGCCTATGTAATCGAAAAATATATGCACTTGACAATCCCGAGCAACACTGCAGTCATTGAATTAATTTATGGCCTTTTTCCCCCCTGTGTTGGCAATCTCTGCGTCAATGTAAATAAGTATCCACTAAGTGACCACAGTGTAGATCACAGTTTCTTGGCCATTTAGGGATGGCGGGGTTCCTCCAGGGATGTCCTTACCTGAACATAAGGGATCAGAGCACTTTTCAGGAAAGGGAGGGACAATCCCAGGTGGGATAAATGGTCATGGATTTACTGTCACTTCACTCTATTTTTAACAACCCAATCACTTCTCTGGTGGCCGCTGCCCCACACAGCCTCTGGCATAGGGTAGGTACCCAATGCATAATTGCTGAATGAAAGAAGGAATTCAATCTCAAGGGCATCCATTTCATTTTCTCTGCAGCTACACCATCGGCATGGCAACAGCCTAGTCAGCACATTACTTTAATAATTTTTTTTCTTTTTTTCTTCTTATGCTAGTTTCCATAGGCAGTGGTCTATACAATTTTTAGTCCTCCATCACTATTAATGAGGAAGTTTTGTGCATACACTCCCCAAATAGCTGTTTTATAAATAAAACATTATGTTGTGTTATAAAACATATTTAATAAGTGGGAGAATGAGATTAAGTAAGTTAATAGAAGTTCTAATATTTTTATTCCTGTATTCCAGTAGATTGTCTTGCTTACCTCCCTTCTCCATTCTGGAGACTTGGCTACAAGGGGTAAAAGAAGAATAAGACGCAGTCCCTCTATTGGGAACCTTGCATCTTATTTGGTAGACCAGATGGATACAGTGAAGTACAGTAATAGCAAAGATGTACTAGAAGTCCTGAACAGAATTTTCCTGAAAACACAGATTTTAAAACATATTTCAATCTCTACGACCTTCGGTTTGTAGTAGGATATTTCTTATATTCCAGTGAGTTCGAGCACACTTAAATCTTTTCAGTAGATATAGTCTTCTCTTGGAATCACTCGCATTTAATATTAAAAGAAGCTTTTTTTTTCATGTTAAGATCTCCCCTTTTCTTCTATCCTGAGAAATTTGTCCCCATAAATTTGATCTTCATATCCCCTGGCTCAGCAAAATTTACTTTTCGATGGGACATTTTTTACTTGAATTTTGACTCTGAGGTGTTTTATTTTTATTATTATTTTTTAAGTTTTATTTATTTTTGAGAGACAGAGTGAGTGGCGGAGAAAGACAGGGGGAGACACAGAATCCAAAGCAGGCTCCAGGCTCTGAGCTGTCAGCACAGAGCCAGATGCGGGCTCAAACCCATGAACTGTGAGATCATGACCTGAGCTGAAGTGGGATGCTCAACCGATTGAGCCACCCAGGTGCCCCGACTCTAAGGTGTTTTATAAATACATTCTTGAGGTCCATTTACTTCAGGCATGCAGGATGATGTAGCAATATATTTACAGATCACAAGCATAAGTACAGTGATTCTGTAAATAATCCAATCACTTCAGGTTTCATGGTTGCCTTGATGTACACATCTCTCCTCAGGGCTTTCCATCTCTCACTACCTAATTGCTCAATTCTCTTTCTTTATATCCACTTCTTGTCTTCTATGACCTATATCAGTTATCTTTTTAGCACAATATGGTCTCCCAAATGGAAGATAAAATCAATCATTTAGAGTAAAACTAGAAAATATTCATGTAAACCAGATTCATGTAGTCATTTGGAACAATCTACCTTAAGAAATGATTTCCACACAAATTCCTTCCAAGTCTCTACTAAGTGACTCTAATGTATTTGTAGGGAGATAATGATGTGGCATTTATCTGCTCATTTGTGCTGTAAACTGACTATTTAAAGTAATTATGTTAATAGGATTGTGGTCTGGATTGAATCTAGGGGGGAAAAAGAACTCAGAAGCTAGGAGTTCTTAGTCTCTAGGAGGGGTTATCCTGGGTATTTAAGAAAATATATTAGTTATAGATGTCATAGTAAATGAATATATTGGTATTCAGGCTTATAAATTCATCTCCTATGAGTTTGGCTAATGTGTGCTTGGTTACCCGAGTGAAGCTAATTTTTCACCCACAGTACAAAGGGCCAGAACATTTATCATGATGAATCTTCTAAAACACCACACAGTAAGAAACTGCCTGAGCTTCCAGCTGACCTCTTTGACATTGTTCTCTAATTTTGGTAATAACCCTGTTCCTTTACCTGCTTTGAATTCTATCACAAGCACATTTTGTATAACTAATTTGTTTTATAGATCAGTTTCTCTTTGAATAATTAGAACTGTCATGTATTGGTTATGGTAATCCTAGCTGCTATCAGACATAAATCCCCAAATTCTAGTCATTTAACAGGACAGATTCTTTTTGTTCGCATAATATTCCAGTGTAGACATTCCTGGTGGGGAGGTGGTGTGCTTTGCCCCATTCTGTTATACGGGGTCCAAGTGGATGGGGGATCTGCCATCTTCCATACATGGCTTCCCAGGTCTCCTTGCATGTTGATGTCTACCAGGAAAAGAGAGTACGTGGGAAAAGGCACACATACTTCCTAATCACCCGAGCAGAGCAGTGACCCACATCACTGGGACCGGTCAGCCACATGCCCAGATAAAGATGCAAAGAGGAAGAAAGTAAGGACTGTGGGGCATCCCCTTCCCAGCAATGATTCCCCATTAAGGAAAGAGGGTATGAAGCCTTGCAGAACAGCTGGCCCCCTCTACCACGACCCATGGCATAGTGGAGTGTCCAAAGGACAAGAAATGCAATCATTAAAAAAATCCCTTGTTTTGCAAGGTAAAACCTCTGATGCAGTGTTTTATGTTTAAGAACAAGGCACGTGTTTTACACCAACAAGTGAATGTTTAAATTACAAAGCAGTGTTTGACTGCTTTCAATATACAATGTCCCAACCTGACAATTAACTGTTTAATTTCATCAGTGTAGACAACTGATGCAGATAAACCTAATGTGAATTTTTAATCTGAATTAGCTAACTTGGTTTACTACACCATCATAGATAAACTCTACCTTTGTTTAATATCACACAAATGTAATATGAATGTGCTTTTTCTTCTTTCCAAAATTGTTTCTAATTGATTACAAGAAAACAAGTTTAAATTTTTCCAGATGTGTAATAGAGTAGAAAAAACCTCAAACATTTATTTTACAATTATTTTGGTATTTGTTCATAGAGATATGCAATAGTGTAGAAAGAAATTCTATGTAATGTGTCAAATTAGAGAAAATTTCACCAAAAGATAAATATGTGTATTCCTTAGCACATGGTACTTCAGAAACACAGAAATATTTACTGGGCAAAAGATGGACTGAAGTAAATATCGAAGTTATTTTTCCATAAAAGGACTTGAGTTCTGTTTTAATATACAATCTAGAGTGTGCCCATTCTTCTTGTGAATGCGTTTTTTCCTTACAGGTGCTTTAACTATTAATTCTGTACTCAATGAAACAAAAAGCAACCATGAAACCAAACAAAATATTTAATAACCAACTTCTGATTGTAATTGTCTTTTTCTATTTTATTTAATTAATTTTTAAAAACAAGTTTTGTTCTAATAAACTGAATTTCTGTCAATCCTTTTAGGAGATCTGATGGTAAACCTGCAAACTGTAATGTGGCTAGTTTGGGCGGGCAGGGAGAAGAGACTTTCTCAAGGACAGACTGATGTCACCTTTATTCAAACAGGCCACGTGAGTGCTGAGTGTCAGGGTCTGAGGGATGAGGACAGGTTATGCAGAAGTGTGAGAGAATATTCTATAAGAGATAGTTGGATGTCTTATTAAGTAATGATTAGCAAAGGGGCATGGGTCTGGCCTAGGACTGTGAACCTGAGTATGTTAAGACAATCAAGGAAGATTCTGGAGGTGCTAATTTCCTCCAAAGCTACATGTATGGAAGAGCTAGAATTGGGACGGACATCCAAGGATTCAAACAATCATCAATTATTAAGTACCTACTTTGTGGTAGGCACTGTGCTGGAAGATTAAAATATACTTTCACTCAGGCATCTGGGTAGCTCAGTCGGTTAAGCTTCTGGTTTCCAGCCACGCATGGGACTCTCTGCTATCAGCACAGAACCTGCTTTGGATCCTCTGTCCCCTCCTCTCTCGTCCCTCCCCTGCTTGTGCACGTGCTTTCTCTCTCTTTCAAAAGTAAATAAACATTTTAAAAAATATATACTTTCACTAATTTTCAGAACAGCCCTCCAGGGAGGGTTTTCTCATTCTCATTTTGTAGATGTGGACCCTGAAGTTCAAGGTTGAGTGATTTGCTCAAGGCCACATAATTATTAGCAGGAGAGGCAGGATTCAACCCACTTGTTTGGGACCCTAAAGCCCCAGGTCTTTTCCCTGGGCGAACCCTCCTCTCACAGCAAAGTATCCACAACAAACTTTTTTGGATCCTTAGACAAGTTTAGCAACACACTTCTGCAGACTTCGGTCTTCCCTTTGCTCTGACATTAGTGACTGCCCCAGGCACTAGTATTTCAGTGCACAAGGCAGCAATTATTTATGACTTGGAGATTTGCAGCCTATGGCTGGTTTACGGGAACTGTTTTGAACAAAAACAAAAGGAACTCTTTTCTCGGATGTTCCAGGATTCTTTGATTCTTTGATCCAGAGAGGCTCTGTCTTCTATGGGAGATGTGGAGGAAGAGTACACACTGAAGAAAGGCCTTTTCCAGGCCGGTGGCCTTGCTTGTTTGTAGGAGTCTAGCATTCATACCAAATCTCATCAACCTCAGCAGTTCCTTTATGATCACTTAAAACTCCTGTATGTGTCCAGGTGGGTAAGGACAACTGAGGAGTGAAGGGGATGGTGTCCAGGCATTGGCACGTGAAACACATATCATCTCCCTAGTGAATTTATATTTAATCTTTGTCTCTGGAATATGGTGAGAAATGAATACCTGTCAGGCATATAACTCCCTACTGCCGCCCCCACCTTCTGATCGCTTTTCAAACTCAGACCCTTTTGTAAAGACTTAGCTAATACTTCACCTGATCAGGAATCTTTTCTGATCTTTTTATGCCCAGGGCTAGGTGGCCATACCATGGTCCCATGGCACTCTTATTGCATTTACCAGATTAGTATTATAATAAATATTTGTGTCTGATAATAATTTAAAACATGAGACAAGGACTATATCTTTTTCATGTTTGTACTACCAGTACACAAACATCCTGAAAATTCTCAGTATGTGTTTGAGAAGACTTGAATTGCATTTTATTTATTTATTTATTCAATGAATATTTAGTGGGCATCTACTATGTAAAGATACAAAGAAGAGGAAAATCAGGCACCATCTGCTTTGCCTTTTTTTTTCTTCTAAGACCCATCAGTTAATGAAGGGATGGTGACTGAGATAAAGTGTAATGCACAAGTCAGGTTAAACAAAGGGAAAACCAAATCATTACAATAATAACGATTATTATTATTATAGGGAAGGAGCCAAGATGGCAGAACAGCATGGAAGTTTTTTGTGTGTGTCATGTCCATGAAATACAGCCAGACCAACACTAAACCATCCTGCACACCTAGAAAACTGATCTGAGGATTAACACAACAATCTGCACAACTGAACCACAGAATTCAGCAGGTATGCGGCGCAGAGAGGTGACCTGGGAGAGAAGCTGCCGAAGGCAGGGAGGTGCTTTTGTGGGCTGAGAGGACAGAGACAGTGGGGAGAATACGAGAAAAGCACCCCTCCCCAAATGCAGCTGGAGAGAAAATGGAAAATTGGAAACAGCCGCAGGGACTAAACTAAAAAGGGAGAAGGAGAAAGGAGAGGGTTTAAATTCCATTAAGACTGTAAACAAAGGGAGCACAGAGTCTGCAACTCCTCAGCTCGATACCTGGTGGTGCTCTGGTGGGAAGAGCAAATCCCCAGGAGCAGAGTGGGGTCCGGGAGGTTCTTGGGCCACACGGGGAGAAGTGGTTCCACTGCTGGAAGGACATTTAGCAGAAGCTGTTGAGGCCACCTGGTCCCAGCAGACCCTAGAGAACGGCCACATTTGTTGGTGCTGGAACAAGGTTGTTGAGGGTGAAGCCTGGTGCCAGGTGTGTGTTGTGATTTTCCATGGTCCCTGAAATGCTGAGGCTACACTATCTCGCGATCTTTTTCCGGGGTGGGCTTGCACCTGGCTGCAATCTCTGGGCTTCGACAGCAGCACGGTCCTACAAACTTTCCTGGTTGTGGCCAGGATTCGGCCATTGCTTGGTAAGCCCCTCCCGCATAGGGGCAGAACAGGCCAAAGCAGCAGTCCTTCAGAAGTAACGGGCCGGGGAAAACAGCCATATCTGAGACAAAACTCAGGAGAGAGGTACTACCTGGGGCTTGGTCACAGGCAGTGTGAAAGAGGGGAGTGGACGAAAGCTAAAGACAAAGGAGGGGTGTGCGATTGCTGATCAGGGAGAAAGGAGTTCAGACTAGAGACTGAGTAGATGGGTGACACCATTTTCACTGCTCCCGCGCATGTGTATACGCACCTACAAGCACCACAACAACCCACCCCAGTAGGTTAGCAGCACCAGCTAGTGGAGAGGGGAGCCGTTACACTGAGCCCCGCCCAAATGGGCCAACTTGGCTGTTTAAGAACACAAGTCTCACCACCTGCTTAGTTTATGGACTATAAAGCTCTTCATAATCTGACTTATAGGGGAAAGTGAAGTAATTTCAGTCGTATTTCAGTCTGTTAGCAGGTCCACCTATTCAATTTTTTTCTTCTTTTTTCTTTTTTCTCTTTTTCATTTCTTTTCTTTTTCTTGAATACAGAAAAAGAAAAAAAATCATTTTTATTTTCAATTTTTATTAAAAATATTTTTCTTTATTTTTTTACTATATTTTTTACTTTTGTGTATTTTTTTTCAAATTCTATTTTATTTCCATCATTTTATTTTAGTCTACTTCAGTGTATTCATTTTTTCAAATTTTCAAACGATTTCCTTTTTTTCTTTTTTTTGTCTCTTTTTCATTTCTTTTTCCTGAATACAGAAAGAGAAATAATTCATCTTTATTTTTAATTTGTATTAAAAATAATTTTCTTTAATTTTTTCTACTATACTTTTTACTTTTGTGTAATTTTTTCAAATTCTAGTTTACTTCCATCATTTCATTTTAGTCTACTTCAGTGTATTCATTTTTTCAAATTTTCAAATTTAAATTCAAAGATTTTGAATTGAATTTGAATTGAATTGAATTGAAATTGAATTGAATTTTGAAATTTCAAATTTTGAATTCAAATGATTTCCTTTTTTTTTCTTCTTTCCCCTTTTTTCTCTAATCTATCAAGTCACTTTCAACACCTAGACCAAAACACCCCTAGGATCTAGCATCATTTATTCGATTGGTGTGTGTGTAATTTTTAATTTTAATTTTTTTTAATTTTAATTTTTTTAATTTTAATTTTTTCTATCTCATTAATTCCTTTTCTCCCTTCAAAATGACGAAATGAAGGAATTCACCCCAAAAGAAAGAGCAGGAAGAAACAACAGCCAGGGACTTAACCAACACAGATACAAGCAAGATGTCTGAACCACAATTTAGAATCATGAATAAGTAATAAGAATACTGGATGGAGTTGAAAATAGATTAGAATCCCTTTCTGCAGAGATAAAAGAAGTAAAAACTAGTCAGGATGAAATTAAAAAAATGCTATAACTGAGCTGTAATCACGGATGGATGCTGTGGTGGCGAGGATGGACCAGGCAGAACAGAGAATCAGCGATATAGAGGACAAACTTATAGAGAATAACGAAGCAGAAAAAAAGAGGGAGATTAAGGCAAAACAGCATGATTTAAGAATTAGAGAAATCAGTGACTCATTAAAAAGGAACATCAGAATCATAGGGGTCCCAGAGGAGGAAGAGAGAGAAATAGGGGCAGAAGGTTATGTGAGCAAATCATAGTGGAAAACTTTCTTAACCTGGGGAAAGACACAAACATCAAAATCCAGGAAGCACAGAGGACTCCCATTAGATTCAACAAAAAACGACCATCAACAAGGCATGTCATAGTCGAATTCACAAAATACTCAGGCAAGGAGAGAATCATGAAAGCAGCAAGGGAAAAAAGTCCCTAACCTAGAAGGGAAGACAGATCAGGTTTGCAGCAGACCTATCTACAAAAACTTGGCAGGCCAGAAAGGAGTGGCAGGATATATTCAATGTGCTGAATCAGAAAAATATGCAGCCAAGAATTCTCTATCCAGCAAGGCTGTGATTCAAAATAGAAGGAGATAAAAAGTTTCCCAGACAAACAAAGATTGTGACTACTAAACCATCCCTGCAAGAAATTTTAAGGGGAACTCTCTGAGGGGAGAAAAGATGAAAATATAAACAAACAAACAAACAAATACATACTAAAAGCAACAAAGATTAGAAAGGACCAGAGACTACCACCAGAAACTCCAACTCTACAGGCAACATAATGGCAATAAATTCATATCTTTCAGTACTCACTCTAAATGTCAATGGACTCAATGCTTAAATCAAAAGACATAGGGTAACAGAATGAATAAGAAAACAAGACCCATCTATATGCTGTTTACAAGAGACCCACTTTAGACCTAAAGACACCTTAAGATTGAAAATAAGGGGATGGAGAACCATCTATCTATCATGCTAATGGTCAACAAAAACAAGCCGGAGTAGCCATACTTATATCAGACAATCTAGACTTTAAAATAAAGACTGTATCAAGAGATGAAGACGAGAATTATATCATAATTAAGGGGTCTATCCACCAAGAAGACCTAACAATTGTAAACATTTATGCGCCAAATGGAAACACCCAAATATATAAATCAATTAATCACAAACATAAAGAAACTCATTGATAGTAATACCATACTAGTAAGGGACTTCAATACCCCACTCACAGCAATAAACAGATCATCTGATCAAAAAATCACCAAGGAAACAATGGCTTTGAATGACAAACTGGACCAGATGGACTTCACAGATATATTCAGAACATTTCATCCTAAAGCAGCAGAATATACATTCTTCTCCAGTGAACATGGAACGTTCTACAGAATAGACCACATACTGGGACACAAATCCGCCCTCAGCAAGTACAAAAAGATCAAGATCATACTGTGCATATTTTCAGACCACAATGCTACGAAACTTGAAATCAACCACAAGAAAAGATTTGGAAAGGTAACAAATACTGGGAGACTAAAGAACATCCTACTAAAGAATGAATAGGCTAACCAAGAAGTTAAAGAGGAAATTAAAAAGTTCATGGATGCCAATGAAAATGATAACACCACAATCCAAAACCTCTGGGATGCAGCAAAGGCAGTCATAAGAGGAAAGTATATAGCAATCCAGGCCTTCCTAAAGAAGAAAGAAAGATCTCAGATATACAAACTAACCTTACGCCATAAAGAGCTGGAAAAAGAACAGCAAATAAAACCCAAAACCAGCAGAAGACAGGAAATAATAAAGATTAGAGCAGAAATTAATGCTATCAAAACCAAAAAAAACCAGTAGAACAGATCAAGGAAACCAGAAGTTAGTTCTTTGAAAGAATTAATAAAATTGATAAACTACTAGCCAGTTTGATCAAGAAGAAAAAGGAAAGGACCCAAATAAATAAAATCAAGAATGAAAGAGGAGAAATCACAACCAACTCAGCAGAAATAAAAACAATAATAAGAGAATATTATGAGCAATTATATGCCAATAAAATGGGCAATCTGGAAGAAATAGACAAATTCCTAGAAACATATACACTACCAAAACTGAAATAGGAAGAAATAGAAAATATGAACAGACCCATAACCAGTAAGGAACTCAAATTAGTAATCAAAAATCTCCCCCAAAACAAGAGTTCAGGGCCAGATGGCTTCCCAGGGGAATTCTACCAAAGATTTAAGGAAGAGTTAATACCTATTCTCTTGAAGGTGTTCCAAAAAGTTGAAATGGAAGGAAAACTTCCAAACTCATTCAATGAATCCAGCATTACCTTGATTCCAAAACCCGACAGAGACCCCACTAAAAAGGAGAACTATAGACCAATTTCCCTGATGAACATGGATGCAAAAATCCTCAACAAGATATTAGCCAACCAGATCCAACAAGACATTAAAAAAAATTATTCACCACGACTAAGTGGGATTTATACCTGGGATGCAGGACTGGTTCAATATCCGCAAAACAATTAATGTGATTCATCACATCAATGAAAGAAAGGACAAGAACCATATGATCCTCTCAATAGATGCAGAGAAAGCATTTGACAAAATACTGCATCCTTTCTTCATAAAAACCCTCAAGAAAGTAGGGATAGAAGGATCATACCCCAAGATCATAAAAGCCATATATGAAAGACCCAACACAAATATCATCCTCAATAGGGGAAAACTGAGAGCTTTCCCCCTAAGGTCAGGAACACCACAGGGATGTCCACTCTCACCACTGTTATTCAACATAGTACTGGAAGTCTTAGCCTCTTCAATCAGACAACACAAAGAAATAAAAGGCATCCAAATCAGCCAGGAGGAGGTCAAACTTTCACTCTTCACAGATGACATGATACTCTATATGGAAAACCCAAAAGATGCCACCAAAAACTGCTAGAACTGATGCATGAATTCAGCAAAGTGGCAGGATATAAAATCAACGCACAGAAATCGGTTGCATTCCTATACAGCAACAATGAAGCGACAGAAAGAGAAATCAAGGAATTGATCCCATTTACAGTTGCACCAAAACCCATAAAATACCTAGGAATAAGTCTAACCAAAGAGGTGAAAAATCTATACACTAAAAACTATAGAAAGCTTATGAAAGAAATTGAAGAAGACACAAAGAAATGGAAAATGATTCCATGCTCCTAGATAGGAAGAACAAATACTGTTAAAATGTTAATACTACCCAAAGCTATCTACATATTCAATACAATCCCTATCAAAGTAACACCAGTATTCTTCACAGAGCTAGAACAAATAATCCTAAAATTTGTATGGAACCAGAAACGACCCTGAGTAGCCAAAGCAATCTTGAAAAAGAAAACCAAACCAGGAGGCATCACAATCCCAGACTTCAAGCTATACTACAAAGCTGTAATCATTAAGACAGTATGGTACTGGCACAACAACAGACACTCAGATCAGTGGGACAGAATAGAGAACCCAGAAATGGACCCACAAACGTATGGCCAACAAATCTTTGACAAAGCAGGAAAGAATATCCATTGGAATAAAGATAGTTTCTTCAGCAAGTGGTGTTGGGAAAACTGGACAGCAACATGCAGAAGAATGAACCTGGACCACTTTCTTATACCATACACAAAAATAAACTCAAAAAGGATGAAAGACCTCAATGTAAGACAGGAAGCCATCCAAATCCTCGAGGAGAAAGCAGGCAAAAACCTCTTTGATCTTGGCCGCAGCAACTTCTTACTCAACATATCTCTGGAGGCAAGGGAAACAAAAGCAAAAATGAACTACTGGGACCTCATCAAAATAAAAAGCGAAGGAAACAATCAGCAAAACTAAAACGTAACCGACACAATGGGAGAAGATATTTGCAAATGACATATCAGATAAAGGGTTAGTATCCAAAATCTATAAAGAACTTCTCAAACTCAACACCCAAAAACCAAATAATCCAGTGAAGAAATGGGCAAAAGACATGCATAGACACTTCTCCAAAGAAGACATCCAAATGGCCAACCGACACTTGAAAAAATGCTCAACATCACTCATCACCAGGGAAATACAAATCAAAACCACAATGAGATACCACCTCACACCTGTCAGCATGGCTAACATTAACAACTCAGGCAACAACAGATGTTGGCGAGGATGCAGAGAAAGAGGATCTCTTTTGCATTGTTGGTGGGAATGCAATCTGGTGCAGCCACTCTGGAAAACAGTATGAAGGTTTCTCAAAAAACTAAAAATAGAACTACCCTACGACTCAGCAATTGCGCTACTAGGCATTTATCCAAGGGATACAAGTGTGCTGTTTCAAAGGGACACAGGCACCCCCATGTTTATAGCAGCACTATCAACAATAGCCAAAGTATGAAAAGAGCCCAAATGTCCATTGATGGATGAATGGATAAAGAAGAAATGGCATATATATACAATGGAGTATTATTCGGCAATCAAAAAGAATGAAATCTTGCCATTTGCAACTATGTGGATGGAACTGGAGGGTATTATGCTAAGTGAAATTAGTCAGTCAGAGAAAGACAAAAATCATATGACTTCACTCATATGAGGACTTCAAGAGACAAAACAAATGAACATAAGGGAAGGGAAACAAAAATAATATAAAAACAGGGAGGGGGACAAAACAAAAGAGACTCATAAATATGAAGAACAAACTGAGGGTTGCTGGAGGGGTTGTGGGAGGGGGGATGGGCTAAATGGGTAAGGGGCATTAAGGAATTTACTGAAATCATTTCTTCACTATATACTAATTTGGATGTAAATTTTAAAAAATGAAAAATTAAGTTAAATAAAAAAAAAAGAAATAAAAAGAGAAGGTGATTGCTTTATGCTCAGCTCCCATTTGTGATCTCTCCTCCCCCCTCATACCTTCCCCTGGTTTAGGGAAGAGTTTTCTTGGCAACAGCTCTTCAGAATTCACTGTCATATGCTTGGAGCCAGACAGGGCTGATTTAGAATCTCTACCCCTTATCCTTTACTAGTTATTCAAACTCTCTGAGCCTCAGTTTCCTTGTCTGTAAAGTGTAAATAGTAATGTCACTCTCATGGAGTTGTTTTCTAAAGTAGAACCAATGAATAGAAAACACCTGGACTAAAGCTAGATTCCTGGGCACAGTTAACAAAATTCTTTCCTCCTCTTTAGATCTTTGAATTCATCTTGATTAATTTTTGTTGTATTTACATTATAGTGTTGGAACTACAGACTCTGGAATCAAAGTTACTGAGTACTCATCTCCTCTGGAATATCTACGAGTAACTAAATAACCATAAAGGAAAACTCACTTTGCTCCTCTGTAAACAAGAAGTAATAAAACTCACTCTGTAGGGTTACTGGGAAGATGAAATAAGATTATGTCCCCTTAAGGATTTGCCACTTGGTTATGATTTTTCACTTCTGGATTTATATATTAACACACAGTTTTAAAGAGCATAATGATACATTTTCCTTTTTACAAATGTTGCTTTTTTTTTTTTTTTTTTACTGAAGACTATCAGGCTCTTTTCTGAAATTTTACTGTTTCAAGAGATTTTCATTTGCTACAAGCATATTTCATTTGCTCAGTGCCTCTATTCTTTTGTAGAACAGTTGTAAAACTTTCTAGTAGCCACATTCAAAAAGTAAAAAGAAATAGCTGAAATTAATTTTAAGAATATGTGATTTAGGGGCACCTGGGTGGCTCAGTCAGTTAAACGTCCGACTCTTGATTTCAGCTCAGGTCATGATCTCACGGTTCATGGGTTTGAGTCCCGCACTGGGCTCTGGAATGACAGTGCAGAGCCTGCTTGGGATTCTCTCTCTCCCTCCCTTGCTGCCCCCTCCTCTGTTTGTGCTCTCTTTGTCTCAAAAATAAATAAATAAACATTACCAAAAGGAACATGTAACTTAACCCAAGCTATCCCAAATATCACCATTTCAACACGTTATCAATACAAAAACTATGAATGAAACAGTTTACATTCTTTTTTCAGACTATATATTTGAGATTGTGTGAATATTTTACACTTACAGCACATATCACTCTGGACAAGCTACATCACAAGTACTTAATTGGCGCATGTGGGCCAGTAGCTGCACCATGAGACAGCGCAGGTCTGGGGCGAAACTCCACCTTGGGAGGATGACAGGGACGGACAGGTGGACTTTAGACAAATCTTCACAGTGAAGCTCAGCTGTTCTCCAGGCCGCATGGGGTGAATTTAGAGAGGTTTCCTAGAGAGAAAATTAAATCTCTGCTGTCCCTTTAAAGAGTCTACATCTAGAGCTAGGGTGAGTGGTGGTGCAAATGGGTGCCAGTCCTCACTGGACAGAGATACCGAGTCTTCCAATCTATTGTGTAATTTTGGTGTGAACGAATAATAGGAAAAAATGATGTATTTTTAAAGTGGATTTTTTATTTTGTATATACTTAGGTCTTTTGGGAAGTATCGTGGGTGCGGAATGAAGTTTGAAAAACTTGTTCCAAGAATGTGAAGGGATTGGAGAGAAAAACTTACCTTCTTTTTGTTTATTTAGGATTTTGAACTGTTTATCAATAATAGAACACAGGACAATACTTCTCTGTATATCCATGGAGAAGCATAACAAAACAGAAGGTTTGTTTACTTACCATGCATCTAGAAGTTCACAAAAACAGATCCAGAACTAAGAGAATAAACGATTCCATTTCTTTGTCCATAAAATGGGGATGTTAATAAATTTCCTTACATATTTAATCTTCTCCAAGATATTATGTATGTTGAGTTTATACATCCATATGTATGGACATTATAGATTCGTAATGTTTTGGGTAAGGTTAAATAAGAGAATTGAAGTAAAGGAATCAGCACAGTGCTTGGCACTGAGTAAGTGCTCAATAAATGTTAGTTGCTTTTAAACAGCTTCACTGAGGTATAATTCATACCATAAAATTCTTTCATTTTAAGTGTAGAATTCAGTAATTTTTCAGAGATTTAGAGAGTTGTGCAACAATCACCCCAATGTAGTTTTAGGACATTTTCTTTTTGTCTGCTTGCAGTCAATTCTCACATTCCCAGCCCAGATAAATATTGATCTGCTTTCTGTGTCTCTAGAGTTGTCTTTTCCTAAACAATGTGTATAAATTGAATCATATAGTATGTATCTTCTGGGTCTGGCTTCTTTTCTTTTTGAAGTTCAACTATGTCATAGCAGGTATCAGTAGGTTGTTTCTTTTTTGCCCCATTGTGTCATATACTGCATTTTGAAAAATGTATTCACCACTTGATGGTTGTTCCCAATTTGGGGATATTATGAATAAGGCTGCTGTGAACATATATGTTTTATGTGGACATATGTGTTCATTTCTCTTGAGAATTGCTAGGTTAAATGGCAAGTATTTAGCTTTTTAACAAACTGCCAAATTGTTTTCCAAAATGC